>NC_084467.1:124577878-124880909 GCF_027409185.1 Cynocephalus volans | reverse complement strand
TAATTTCAAAT
The DNA here is from genome assembly GCF_027409185.1 of Cynocephalus volans. Lineage (NCBI taxonomy): Eukaryota > Metazoa > Chordata > Mammalia > Dermoptera > Cynocephalidae > Cynocephalus > Cynocephalus volans. The sequence continues at coordinate 124,880,898 of NC_084467.1, read as the reverse complement.
GAAAAAATCCTGCAAAATCATTTGACAAGTAATCAAAAGGTCTGTGAAATCATCCAGCCAGGGGCCATTTCTACAATAACCCAATGAAATCCAAACCTTGATATTCTTACATTTTGGATGGACAAACAGAACATTTTAGGAGGAAAAAAAAAAACAAATATAGAATACAAAACATTCACCACAACCATAAAGGAAAAAGCAAATTCAAGAATGGTTCACCCAAGAGGCTATTTCTTGACATAACCTATTTCAATATTCTCGATTATTGAAGTAATATAAAGTCAATAATACCTCCCACCTACATGCCAAGATAATCTTACTCCAAGAAAACTCAAAACTCTCACACCATAAAATCATTTGAAATGCACTGGAGTACCATTATCATGAATGAATAAACACTTTCACAGCCTAGGCAGGGATCTTAGCAATTCTATATCATGTTACATCTATATCAGCTGGGTCCATTTAAATTACACTCATTTGTAAAAACCTTATCTTTTTAACAAATTCTGTTAACGTTTTCCTTGAAATTAAAAGAAGGCTTTTGTTTTGAAATATTTTTGAAGCACTTTGATGTCACCTCTCCTGCTTAAAAGAGTACAATCAAGCAATCTATTTAAACAGCTTTCTGGCCTATCTCCTTCTCTCTTGGTACCCAGTGATAGTCTTGATATTGTGATATCTCCTAACACCAGCATAAAGCATAAATATGACCTTTTGAAACATGCTAGAAGAGAGGAACAAAAGAGAACACTAAACACAAAATCCAGAGCGGTGGTTACAACTGGAACAGGGTGGAGGGGCAGGATGCAAAAGGCACACACTACTGCTAATGTTTTATTTCCCAGGCTGGGTGGTGAGTGCACAGGTGCTCATTTTAATACTTATTCTGTAAACTGTACACACACACATACACTTTTGTATATGTTTTATTTTTCACAATAAAAACTTTTTTCTTTAACAGAGAGAAATGGAGACATTAGTAAGCAATAAAAGATTTACTTTTTAAAATTCCAGAATGCTATAGGGAAAGTATTCAACACATGATTCTCTCAACCGCGACACCTATATTTAGGCTGGAGAAAGTAAAGCTGACTCGAGGATGCCTGTCAGTGGAGACGAGGCAGGTGTAGAGCTGCCTTGCTGCGCTGCAGCGTCTGGGGCTTCCCCCCCCCCCCAGAACAGGGCCAGGCTGCAGCTGAGGTGGGCTCCTTTCTTCCATGATCAGTGCTGCTATTCTGGACCTCCCCCACTGGATAGCACAAAGTAGGGGGAGGCTACAAAAATATACTCCATCCAACAAGCCCTCAATATTAATAAATTAAGCTTTTCATTAATCAGGAACACACTCCTCTGCACTCTTTGTCTAAATTATGCTTCAGGCCTTAATCTCAAAGTGACATCCTGCCAGCATCTCCCCAAACTCCACACCCTATGCTCCCTGACATCCTGTCCTTCCCTTGTCAGGGCTCTCCTCACACTCTATGGGAATGACCAGCTGTCTGTGGCTATCAGAGAGCAGGGGACTGTGTCCACCTGTTCACCACTATACCCTCATTACCTGACAAGTGCCTGGCCCTCTCGATGTGTTCAACAAATATTTGTTTGAGTGTTGGAAAAAATGAATGAATGAGTGGCAGAAAAAAAGAAAGAAGAATAAAACATATCAGTCTAAACTCAGACAAGCTCAGCCATAAAAATCATCCTTGCTTCACAGTATATAGCTTCAGCATAATGCCCAACAAAAAGTATCTGCAGAGATTATTCAGGGTCAAGTCTGAATGCTGACCCTACCAAGGAGGAGGCTTAGATAGATTTCCTCCAAGAATCATCTTTCCATTTAGATGAGAGAATCTCAAAAGAGACCCAGCTTTTAAAATGTTCAATTAAAAAAATCCATGGCCTTTCCTAGCACACAGGATTACCAAAACCCTCCCAGAGTCCACTCCTTCTGCTCATGATCGATGTCCAGCTGGCTGCATCTCTATCCCTAACCGTTTTTGCACCAACAAAGATCTTTCTGTCTCTCAAATGAGAAATATTCAAAAGGTCCTGAATCAGGCCAGCCATTGAACAAATCACTTGACTCTTTAAAGCTCTGGTATTTTTCTTTGCCCTCCTCTATGTATGTACTGTTCATCTCTCTCTCCTGTGTCTGCCTTTCTTTGGTCAATCAACCATTCATTTTTTTCAAACACATGCGGGGACTCAGCCTCTGCCCTAATATACTGACAGCCTAGAGACAAATGAACAAACATCTACAGTGCAGTGGCAGAAGCAACAAGCCTGGCACACGGTGCTGTTACGGAGATTTTACATGCGGCAGGGCTTCCACTAAAGACTCAAGGCTCAAAAGAATCAAGCAGGCAGCATGAACATCATACTTGCAGTTAATCTGAACTGTATCTTCAGCATCATGTATCCAAACATCTCTCAGTTCTTAGTAAGCAGATGAAAATAAGAAACTTATTGTAAGAAATCAGACAATTTTACCTCTGATAGATTATAGTTGACTAAAATGCTTAACATAAAGAACATGTTGAAAACTCTGGGGGCTTATTTGATAGACAACAGAATATCACTCACATATCCTATATTTCCTAGGTGCTGAGATGGCATATTAAAATTTCTCTTTAAACAAAAGAACACTGTATCCAACTCTATCTTTCTGAGCTCTCGTCTTATCAGAAGGTTTACAGTATGTAAGAAGATATCTGAACCAAAATTTAACCCAAACCATAAAAGGCCAATACAAATTGTACTGCAAAGAGAACCAGAGATTGGAAAGGATATGACTATGGTCAATGGTAGTAAGAGTATTCTATACTTCCAAAATATGGCAAAAATTTAAAAAATTTAGAAAATACTGATGCCTACTGAAACTACTGAAAAATACTGAAACTACTCTATATAATACTATAATGGTATACACATGTCTTTATACATTTGTCCAAACCCATAAAATGTACAACACCAACAGTGAACCCTAGTGTAAACACTGCAGTCTTTGGGTGATAATGATGTGTTATCATAGGTTCATCAATTGTAGCATATGTACCACTCTGGTGGAGGATACTAATAATAGGAAAGATTATGCATATGTGAAGGAAAGAGGGTATATAGGAAATCACTGTACCTTCCTCTCAATTTTGCTGTGATATGTATTGAATTGTGTCCCCCAAGTTATATTTAATCCTCACTGTGACTGTTAAGAGGATGGGAAATCTTATTATGGAGTTGAAAGGTAGGGGCTGGAAGAGGTGATTAGATTCTGAGGACAATGCCCTAATGAATGGATTAATAACTGTGGTCATAGGGATGGTTCTGAGGGCTTTAAAAGGACAGCATGTGAGAGTCTCTCTCTCTCTCTCTCTGCTCTACCATTATGCCATGTGAGACCCCTGTGTTACTGCCAGATGTGTTGCCTGGACTTTGGACTTTCCAGCCTCCAAAACTGTAAGCAATAAATTTCATTTTCTTACAAATTACCCAGTTTCAAGTATTTATGTTACAAGCAATAGAAACAGATGTGCTGTAAACCTCAAAGTGCTCCAAAAAATAAAGTCAACTTAAAAAAAAAAAAAAGAAAACTGATGCCTGCCAGAACCCCCAGGGATTCTGATTTAACTGGTATCAGATATGGCCTGGGCTCACTGAGGATTTTTAAAGGCCCTCAAGTGATTTTAAATGTGTGACCACTACCCAGAACACCAATGAGATGCTGGGACTTCACTTATGATACTTACATAATAAGACCACGTCTAAAGCAGCTGAGCCAAGCCTTGCCTGGCATTTGATTGAGTGCAGGTATAGGCATGTTCACATATTCATGTGCATGCATAGACCTGAATTTTTCAAAAGACCAGGGCAGTGCTCTACTACCTTCTTAATCAATAACACACTTACAAGTTTAAATGTATACAGAGAAATTTAAAAACTCTACGTTATTCTGAAGACTACACTGGCAGCCTGAGTTAACACAGCAGCGATCTCCGAAGTCCTGAAACAATGAATATAACCCCCATAAGTGTGCAGGTTATTCTTTATTATGATTTTAATGGTTAAAAATGTACTTTGAAAACAAATGAAATATATATCAAGCATTTGGAAGCTCTAAAACACAGTTGTCAGAATCCCCTAGGATTCTATTAAAGAGAGCCTAAAAACCACTACTGTGCTTGGTTTTGAGAAGTTCAAGTTTACCACAGGAGTGTATAACCAGAGTCTGCTGCCGTGGCAGCCTGGAGCTGGACAAACAGACTAACCACATCGTAACTACACAGGGGGAAATAAATTAAATGGGGGAAGAAATACTTCATCTTTTTTAGAGTTATGGACACCCTCAGAGCTGTGTCTACTATCAGGTTCTCCTTTGAGCAGGTTCTTAATTAAATTTGAATTTAATGTAAATTTGTCCATGCCAATTTCTTATTTAAACTCCAGTTTAAAAGCTTCTCCATTGCTTCACAAAGTCCATAATCCTCAGCATGGCACACTAGACTTTTCCAAGTCACTTCCCCTTTTCTTGCTTTATATTTGGTGAGGGCTACTGCTGGTGAGCTGCTCTCAGCTCGCTCTGACTTCCATTGACATGCCACACAGTCAACACACCTCTGGACGTACAATACTTGGAACCTGGCCCACCCTCTGTAATCCTACAGAATGTCAAGACTCCACCTGAACGTGATTTCGGTAAAGCCCTCCTTGACCTGGCCACCTCTTCTGCCTCACTTCTCAATATTTCTTGTATACCACTCCAAGGTTACTGGTGAGAAGTACAATCTCCTTTTTGGTACTGGTACTGCAATGAACTCGAGCTCCCCTATTAGACTCCTGACTTCCTGGGGTGTGGAACTACACCTTAGGCGGCCTTTGTGTGCCCACCGCCTAGGATACTTAATGGTCAGAGAGCTCTCAAAGAACATTTAAAAAGGAATGGACAGATGACAGTTCAATTTTTAGGGTCCCTATAATGTGATTTTATGGTTAATGAAACGTATAAGCATCTATTTTTTCCTAAAATAAATTCAAGAAATCAACTTGCCCTTAAATGGATGCCTAATCCCAGTCAAGCTTTCTCTGGCTCCTAGAAAAATCCAGCAGAAGTCCAGATTAATCAACACCACTGACCACTGCCAGAAAGACTTCAAAGTATAAATGCTCACCCTTGGACAGGAAGTAAAATGTGAGAGAGGAATGGAAATATCTGCCCTTCATCCTGTTGAAATGCAAGCTTTGTTAGAATAAAAAAAGATAACAATGTCAATTAAACTCATTTACCGAATAGGTAATAAGCGCTAGGTTCAGTGGGGAATGCAGTCACATTAGATACTACACATGAACATATACACGAGAATGTATACAACACTGAGTACCTACTGTGTGCAGGGGTTGGGTACAATGCAAGGCACAGGAAAATCGCCCTCGAAACAGGGATTATGTGCTACCTGGTCTGTATTTATTTACTGTTTATAATACCTTATCTTCCCTGTAAAAGGTCCTACTAAGCCATCTCCCTGAAGTAGCAAATAGATTTTATGTAGCTAATTAAAGTCGAAGTTTGAAAAATGAAGAGGTCAGGGAATTCTTTATGGAAGATGTATTCAAATTTTATATGGAACATTGAGAAGAATCAAGATAGACAGATATGAAGGGCATTTTGCAGAGATAGTAAAACATGAGATGATGTTTAAAAATGAATTATATAGATTAATTTGGCTGGGGTAAGAGGAAAGCTTTTACATAGAAAAGGCAGGCTTGCAGGTAGTGGACACCACTGAGGATTTTTACGAAGGGCAATGTAGTAAAAGTGGACTTTTTGGTTGAGATGTGAAGAGAGACACACACACACACACACACACACACACACACACACAAACATACACACGCACACAAAAGGAGGAAAAGAAGAGATACTTGGAATAATTTTTTCCGAAAAAAAGGATTCTTGTTTCATTTTGCTTCTAACGCTGGACAAACAGGAAAACCTCCAGGAGTGACTCATCTATAAATCTTTCAAAAACAACAATATCACTAACAAAATCAAATTATTTTTACATGTATAAACCTACAAATTGATTTTAGATATGTTACGAATATTTTTAAAACTTTGCACATCTAATTTCTTTGAAATCATTTGTAATAAGGAATGCTACATGATTACATTTGTTAAATGACTGCTTCACACTCCTTGAAGTTACTTTTTTTTAATACTACAACCACTTTGATGGGAATCTTGCTAAATGTATTATTTTTCTTCTGTCTTCATAAAAGATAATATAGTAGGCAAAAAAACTTGAGGAGAAACCGATACTTACATAGTTTCAAAGCATTTCCCTCAAGATAGTTATTAATTACAAAGGGAAAGAAAAGAGTTACTTTACAGTGGAGAAACATGGCAGACACCACCTTAACCACGGATCAAAGGTACCATCACGAGTCATGGAACAATCAGCAGCTCATGTCTGCTTATCTCATGCACTGAGAGGAACAGAACATCACTTCTGTGGCATTCCTGCCAAATGCGGATAAGCTGAATCATCAGACAAACCTGACTGAGGGTCAATCTACTACGTACTTGGCCTATATAATTTACATTTAAAATGTTAATGCAAAATTTTAAAGAAAAAGACTCAGGAAGTGCTGCCGACAAAAGGAGACTAAAGAGACTTGACAACTGAATGAAACACGATTTCTAGTTATAAAGGACATGATATTAGTTATAACAGATTTCTTCTGTCATAAAGGACATTATTGGGACAATGAGCAACATCTGAATAAAGTTCATATATTAGATAACAGTACTGATCAAGTATTTATTTTCTGATTTTGATAATTACGCGGTGGTTATATAAGATGTCCTCAGTCTTTAGAAAATATATATTAAAGTATTTAGGGAGAAAGGTGCTGCTCTCATATGGTAAAGAAATGAGAGTGGGGGGCAGGGGGGAGAGCTGGGGGAAACATGGGAGAGAAAGACAAGGGAGAAATATTATGCAAATGTAATAAAATATTAACATTTGAGAAATCTGGGTGAAGGGTAGATGGATTTTTTTGCAGCTTTTCTGTAAGTCTGAACTTACATCAAAATAAAAATGGAAAAGAAAGACAGTATTCCATTTAACCTCTATTTGGTAAATCAGGACTTGTGTGGACATTAGGAACAAAACACGTACCACTTAACGATACCCTCTGGAGCCATTCAGATATGTAGGGCTATCTGCCCCTATCTAGATATCCCCAGCCATAACTACTTCTAAGGAAATGCTCTTAGCTTTCTTACTGTCTGCACCATTCACATCAGGCCAGCCGTGGTCACTGCTCACTGCAGCTTGCCTCCAGCAGCCCCTATTCCACCTCATCATTAATTGTTCTAATCTGTTACTGGCTCGGAAATTCATCTAGTTCACGTTCACTTTACAGATGAAAAAAATCTCAGCCCAGAAAGGGTAAGTAACTTACTGAAGGTATCCAGATCATAATGAACAGAAACAAGATTTGAACAATCCCCAAATCCTTTTTTGGTGATATAACACTACTTTGATCAATGTATAAAATAAGAGTAAATAGTCTCTTAGTAAAGAACTGTGTTATAAGTAAAGCTCAAGAACTTGAAGAAATTGACTTGTCATATTACTCTTAGCTTCCTATTGGCCTTTTTGTTTACTTTGAAGTGGCCAGATAAGCCTCTGCAGATTAGTAAAAGTGTTGGTATATTTCAAAACCTTCTCCTAAACCTCTTCTTTGTGTAACAGAGAAACCCACATGTTGTGTAATCTCTGGATATTTTATAGATGTATTTCCCAAAGTTTAGATTATTACTCATTTTGATTTATGTGCACAGAGAGACCACAATGCAGCAGAAGGATAGAGGAATGCATGTTGTTACGTCATCTGAAACTGAATATAGCTTAGAATGTACAACAATAAAATTTATGAGTACCTTGTTCCTGCAAAAGTATTTTTCCAGATATTTGCAGATAACTGAAAAACTCTTCTGCTTCCTAACTTACTATAAACATTTAATGGAATAATGACATCTCCTGAATTCCTTGAGGTCCATTTTCTCCCTAGGACTGGCATTTACTCAAAGGCTTCTGGATGGCAAGAATTGCCTGGAACAATCAAGTCTGTCAAATAGTTGAAATGGCATTTTGAGGAGGCTGATAATGAAATAACTTTTTAAGCCACAGTGACGTTTAGAAATAATTTCCAAACCCAAATGTTTAAGTAAATTTCCATTAATGGGGGACTACATAAATGTTATGGTATGTATGTTATAATATAAATATTACGGCACATAAGAGAACACCATAGTACAAGAAGGAATGAGGAAGTGTTTTAGTGCTGGTATGGAACGATCTCCAAGACATATTATTAAACAAAAAAAAGCAAAGGTAGACACGATATACAAAAATTAACTCAAGTTGAGCGCAGAGTTAAAGATAAAAGCTAAAACTATAAAATTATTAGAAGAAAACATAGGAGTAATCTTGTATTAGGCAATGGCTTCTTAGATATGACACCAAAGCACAAGCAACCAAAGAAAAAACAGGTGGACTTAAAATTTTTGTGCTTCAAACTATCAAGAAAGTGAGAAGACAACCCACAGAATGAGAGAAAATATTTGCATATCCTATATCTGATTAGGGACTTGTATCTAAATACAAAGAACTCTCACAATTCAATAATAAAAACATGATAAACATTACTAGACATTAGAGAAATGCATATCAAAATCACAATGAGATACCACTTCACACCCACTAGGATGGCTATAACCAAAAAGACAGGCAATAAACAACTGTTGGAGAGGATATGGCAAAATTGTTGGTAGGAATGTAAAATAATGCAGGCTTTTGGAAAACTGTCTTTCAGTTCCTCAAATGGTTAAACATATGACTCAACAGTCGCACTCCTACCTAAGTATATATCCAAGAGAATAACGTGTCCATCAACGCATGAATGAATAAAAAAAATGTGGTATATCCACACAACAGAATCTTATTTGGCCATAAAAAGAAATGAAATATTGATGCATGTTACAACGTGGATGAACCTGTAAAACATTATGCTAAGTGAAAGAAGCCAGACACAAAAGGTCCCGTATTTCTGTAATTCCACTTACATGAAATTTCCAGAACAGGAAAACCCATAGAGACAGAAAGCAGATTAGCAGGAGCAAGGGCAAAGGAAATTGGGAATGACCCATAGTGGGTACAAGGTTTCTTTATGAAGTAACAGTATTCTAAAAATAGTGATAGCTGCACTATTCTGTGACTATACTAAAAAACCACCGAATTCTACATTTTAAAAGAGTGAATTTCATAGTATCTGAATTATATCTCAATAAAGCTGCTGTTAAAAAAAAGAAAAAGCTGTATAACTGTGTATGAGAGGCTGTTGTAATTCTTTCAGTAAACTTCCATTACTAACCTCTCATTCTGTTTCTTCCTATCTGCCCTTTAAGATAATGCCTCTGACGGCATAGGAGTCACAAGTTGTGTGCCTAAGGCTTTTTTTTCAGAATCACTGAGGTTAGCCAGGCCCAACCCAAACCCGGCTGGGCAGGCTGAGCCTGCAGACATTACTACTGAGCCTGTGTGAATGTCTGACCCAAGCGATACCCCAAAGTGAAGGCCTCAGAAGCAGCCTCAAAAGCAAGTTTTCCTCTGAACTTCTCTGCCTTCTTCTCTGTCTCTCAGCCTCATTCTCCCCCGAGGCAAGCCATAGAATCTAGAATCCTTCTTTCCCAAGGTGGGTCACAGGTATACTTGAATCTTAACCCCCTGCCTTTCTGTCTTGGAGCTGGCCATAAAGAAATTCTCTGATCTACCTTGTCTGATATTAGATCATAAAACCCCCATTCCAGAAAGGGTCCTGCCCCATATCCTGGAAGAATGAATGCTACACAGAGAGGCCACAAAGAATTTGGACAGGACTTGCTGGGTTTCCCCAATCAGCCTATTAGCGTTAGATCTTACTTTTCTTGTCCAATCACATTTCTACATGGCTGTGCCTGCTTCATGGAACCTAAGCATAAATATGGACACTATTCCCTAAATCTCTGGTCTTCATTCTGAAGGGTCCCATGTCCTGGGGAGTAAAACTGATATAATAAAATTTGTTATGCCCTTTCTTCATATTAATCTGTGTTTATCAGGTGATTTTTCAGAGAAACTTCCAGGGGTTCCCCTACGACATCAGAGGGAAAAGTCCCCACCTCCAGACAACACCATCTTCTGCACATGCAGAGGGCATGTACTGGTGCAGATCACTGAAGGACTCCTTCAAACCGCTTAACCAATCACGATCCCCCATGCCTGCACCACCCCTAATGACTTCCTCGTGGTGGGGAAGGAGACCTAACATGCTAATCTCCTGCCTTTCACATGGCCACCTTGTGATTAAACTTTCTTTCTCTACTGCAAAGACACGTGTTTGATTGAACACTATCCCTTCCGGATTTGCTCGTATCTCAATAACATACCTCTGGGAGGATGCACAGGAAACTAGCACTGGCCTCCTTCTCAAGGGGATGGGGAATAGGAGGAAGGAACATTTTTTTACTATGTACTTTTATACAGCTTTCAAACTATGTCAGTATAGCACTACTCAAAATTTCTAATTAGAAGTGAAATGAAATTAGAAAATGTTTTTAACAGACTAGTTCCTTTTACTGATTAACCATGCAACGCACTATGCAAAACAAAATATTCAGGGGGCTGCCAATGGTAATGAGTGCTGAAATTAGACTGAAGTAACAGAAAAATCAGTACAGTGTTCTTTTCTATGCTGTATCATTCTTTTCTTCATTAGTCTTCTAATTCAGTGGCTCTCTGATGAACAAATTTTCTGTGTCTCTTGTTTGGAGACTGAAACTGAACAAATTTCTCCAATAAACATCAAATTCCCAAGTTTCTTGTAAAAAAAAAAAAAAAATGGTGATAAAACCTCTCTCTACCAGAAGTTATACTTTAGAGGAAATTAGATTAAGAATAATAAATAACCCTTAATTGAAAAATAAATTAGGAATAAATTTAAGAATAAATGACCCTTAGGAAAAAGCCAAGAACAGCTCAGAAACACATGCTCCACTCCGGTTTCCATTCAAATGGATTAAAACTGCTCTCTGAAGGCCATTCCCCAATTTTCAATGACTGTCAGAGAGCTAGCCCAGAAATAAGCTTCTAAAACAGGCCACCAAACCCCAGCTCCATTCACAACAGGGACAGAAGGAAACAGCTCCCCTTGGTAAAGAAGTTCTCCCTTTTGTCTGATTCCATACTGTCCATCTGGAATCAGGGTGCAGCCCTTTCCATTTTGGAGCATTCTGCACTATAGATCTCATTTGCCATACTGCATTTCCTATCCTCTTCTGCAATCTATGCCAATGCTGATGCAAGTGGGGGAGAGCTGCTTTACCCTGCTGCACAGGTGTGCCAGTATAGCCTCAACCCCCCATGACACACACCCTTCAAGCTGGCTCTTCCAGCCAGTTTACTGCTTTCCCCATCTTACCCCAGATCCCACATTTCTGCCACATCAAACTTCTAGCCCTTTCCCCAGCACAGTACATTCTTTATAACAACCCTAAGCTTTGCTACATGCTACTCTCTCATCTGAAGGCCTTCTGCTCAAACCCACTCACTCAAATTGGGCCATCCCCTACTCTTCCTTCAAGGGAACTCCGAAACAATGACCTCTGTAAAGTCTCCCCTAACTTGTGGTCTAATCGTGATATTTTTCCTGAAGTATAAATGAACTGATATTTAAGACTTATAAAGGTACAAAAATTAGCATATTTCATCAAATCTGAACCACCACTAAAGGAAAGACACATTATTTTACGAGTCTTCAGAAAATAAAAATACTATGTCTCACCAACAATTGTAAGGCATATCCCAACATCAAAGATATTAAAATGTGAAAAACTGTCTTGGAATTAACAAAATGCAGTAAACCACAAATCTGAAAGGTAAGGATGTTGTCTTTCATCTATCTGCTTACCTATAACATATCTCAATAATTGTTTCCCAGTCTCTCCCAGGTCTTCGGCATCTGAAACTCTGGATTTTACTCAAATTTGATTCTGTTTCCCAACACTTAGCGCAGAACTTAAAACTCAGGATATGCAAGGTAAAATAAGAGTCCCACTTATTAAATTTGAAGCTACGAGTTCCTATTTATTAAATAAAGTATGAAAATAAGATGATAAAACTTAAAAATCACACAAATTACACAAAACTAAAAAAAAAAAAAGGCTTCTTTGCCCATAGGGACCCAGGCAATACCCATTATTTCAGCATCAATGTTAACCCAAACATAATGGAGATATTAAGTATTTTCAGTGTTTTTAAAAGATACACAGGATAGGCCCTTGTGCTCAAGATTCCAAAAACATCCTTGACATTACAGTTTGCTGAATCTTCTATTTGCAATATTAGATTAATGAGACATGGCATTTACTTAGTACATAGACAATGCATTTGCCCCATAACATAAACAATGATAAGCATTTAAAAATACATTTGTAATAAAGAATCTGACTCCATTTTTCATGTTTGACTGCTAACAGCTTTTGAGCTGTACCACTCCCCTTTCCTCAGGGCAAGCAGATAAGAAAGCCTAGGTGAGCCCTCCTTTCAAGCAGGTGAAAATTCAAAACAAGCCCTGGCCTGAAGGGGCAAGTGGGAACCCTCATCCAGACCCACCATCTTATAACAATAAAGGTAGAGGCAGTCTCCTTTTCCAGCTCTCTCATGCTATTTTTGGACCTGCTTGGGAAGCCTGCCCTGCTCTCCCCAGGAAGCATAATTAAATAATAAACTTTTTTGTACCCTCCTGGAGCATATGTGGCATCATCGATTCCTATATCTGAACCACATTTTGTAGTGTGTTTTTTGGGGGGTTGGTGGGAGGGACACACAGGGGTCCATTCCTCCTCTGCTGAGTAAGTACAACATTTATTTTTGAACTGATGGCAGCAAATGGTATTGTTTTGATTTTACTCCCAATTTAACAGAAACAAACAATGAAACAAGTAGACAAAAATATTCACTCACTGTTAAAAAGGATCCATGACAATGACTTTTACTAAGATCTATATGTGACCTTAGAGGGAGGAAGTGGACAAACCATCTATTTGGAGGTTCTCAGAGAACCCTTGGACTTTATTTAGACATACTTTGTAATGGATATGATTTGTTTCACAAATCAAAAGTTGTCTCCATAATAAAGTAGCTTTTTAACAAGATATCTAGAAAATTTTCCTGAAAAACTACCATTGTGGCTATGTGGTCTACAACTACAAAGACACAGGACTATCAGAGACGACAAATGATGTATAACATTGGCAAAAATCCCTTTGTGCTACAGTTTCTTCTACTGTAAACCTATTGTAATAGTACCTACCTCCTAGGGTTATAACACGAATGAAATGAGTTAACATTTGCAAAGGGCTTAGAAAAGAACCTGGCCTATCATAAGCTCCATACGTACGTTTGATTAATAAATATGCAGTTGCAAGAACATTAAGGCATATTTGTGCAACATGGTACTTCTGGACAATGAAAAATATCTATCAAGATAAAGATAAGCTTCTCCCTTCTCTAAACAATTATTGCATTAGTAATGAGTCCAAAAATGTTCATCCTTTTTACTTCATGTATATTAGTTATCTCTCCAAATGGACTCTAAGCACCTACAGGGCATAGGCCATGCCCACAGTCTTCTACTGTATCTGTCACAGCATTTTTATAGTGTCAAGCTCCTTAGTTGTATTCAACAATGCTGGCAGATTGGCTAACTTTGGGAATGTGATGTAAACGGTGCCAGAAGTAGAGGATAGAAAGACTGCCCAGCCCACCTCAATGAAATCTACTTTTCTTGAAGTGGAAGGAGTTCTAAAGCAATCTCTAAGCAAAGAATGTTCAAAAGTTGTTCATGTAGAGTGCATGGAGACAGAGGACAAGTTAACAAGATCATAGCAATGGAAAAATAAAACAATATGATTGACTACTGGAAGCAAGAGGCATCTTTACTTTGATTTATATTCTGCCTAGTTATATGAAGGAACTGATGTGGCTTACTACACGTAAATAAAACATTCAAAATATGGAATCAGGAAAATGTAAATTAAAATGAAAGATCAATATTGGTGGTAGGGGAATAGAACACAGACATGCAGGAGATATGGTCCATTCACAGGCTAAAACAAAGCTTTTTCTGGACTGTGTCTCTAGAGGGACTTCTCACATGATTCTTTATATAGGGAACTCCGAGGAGTGTATAGGCGTGCAATAATGAGTTTTACATAGCAGGCTCCCTTGACATCCCTTAAAAAAAAAGAAAAGAAGCTGACACGATACCAAACTGATCCAAGTACAGAGCCAAACCAAGAATAAAAAGTGGAGCAGCTAAAGAAATAAATGGACTGCGTATCACTTAAACCATCCTTTACCAATATCTCTTCCCTTACAATATCCCTTAGAAATATCTCTTTCCAGTGATATTCATTGCCAGTTGACTACCAAAGGCAGATCCATATTTTTGACAGACCAAAGGACAGAGCAGGTTGACAGTCTGTTGCAAAAAGTGAGCTGCCAAATCAAACCTCTCACCAGATGGGAGGTGAGCCATGGGAATGCCCCTGGAAAGCAACAGCAGCACTTTTCTTAGAGAATAATTTGAGGATTGCTCTAGAATAAAGTACAAGTAATTAATCACACCCCCAACTCCAGACCACAGAGCATAGGCAACATGATTTTAGTCCAGAAATTTCCCAAGGCACATGCTACCAGTCACCCAAAACAGTCTGTAGCTATGTAATTTGCAGGGCTGGAGCCAGCATGGGAAAATACTTAGCACCTGTATCAGGAGGGTAAGCAGCCCCTGCCAAGTTTTCTGCCAAACTTGCCGTGATGCCACCAGCCGAGGGAGGTGGAATGATCACAAGCTTACCCTGATTCTCTAGACACCCCAGGGCACACACCTGACCCCAATTCTCCCTGAGCCCCTGCCAAGCCTCTGACACTGATTCTCTCTAAGACCCTGCCAAGCCCCTGCCAGAAGCAAAGAGCAATGGTGGACCACTGGCCTCCCCCGCTGATGGGACATGGTTGCTCTCCTGGTGGAAGAGCAGCAGTCACAGGGTGGCCAGGCTGGCTGGGGCCCAGGGCACCAAGAGGTAGACAGCACTCAGCCAAGAACCCATCCCTGGGAAGCTGGGAGGTGGCAGGAGGCAAGACTTCATGTGAGCTGAAGCTCTAAGCCCCTATGTCTAGTCTATTGTCTCATCAGACATCGCATACAAAATGCAAACTGAGAGATAAAACTATTACGAATTTTAAGACAACAGTCTGGCTTGTTGGCTCAGATGGTTAGAGAGAAAGCAGCCTTATAACACCAAGGCCAAAAATTCAGATCCCTATGCTAGCCAACTGTCCTACCCACTGCCAGGAAAAAAAAAAAAAAAAAAATCTTTAAGACAACAACTACACATTAAACCCCAAGTTGGTTATAGGACCCTGGTGCATGTCTATGAAGTCATACAAAATTCTGCAAAATGTTTTCACAAAATGTCAGATTTGAGTGATAAAACTTATCAATAACCTACAAATTGAATGAGTTGAAAAACACATTCCTCTGTCACATTTACAATTCTATATTATACCAAACACAGTACACATGGCTTAAAGGTACCACTACCATCACAACCTAAAAAATAACATATCCAGAATTTTGGCTCTAATTTCAAAATAAAACTATTAATTCCTACTCTGACAATGGTAGACTGATGATAGACTACGGACTCCTTATGGAATTCATTCAGGCAATCCAAACATATATACTTTAAAAGTAGGCAAGTATCTTTTTCATTTGAAAGACACAATTAATATATCTGTCCATAATATTACAATTAAGTGATATACTTTATACTTATGTTTATATTTCAGGCTTTTGATATTATAGAAAAAAAGAATAATTTGATAAGACTGAGGAGTTTTAGACAGGAAAGTAACATGATCTTGCTGCTATGTAGAAAATGGAATGGAAGGGAAGAGGGCAGAAGCAGGGAAACCACTTAAGAAGCTGTAATAGTTCTGGTGCTGTGCGGTGCAGTGCAGTGGTGACGTGGACTGGAGGGCAGATGGCAAGAGAGACATGCACAGTAAACAGGACTTGCTAATAGACTGGATATGGGAATGAAGAATGAGAATCAAGAATAACTCCTGGGTTTCTAGCTTGAGTCCCTGGATAAATGAAGGTACCTACCAAGCCAGAGATTTAACTGGAAGAAGAAATAGAAAGCAACCTGCGTTTTTGGAAATGTTAAATTTGAGATGTCTATGAGACCTCGAGACCTCTAAACGGAGTCAAGTAGGTAACTGAATATGCAGGTCTGAAGCTCAGAGTGGTCTGGATTGTATATAAATTTGGAAGTTACCAGCACACAGGCAGTATTTGAAGCCACAGGAGAAGATGCCATAATATCAGAAAGTAATGTCTAGAAAGACGAGAGCCATGCATAAGTTGGAGGAACACCAACCTACAGAGGTCAGGGAGGGAGGGACCCTCCAAAGGTGGCTGAAAGGAAGCAGATTGTGAGAAGGGAAGAAAACAAGAGAATGGGGTGTCAGTAAAGCCAAGGGAAGAGAGGAGGGACTGGAAGGTCACACAAGGTGACTGCAGGGAGGGTAGACGGGGTTTGGCAACTGGGAATCCACTGGTCACTCTGACATGAGAAGTTTCACTAGAGCGGAGGAGGCAGCTGTGGACGGCTGGACTGAAGAGTGGGAAGGGAGGGGCGCGTGCAAAGCAGGAGTGCACACAGTTCTTGAGAAACTGTGCTGAGAACCGGAGCCCAGAAACACAGCTGAAGGGGACTGTGGAACCAAGAGAAGGTTTTATAAGATTAGAAATTCTGGAGCATGTTTGTATTGTCATAAGAATGACCTAATGAGAGGCAATAACTAAAGCAACAAATCCTTGAGGAGATGAAAAGAGATGGTCAGGTCTTCCCAGGGTGGAGGGACTACCAGGGGAGTGCAGTGGAGGGACAGAATGGCAAGGGAGACAGGAGTATTCACAAGGGAAGGAGTGTAACAACAGGCTCTGCAATCCAGGCTGGAGAGGGAGAACAGAGCAGCCAGGAAGTGACTAATGCAAATAAGAGTGGGGAGGGATTGGAAGTCTTGATGAGTTCCAGAAATTGTTGTAGTGAATGTTAAGAGGAGATGGTGTTTGTTTACATTTTCTGGTAATGACAAAGTTCAGAGAAGATAAGAGGGGTGGGAGAGAGGGCCAGAGCAGGAGATGTTCAGAGTAGTAAAAAACAGCTCCTCAGGAGATGGCACATGCCCAGGGAGGCCAGGACCTCCTACAGGTGATGGTGGTCAACAGGGATATGATCAATGAAAGGATAAATCCAGATATTCTCTCTGAGCGAGGTACAAAACAAATCCTCTGGCTGTGTTCCCCAGGTACATAGCTGCTTACCAGGCTCCCTGGGGCTTCTTGGAGTGTCATAGCAATGTTTAACGTTTATGGGAATGCAGTGCCTACAGAGAATTTTAGAACTCAATTTCTACATTTGTATAAGGTAAACTATACCTTAGAATTTTAGAAAGCTTTAATCATTATTTTAAAAACTCAAAAGACCCTCTACTTAAAAACTTTCAATTAACAAACTTCAACAAAGTACGGCAACACTCTGCACACTACCGATAAATACATTCAGCAAACACCTACTGAATTCCTACTATATCCCAGACACTTTTCTGGGCCTTAGTGGAGATCCAGTGGGAAAGTCGAGAAAGAAAAAACATATAAAGAAAGAACTAATATATATCCAGCTATAAATAGTAGGGAGAATACAAACTAGAGCAATGGAGACCAGTAAATAATGGATTAGTAGTTATAAGGACATTTTATTTTGTGCCATTGCATTGTTAGTAGCATGAGTGTTTGCTGTGCTCATATTCATTTTTAGTCACTGTGACTCCTAAGTCCAATGTTCTTCCAATTTAATATTAGTGTACTAAATACCTTGAAATCTGGAATAGGCATGATTGTTTAAA
This sequence comes from Cynocephalus volans, assembly GCF_027409185.1. Lineage (NCBI taxonomy): Eukaryota > Metazoa > Chordata > Mammalia > Dermoptera > Cynocephalidae > Cynocephalus > Cynocephalus volans. The sequence continues at coordinate 124,862,818 of NC_084467.1, read as the reverse complement.
GTAAAAAAAAAAAAAAAAAAAAAAAAAGGTGAGAAATACAAGAATACAACTCAGTGGATGATATTGGTCCTCTGTAGAGATAACCTACTCTAAATGACAGGCTCTCTGTCCAGGAAAACTCAAAATCCAGGAAAAATCCAGTCAAGGTTTCTAGGCTGTATCCTCATATCTAAAGTGTAATTGTCAGCATACTGTAGCACTCACAGTCCAGTACCTCTGTATGTTATAATCCTACCATGGAGAGAGGGGTGTGTCTCAGGCTATCGTAGCTTGATGATGAGAGCCACTGAGGTCATTCAATAAACATCCATTGAGCTGATTGCACATTCACTGGGCAATCTTGTGAGGATAATCTATCTTGGTACAGGGAGATCTGCACTAACAACCCAATCCACTCAAGCATTCTATCCCCCTAGCATTTATAAATTTCACTGCAAGTTAATAAGCTGACACTATGACACTATGATCTTACTGGATATCATGCCCTTGAGAGCTTGGTTTGATAATCCCCTCCCCTCTTTGCCCCCCCATCCCACGAGCCATATCACTGTCAAATCCAGTGTCTGGACTGTAAAGTAGAGGACTCACTACTCCCTGGATCTTGAGATCCCAAGTCCTGGGAGGCCCTGTTTTCACTCACTCTTTGCTCTAATGTTTTCAGTTCCTACGTGGCATTCAGTTCAACAGTTCATGTAATATCTACTAAACACTACATTCCAGGCACCATGTTAAGTATTAGAGACCCAAAGATGATAAAAGACACAGTATCTGCATTTGGGGAGACAATCACACAAAAAGATAATTTGAGATGAAGTGATAGAGAGGAAGCTTAGAGGCCTTGCCTGGGGATATCTGCCAGATGAGACTACACCTGAGATGGGAAGGCCAAATAGGGGTTAGCCAAGTAAATAAACAGGAAGAAAGGTAATCAGGAGAGAAAGAGTGAAACCAATACACGCAAAATCAGGAGACATAAAACAACATATAATGCAGAAATGTTGCAAAAAATCAGTGAAGCCCAAGGAAGGGGAGGGCAAATAATGAGGGTGGGCATGAGTCAAGCTGAGGACCTGAGTCTATCTTAGAGATAACGGTAGGAATGGAGGATCTCAGCACAAAAGCAGCACAATTAAGCCTGCGCATGAGCGATCCCTCTGCCAACAATTGGGAGGGCAGATCAGAAGGGAAAATGACTAGCATTACGGAGACCATTAAGGAAGATCTTGTAGTAGTCTGGACTTAAAATGATTGTCACTTACACTAGCAATGGAAAGGATGGGGTGAATTCAGAAATAGAAGATAAACACTGACAGGGCTCTGATTCAATCCAGGGAGGTAGAGTGAGGGAAAAGAAGTATTCTAGGATGATGCCCAAGTTTTTGGCTTGGGTGACTGAGAGAAAGGCAAACAGGACAGCAGGAAACAATGAGACCAACAGCCCCTGGAGTGGTGGTGGGGGCAGAGTTGAAGAGAAGAGATATACAGAGGTGAGTTTTGAACGTACAGAGTTTGAGGTGCCTCTGGACATTCAAATAGATATGTCCAGTGTTAAGCGATGGTCAGTAGGTAAGAGTCTGCAGTTCAGAGCACTGGGGCTATATTCGGGAGTCACCATTTATTCAACAAATGCTTACTGAATATCTTTATCTGCCGGATGTGCGTTGTAGTAAAATGAAAAAAAATGGATGAGACTACCAAAGATGAGCATGCAGTGAGATTAGCAGAGGGCTGAGAGCAGAACCTGCTTCAGGAAAATCAATGTTGGGGCACAGGCAGAGGAAGAACACTTGGAGGAGACAGGAAAGAGAGATGAGTCAGGAATAATGTCACAAAGTCAAATGAAACAAGATCAAAGTAGCCAACAATGTCAAGGAAAGGTTAGTTGATTTGGAAATATCAGGTGGTCTTTATCAAAGTGACAAATATGTGAGAGGAGGCAGAAGTCAGACAGCACTGAGTTGAGATGCGAATAGGAACTAGTGCTAAAATTGAGATAGCAAAGGACAGAACTGTTTAATGATCAGGAGAAGTCAACAATTAGAGATCTCAACTATGGCTTTCCTTTCATAACTCATTTCTGGTGGAATGGTTAATTTTATGTGTCACTTGGCTAGGCCACTGGTGCCCAGATACTTGGTAAAACATTATTCAGGATGTTTCTGGGAAGGTGTTTTTTTGGATGAGATTAACACTGAAACAGGTGGACTCTAAGTAAAGCATATTACCCTCCATAATGTGGGTGGCCTTATCCAATCAGTCGAAGGACTTAATATAACAAAGCCTTGACCTCCTCTGAGAAAGAAGGAATTCTGCCAGCAGTCTGCTTTTGGACAGAAACTGAAACTCTTCTCTGGGTCTCTATCCTGCCAGCCTACCCTGCAGATTTTGGACTTACCAAGCCTCTACAATCATGTGAGACAATTCCTTGAAATAAATCTCTCTCTTTCTCTAATAGAATCAGCAAAAAGATATATAGTCTTACACATATTTTTTATATCTATATAAATATATAGATATATTTATATAGAGAGAGTGTATACACACACGTGTGCACACACATCCTGCTGGTTCTCTTTCTCTGAGGAACCCCAACTAATAAAGACTGTGATACTGAGAGTTGTTCTAGAGGAACAGAATCTTAAAGAGTTTTCTGAATTGATTTTGGGGTTTCTGGAATTGGCTGTCTAATTGGATTAGATTTGAAGGCACTCCTAATCAAACACTTAACAAGAAGCAAGGTTCTAAGTGACCATGTATATGATACCTTTGAACAATTTTGTCAAACTAATGATTATAATGAAATTGGCTGATCGCTCCTAATGTCACTGGACAGAGTTGGGAAAGGAAAGGATGAGCTCAGAGATTCAAATTACCAGCTCAAGCTCCTACATAATGGACCAGAAAACTTCCATGTCTTTCCCAAAACAGATCTTTATCTCCTGCAGCTGCAGAGCTGAGATTTCTGAAAAAGCCCAAAATCTCATCCCACGAGAGGCTGAATTACAATGCAAACTGAATTCCCAACCTTGCAGGGTGTCTACTATTAAAGTGAGGGCATTGAATGGGAAGAAATGGGACCCTGAAAACTGAAATAGGAATATGTGGGAAGACCTAGATGAAGTTGGAGATGTTGAATTCTTAAATTCTACTAAGTCTTTTTTGCTAGTAGAAGCAGCTGTTCTACCCCCCAACTGAGGAGATTAATCCTGCTTTGCTTGAGGAAACATTAATGGTCTTTGCTGAGGCAGCTGCCAAGGAAGACAATGTTGTTTTTCCTCAGGACCCAGCCACCACCCCTCTTTGCTTCTAGACTCATATCCCAGGAGGCTCCTAAAGGTGAGGTACATAGTATGACCCATGAGGAAGTGGGCATGCTCCAAAAGAACTACTTGATTTTTTCTAATTGATGCAGACAGAAATCCAGGGAATATGTGTAGGGATGAATATTAAGAATGTGGGACTGTGGTGGAAGAAACATAAAGTTGGACCAGGCCAAATTTATTGATAAGGGCCCCCTAAGCAGAGATGCTGCATTTAATGCTCCAAGGCAGGGAGTTAGAAAGGGCCTAGAAGTTAGAAAGCGCTCTAACAGTTTGTTTGGTTTGCAGGTTGAAACCATGACCAAATGTGGCTCACAGTAAATGAACTTGAAATGCCAGACCTGCCTTAGCTTACTGTGAAGGGATTCAAGGGGTTAAGGAGACTGAAATGTTAAAGTGGATTTGTCAGGTAAGACCTACTCACCCATCCTGGGAGCATCCAGAGGACACACCTTTCACTACATAACTGTGAGAAATAAACTTGTGAAGGGAGTCCCAGTATCCTTAAAGAGCTCTGTGATCACTCTCCTCTGAAGGCCAGAACTTACAGTGAGACTGCTGTCACAGAATTGGGAAACCTAAATGCACGGGAGTAACTGAACCTGGAGTGGCAGAGGTCAAGTGATGAGACTCAACTGCCAAAGGCAAGGCGGACATGGTTACCATAATGGACAGCAGAGTCAAAGCAGCAACCAGAATAGTCCGAATCTCCCAGACCCCTGGCATTGGCTAGTTGGATCACGGTGTTCCCACAAGTGAAACAGAAAGGAAGCCTACTAAATTATTACTTGATCTGTACAAGCAGTAAAGTTCTAGGACAAGTGAACAGAGGTCTAACCTGAATCACAAAAACAGAAAGTCAGGGCCCCTCAATCAATTCCCAGACTTGAGCCAGTTAAAGACTGCTACCACTTGAATAAAGGGGAGGCTGGGTCCAAACTGGCATAAATCAAGAAAGGAATTTGAATAAAGGATCTTAAGTAAAAAGCCCAATAGCTTTATGCACCAAAATACATATATATTCATTTACCTAATTATCTATCTATCTACTTATTTATCAGTGGCTGGTCAGTATGGGGATCCAACCATGACCTTGGTGTTATAACATCACCCTTTAAACAGCTGAGCTAACCGGCCAGCCCTTATTTTAGTCCTTTAAATATTTTGGTACAGGGCTGGCCGGTTAGCTCAGTTGGTTAGAAGGTGATGTTGTAAGACTAAGGTTAAGGGTTAAGATCCCCATATCGGCCAGCCACCCCCCCCCCCAAAGAACTAAATGTATTTTGTAGTTATCAGTATTTATAAGAATAGAAGAAAATTTCAGAGACAGAATACAATACATGCCAAAAAACTAACTGAAAACTCTTGGGGCCAGATGTGTCAGAATATAGTTTTTCAGATTTTAGAAATTTAATACAGTACCTATACTGGCTGGTTCGCTCACTGGCTGAGCATGGTGCTGACAACACCAAGCCAAGGGTTAAGATCCCCTCACTGGTCATCTTTTAAAAAATAAACAAAAAAATAGTCCCAACAGGATACAGGGAAGATCCCACAATCAAACACATTAATATTTCCATGGTCAAACATATGATTAGTCATACCAAGTGAGATCACAATTGTAAATAGTCTCTCATTAGTTCAGGTTGAATTTTGTAGCCAAAGAATTTGTATCAAACTCAGGAAAAAACTTTTGTTTCTCAGAGCTTCTGTGAATTTGGAATTGCAGAAAAGGGACTGGGGATCTATAATTTGAAATGAGAATGATAAATTGCTTCCTTAGCATTTTCTGGTCTGAAATTCATATTGCTGAACCTGATTACGAATTAGCATCACCTCTGTTTATTACTAATACATTCACGCATTTCTCTAGTGTACAAAGTTCAGCAAGCCTCACTAGAGGTTCTTCTCAACTTGCAATCATTGAAAAGAAAAATTAAATTCCTAATAGCTGAAAATGATGAAGACTCAAAGTTCCCACTAGTTAACAGACAAGAGCTTGACCTCCTACCTATGGCAGACAGTAAGGCAGCAAGGCTATGGAACCTCTGCCAGTGGGGTGGAGCAGCTGGGGAGAAGCGTGAGTGAGCAGTCACTCACATCCTGAGTCTGTGTGCCATCCTGTAGGGCAAGCATGCCAGGAGTCTAACTGCAGAAGGACCTGCATAGCCTCCAGGGAAGAACTCATCCGAAGGGAAGAAGTCAAGGCTCAGTGGCTTGATCCCCATGTAATAATACTTCCTGATGAGGGGCGCGAGGAACCATTCTGAGCCCAGTATGGTGTCAGACACTCTGGAAAATGAATTCAAGCTTTTTGTGTCCTAGACAGAGTGAGAAGTATAAGAATGAGAAGAACCTACAAGATCCACACCATTAAAAATCCCTAAGAAGTGAGAGCACTGGGTGGAGCACACAGATTCTTCACTGTTGGTAAGGATGGCTTCACCATGGCAGCCTCCTCTCTCCACGGCAGAGTCAGCAGCATTAGGTCATGAGGAATCGTGGCACAAACAACATCACCACAAAGAGGAGGAAATGTGGATGCCCCAGGACAGCTCTCTGTAAACATTTAAGACATTCCAGAAACTTCCCAAAAAAGGGTTACAGACTTTGAAGGGAAAATCCTATAATGTAGCAGAGTGGTTGCAAATATATACTTTGGAGTTTGAGTCCCAACTCTGCTATATATTAGCTACATGATCTTAGACAAGTTATGTAACCTCACTGAACCTCAGCTTCCTCATCGGTAAAATTAATAAAAATAATTACCACACACAGTTATGAGGAGTAAATGAGATAATGTATATAAATTGCTTAGCAGAGGCTTGACACATAGTAAGCACCCAATAAATGAGGGCAAAGCAAAAGACATAACATGAACCTAGTTTTCAGTTCAAACTTCTAAGGGCTAAGAAACAGGAGGCAGACAAAGGAGGAGGGGAGAGAAAGAAATCAAAATTTCTCTCCAACTGCTTACTCCCCCTCCTGCCCCCCGCCTCTGGCATTTCTTAGACATCTAGGTGATTTGAAATATTTGCATTTTAACATTAGGAACCTAAGTCCTTTATCTATGTCAGCAACACCCTTTGGAGGAAGGTATACAGTAATGCCCCCCTTATCCACGGTTTTCTTTCACAATTTAAACTGCAGTCAGAAAATATCAACATATTTTGAGAGAGAGGCCACATTCACATAAGTTTTATTACAGTATACTATTATAATTGTTCTATTTTATTATTAATTATTGTTGCTAATCTCTTACTGTGCCTAATTTATAAGTTAAACTTTATCATAGGTATGTATGTACAGGAAAAAACATAGTATATATAGGGTATGGTACTATCCAGTTTCAGGTAACCGCTGAAGGTTTTAGAATGTATTCGCTGCAGATAAGAGGGGACTACTGGACAGCAACTGCAATCTGTACTTCACTAGAGAGTAACAATAAGACACTGTCTGACCACAGAGTCATTAAGTTCTCACAGAAACTGAGTCGACAATATAGCACATTATAACTCTTCATCTTTTCAAATGTTATAACATTTGAAGAAGGATATGAATATGTTAAATTTATATAACTCCAATTGCATCCTTAATGTTTGAAAAGAAAAAAACCATTTCTTAATTTTGATAAAAGCATCTTTTAAAATAATTTTAAATTGCACTGCCCAGACCCCAAAGTCGAATATCAGAGTCCCAATATAGAAAACATTCATTGCAAGTTCATCAGTTTGTTCAGTTGGTTGCAGTATGATACTAACAAGTTTAAGTCATGGATTTCACTCTACAGAGCAATCTTACCTGCAATTCAGCAAAGACATACTGCATTTCTAGCCCCAATCAGTTAAACCTAAGGACTGGGTACAATGTATCACCATTGCTAGAAAACTGTTCAAGCTACATGCCTTGACAATAGATCAGAGGTATCACAAAGTATCGGTTTCTAAAGAAACTCTGGAGTTTGGAAGAAAAAGAAAAAGAATAAATTGCTGAAGGAGAATTTATCAATGAAATCATCTTGGATAAAGGCCTAAGGGGACCAAAGAAAAATTATAAGTGAATAAAAAATTACAGCAGCCAAATGCGTTCAAAAAGATAATGAATAAATAAAGGGGTTTAAGGGCAAAGATACAAACATCCCAGGAGACAATTACAATTTCTCCATTTAGGCACTAGGAATGGCCACAAAGCCAACTGACCTCCAAAGCTCCAAGGGGCCAAAATTCCAAGGTCTTTAGTCCAGACTCTAAGGCAGTGCTAATTTCAAGCACTTAGCAAAGTAAGAGTGGAAAAGGAAAAAAGGAATATCACTGAAGATGAATGAAGCTTCACATCTCATCAACCTAAGGGACCAAGACTCAGAGTCATGTAACACTTGAAACCTCAGGAGATGCTTCTAGTTCTTCTAATAATTAAATTCCCTTTGTTGGGGACTAAAGAATAAACTAACCTATAATGAATTCTATGCCAAAGCAACCCTTTTTATTCTCCCTTTTAAAAGGCATCTGCGGTTTTAGAGAGCAAGGTTAAAATCTTTCCAAGGTTGAGGTACATGTGAGATGCATGTCCTATGTGAAGAATTCAAATGATCAGATAAAAGATACAACTTAAATAGAAACACTCTTGGGCTCCGGTTAGAAGGCTCTAATCCAAAGAGATGTGATTGTGGCTGAACTAAATTAGCCTCAGTGGGGATGGGAAGGGATGTGAGAAATATTAGTACGTAGGCCAGCATGTATTAGATGGAGGGGAGGCAGCAACGTTTCTGAAAAGCTGCGTTTCTCCCAATTAAATCACATTTTTAAAACTCAGTAGGAAAAATCAACCGTTAATGAAATCCAACCTTTGTAAGTTTTAAAAAATATCTACTTTGTAATGTAAAAAAGCATTCTCCATTAAAAAAATACTATAAATTTTTATAGTAGGTCAATCATATTTTCTTAAAAGTGGTGAGTGTCAGGAATTTAATCTGCCCTTTGGTGTTCATTATTTATTTGAATACGTGCATCATGTCTGTCACCTTCCCCTAGAATCTAGGCTCTCTGCTGCATCTCTTTACATAAAACAGTTTACGTGGTGGCTAGAAAGTGTTCATTTAGTTGAATAAGTGGAAAAAAAAAAAAACTTCGTGAGAACATAAATTTGCATTTTATGTATGTTGGCATATAGCTGTCTTTCACTTAATATTTGTCAATTTCTCTTTTTTGGCGGTATCTGATCCTAGTGAATATCCTTAAGTTGGGATAAAAACAAGTGGTAGAATATATATATTTTTAAAAGACTAAGTTTTTATTTTATTATCCCAACAAATATACAAATAAAAGCTGAGGGAATTGGAAATGAGATTTAGGATATTTCAACTGCAGAGTTAATGTCTCAACTCTAAATTTGGTCAATAAGCATCAAAAAATAGAAAAATCCTATTCATAAAACACTTAGGTGCTACAACAAACCTGATAAAATAATTTAAATATATAATAACTAGTAATTCCAAAATCATGGTGTTTAAAGGAGCCTATGAATGTTAATTCATTCCTCACGTCTCTGAAGAAATATGAAGTGGTAATTAAAGAGTGAAAATACAAAATTTAAAAAGTGAAAATAATCAGATAACGTATGAAATCACACATGGAAAAATATTTTTCTATTAACAAACATTTATTGAGCACCAACTATGTTCCATGCTGCATCCTAACTATGTATTGCAAACTACTAACAAACTGTTGTCAAGACATGCCTCTGCCTCATTGCCATTTAACAAGTATTTATTAGCATCTATCACATCCACTATGTTAAGCACTAGGGATACTTCCATAAACAAGATAGACACTATCTCTGTCTGAGACTCTGATGGAGAAAAAAAGAGAAGAAAAACCAAATAGTTAGAAATTCCATTAAGGGGGCCAGCCCGCGGCTCACTTGGGAGAGTGTGGTGCTGATAACACCAAAGCCACGGGTTCGGATCCCTACATAGGGATGGCCAGTTGGTTCACCTGGGAGAGCGTGGTGCTGACAACACCAAGTCAAGGGTTAAGATCCCCTTACCGGTCATCTTTAAAAAAAAAAAAAAAAAGAAATTCCATTAAGGAAGTAAACAAAGGGCCAACAAATAGTAATAGGGGACTCTCTGGGATAGGCTGTTCGAAGAAGGCTTCTATGGGGAAGTGACATTATTGCTTAGGACTCAGTGATTGAAAAAAAAAAAAAGGGCCAGACTTGAGCAGTTCTGGGGAAAGAGCAGAGCATATCAGGTGGCAGGAACAAGTGCAAAGGCCCTGAGGTTAGAACGAGTGTCAAAGAGTAGGAAGATAGCAGTGTGGCTTGAAGATAGTGAGCAAGGGGGCAAGAAGCACAAGTTGAAGTCACAGAGGTAGGCAGAAACCAGATCACACAGAGCTTTCCAGGCCATGGGGAGAAGTCTGGATTTCATTCTGAGTACAATAGGGAGCCATTAAGGATTTTAAACAAAAAAGCAACATGATCTGATTTGATCTGATTTGCATTTTAACAAAATTATTCTTGCAGTTGTGTGAAGAATGGATTAAAAAGAACAAAGAAAAAATAAAATAAAATAAAGAAATAAAAAGAACCAAGAGGGGGAAATGGAAAGACCAACTGGGAGGCAATCACAGTAATATAAGGCAAGAAATGATGGCGATTTTGACTAAAATGCTAGGAGTGGAGATTAAAAAAGAAAGAAAAAGGAGATCAATTCCAGATGCATTTTTGAGATGGGAAAACTTTTTTGACTGGATGTGGGGGGATGAAGGACTGGGAAGAATCATGGGTGGATCCTAGGATTCTGGGTTGATCAATTAGACGGATGGTGGTACCAGTTACTGAAATGGGTGGTGCAAATTGCTGAGATTTATTCTTCATATACTGTGTGCTCCTTCCTACCTAAGGGATACCAAAGATGTTCCAATTGCCAAATCCATTGGATACTTATATTTAATCTGTCTTCATCTGACCATGTTAGCCACTTCCTCTTCCTTAAAACTTCATGCTCTCTTGGTTTACAAAATCTAATTCTGCTGGTTTTTCTCTTACTCATACGGCCTCTTTCCCAGGGTCCATATACGCCAGGGCTCTACCTTGGCCCTCTGACGTTTCCTTCAGTACATTTTCCCTTGATGACCTCATTCAAGCAATCCAAGTTTTAACTAATAGTAGACACATAAACCCTCCCAAACCCTTTCCAACTCGAACTTTCTCCTTAACTCCAGAACCACCTATCCAACTGTTTTCTGCCCGTCTCCACTGGATGTCTCACTAGATCTTTAACTCAACATATCCAAAAGTACCTCCATTATCTTCTTCCCCCAACACTCCTACTCATTCCTCCACCTCATATTCTTCGTCCGTGAAAAGCCCCATCTTCCAAAAAACATGCCCAGCCTCCCAGGCCCGAAACTTAAGGACCATCTAATCCATTCTTTCAAGCCACATCAAATCTGTTTCCAAGCCCTATCAAATTTACTTTCTAACTAGCTTATGAATATGCCCTCTCTTCATAGCCCCCTACTTTAATTCAGGTCTTCATCATCTGTCCCTGGATTATTATAATAGCCCTCTAGTTTCTCTGGCTTCAGCCTCATACCACTCTAACCCATCCTTCACTTTTCAATAGACAGAGAAATGTTTCATTGGATATAAGAGTGGCAGACAAGGCCCTCTCTGAGTTGGTGGCTCTGGCTGTCTCTCCTGCCTCAAGTCCCACCTTATATACTCCAACTTCCCACCACACTGAACTACCCACAGGTTTGTTCATAACTCTGCATGTAATGTTTCCTCCTCCAATTGCTACTCAGTTTAAAAATCCCTTCCTCCAGTAACCTGAAATTCTGTCTGAGATGATGCCCCCCCTTCAAGCTCCCACAGCACACCTTCATCAAAAGACTTCTTGTAGTACTCATCACACAGTGTTTCTCCACTGAACTGTAAATTACTTGAGTGTGGGGACTGTCCTTCCTAGAACAGTTTGGTGCTTAACACTTAAAAGGTGCTTAATAAATGTTTGCTGAATAATTGTCAGTATCAAACTTAAGAAGCTTTTCTGTAAAAGATGAACTCTTATGTGCAGTGTCCATGACCAGGAAAAGGTGACTTGGCAAGAAGAAACATTCAACAGTTTTCTGAAATTAACCAGTAACATCAGCTGCTCATTTTCACATGTCAGCATTCATCTTTCATTACTGAAGAGGCATGTTCAAGGTGTATGTGGCTATTATTCTTGTGATGTTTTCATTAATATTTAGTTTTTCAGTTCTTCTACTTTTAATATCCTGAGTTTAATTAAGATCGCCCTGACTGCTTTTGTCCTCCAAAATGTCTCACTTCTCATGTGCAATAATTCTGTCTGAAGCACACAAGATTTCTGATAAATCTCAGGCTAGTTACTACTTGTTTGCTTAAACACAAATACAACCACCACCACTACCAAAACAACACACTCTTAATCTTTTTTCCTCAGAAAATACATTAATACAGAATGGATGTGTCTTATATACATATACGAAGTGTATGAATCTGCACCTGTCAACCTCTGTTGGGTGGGGGGACTTTTACGTTCATGCTTTATAGTCCCTGGAATCAATCACTGATTAAATAAAACTGTTGGTGAGCAAACAACTTTGACTGTTTTCTCTGATTCCAAATATTACATTAAGGACTTTTCCATGAAAGAAATTACTGATTAAACTCTGGTATTCAGATACTGTGAGGCAACTGACATGTCGCAAAACAAAAGGAATGAGAAAAAAAAAAAATCTACAAGGTTTCTTAGCAGTTGGCCCTCTTTATAACCATTACTTAACCAGATCCTGAGACGACAACAAGTACTTTGCTTTGAACAACAAACAAACAAAAAAAGCCCCGTTCAGATGCCCATAAAACAACTCACCCAATTCACATAAATCGATCCTGACGTTTACCTTAAGCTTGAACCATGAAATTTGGTAAGAAAAAAAGCTTTCTTTTTTCAGGAAAATTATGCTTTTTAATGCTCTATGCTTGTCAAATTATGGTGACTATGTCTGAAATTATTACGGATTTGACCAAATTCTTTTAAGCCAGGTCATCTCTCTGGTATTCCTAGCTGTTTTCGTTCTAACAGGGAAGTAATGTAAATCTCTGCAGAGCACAGAGATGAGACAAATAAGATTCCAGGGCTCTTCTATCACGAAGGCTTAAAAACGGATTTGAGAGCATTCGAAATAGAACTTAACGAGTTAAACAAAACCCTGGCTTCAGACCGGGAAACAAACCAACAAAGCCTCCACACACGCAAAACCTGCCACCTTCCGCCACCTCCCAAAGGTGGAGCCGGCAGAGACCCAGTGCCCGCGTCGGAATCCTGGGAGGGCCTGGGCGATCGATCGGAGTCAGCACGAGGAGAAGGCAGAAGACGCTGCGCGAGCGCCAGGCAGCCGCCCGGGCCCGCCGCCCGGGAGCCAGCAAGGTAGGCAGTTCTCTCCCGCTCCTCCACACGCAGGGTTCCGGGAGGGAGAAAGAGGCTCTGCGCCCCCGACCCGTCGCGGGGCCCGCGCTCTCCGGCCGGCTCGGTTCCCTCGGCCCCTCCCCACCTCGGCGCCCAGCGCGCGCGCAGGGCCCGCGACCGCCGCGAGGGGCGTGTGCCCGACCCCGGCCCCGGCCCCGGCCGCGCATCACTCACAGAGCCCGAGCGCCGCCGCCAGCAGCGACCACAGCCAGCGCCTGCGGTCTGGGGCTGCAATCACTGCCCCTGCTCCGGCGGGTGCGGCCATCCTCCTCCCGCTGCAGCCGCCGTGCCCCGGGGCCCCGGTCCCCACTGCGGTCGGCTCGCTCCGGACACAGGGCTCTGAACTAGCCGCCGCCCGCGCCCGCTAGCACCTCCACGCTGCACTCCCCGCTACCGGCCCCAGCCGCCGTCTGCCAGCCCTCCGCCTAGTCCCAGTACGTTCATTGGTTGGCCCCACGGCCTCCGAAGGACGCTATTGGAAGGACCGGCTGTCCATCACCACCTCCCGTGGGGCGGGGGCGGGGCCCCGCCTTCTCGGTCCCACCCAGGCGCCTTAGCCCTGGGCTGTGCGAGGCTGCGGGCGCCAGGCCTCCGTGCCTGCGTGGCTGGCCACCTAGCTCCCCCGGCCGTCCCCATCGCCGGCCAGTGTCTCCTCTCCGTCTCTTAGGGTTCAAGCCCACAGTGCTCATTGTCTCTCCTCGCCGTGGGTCTTTGCCCGGTACTGACCTCGCCTCTGTTTAAGCTCTTTTCGGTTTCTCCCGGCCTCACGTAAAGAAAGAGCAGCAGCAGTTCATGGACCTTCCAAAAAAAAAGAGAGAGAGAGAAAAGAAAGAAAGAAAAGAAAAAGAAAAAGACTGAGGAATGCGATCGATGGGGAAAGACTTCTGATTCAGTCGTCCAGCTAGAACACATCTCCCCCTTGCCCAAGGCATGTCCTTTGCCTGGACTAGATAATTTATGTGTTGCAATTTGAGAAATCTGCTAGTTTAAAAAGAAGTCTCCATCTTGCCTTCACCTCTTCCTCCGAGCCCCTCTTTTGGCTTAAAAAGGGGTTGGAACTTGGAATTCTTTTCTCCTACCTAGAACACAAATGAATGGGCCTTTTGTTTGTTTTGCTTTTGCAGATCAATGTCCCTCTCCATGTATCAATAAAAGTTGGGCTGAGGGAAAGTTCCTCACCCTGATGTTAAAGTGCCTTTGCTGAGCCTACTCAACTTGATTACCTTGGCCTAGAACAGTGTCTGCCCAATAATAAATACTGAAACGTTTGTAAGTATCCTTATGAGGGTATGGTACAGATGAAGAAAATGGAGGGGCAGGAGCACAGGAAAGGTGAGGGTGAAGGAAGAAAAGGAAAGACCCAGGTGGGATGCTGATCGAGTGAGGAAGGGAAACAAGCTTTGATAATTAGGACAAGACTGAGGGAAGAGTATGATGAGAGGACCCAAAAGGCAACCTCTAACTTCCGGGTTTGTCTAAAGTCAGTCTCATCAATGCCCTTCCTAATATCTTTGCTATTTTAGCCTACTCTGCAGTACAGCAAACTCATAATAACTAACATTAGTGACCAAAAAAAAAAAAAAAACTAAAAAAAAATACCAGAACCGTTCTGCCCTATTTATCTCAGCAAGATGCTTTTGTCTGCAATGCCATACGTTGGAAAGGATACAAATGCATTAATTGAACTGCAGATGTAAAACACCTCGACTTTATTCTCAAGAAGCACATAGTCTACCTGCATAGACAAACAAGTACTCAATTAAATTTTTTGAAATGCTTGAAGAGAAGGATGAATAGAGGAGACACCCAAAGACAACAGGGACAGTGGGCTCAAGGACATGTGTAGTGTTAAAAGCTTCTCTGCCGATAGTGATATACTTTAACACACCTATACCTTCCTCTCCCAAGAACCACTGGCCCAAGAAGTGTCTTGGAAAGATTCACAGAGGATGTAACATTTGAGGTGGACTTTAAAAGATGAATAAAAGTTCACTAGAGAGAAACAGGAAAAGCAAACTCAGAGAAACAGGAAAGCATGTACCAGGTGTGAGAAACAGTAGGTAAATCCTGTGTGGTTTGGAACTTCAGGAGAATGAGGGAAAGTGGGGAAAGAGAGAATGCTAGAAAAGTAGGCAGTGGTCATATTTTGAAGAGCCTTGAGGTGTCTTTATTCTGTAGGCAGTGGAAAGTGACAAAAGGGGACTGACAATTCAGATCTGTCCACTGTAATGGACAGGGCAAAAATGAAGAGAGCACGAAATAAGATATTGGCAGTGGGGGTGGCAAGGAAGACAAGGATCTGAGAGACATGTCAGAAAAAAAAAAAAAAAAAAGATGAGTACAAACTGCATGAGAAGTATAATCAAGAGAAAAAGACTCCCAATTCCTAGCTTGTCTATACCTGTTTTTAAGACCTTTTGCCAGAGGAAAATTGGAACTCTGTGATCTGTGAGTGGTGATAGCAAGATGTTCTGGGAACACTGAGAATTTAACTCTTAATGGATGACCATCAGATAGAGTCAAAGATGGATTCCAGGCCTCTCTGAGAAAGACTTGCCTGAAGCCAATCAGTTTTATTAACAGTTCTTTAGGAAGAATGTCTTAATCCAGGAGAAACATCTTTGCTAGAAAATTTGAAAATCTGAAAATTAGAGTTCTAGTATCTCCCTCCCCTGGGCGCAGAGACACCTAATTGGGGGAATAAGAGTAATGCGGTTCTTAGGAGGTGTTAATTATTATAGGAGAAGGATTTGTCACCAGGCCTCTTCATTTACTGTAGCTGGGAAAAAATGTTCCTCAAGATTCTCTATCTCCCTGTGCTCTGCAACCATCTATGTACCATGTCTGCTTGACATGGATATTATCCTAGGGAAGGATGTACCCTGGACAGGGGTCACAGACATTACTGCTACCAAAGTAAAGACATATCCCACTGTAAATTAGGCAACTGAAACTCTGAGATTTGTTACTATCAGTCTTCCTGCATCATTGTTGTGAGGGGCAATTGAGACACTCTAGTATCTAGCCTGCAGAATAAATGATAAACTCATTTTCAATCACTTGAAGGAAGTAAGAAAATGATAACTGTAGCAATTCAAGTGAGAAAGGAAAACAGAGACCTCTTAAATTGTGGAGACTGAGGCTTTCAGAAATCTGAAGTAGTTACATTATTTTATCTGACAAGTATATTTTGTAGTTTCATCATTTTAGAGAGAAATATAAACTTCTTAGGTGTCTAGGGCACACTTTTTTTTTTCAATTAGATTTTGATGAATAAACTTTCCTAGCATCTAGAACTCATTAACATTTTAAAGGGTATTCTTACCCTCCTTGCCTTAAGCCCTAAAAAGAACTGAAGACAAGTTAGGGCAGTTTCAAATAAAACAAAGAAGGGCGGAGACTGAATGTTACAACTGCAAAATATAATTTTCTGGTAGGAAAAAAGTTGACAATTCAATGTCTGGCACATAGTGCTTGCTAAATGTTTGTTGAATGAATGAGCAATGAACAAATGAATAAACTGATGAATGAATGAATGACGTGAAATAAAATAAATGAATGGGTCTATTTAGGATAGTCACTCTGTCTACTTGTTGTTTCCTGTCTGGTTGGTTATTTGCTAGACGACAATTCACAAATACTGTTTGTCAAAGTACCAAAATTTGTATTGTTAAGGAATTTGGGAAAATTTGTAGTCATTCAAAACTATTCATCAAGTACCAGTTTTGCTGCATTTAAAATATAGTTGAGAAGCCATGCCTGCTTTATCTAAAGGTGTTGGGTCAACAGGACAGCAATTACACAATTGGTTGGCAATTATACAGTAGAATAAAGTGTTGGTGTTGGTGTCTTGCCCTCCAAAAAATTACTGTTAGAGGAGACCAGACTGTAACTCAATTATATACCACACGCGATTGGTTTTGATATGTTAAAGGATCTTTTTCTGGGGAGGCTAGAGTTTCAGATTTATTCAAAGGCAAACAGGTTTTCCAGCTGAAGACAACAGTTTGAATAAAAACACAGAGATGGGAATTCACAAGGCTAGAAAGGTGGGGCTTTGAGCAACAGGATAAAAAAGACTCGGCAAGAAACCGACAATTTTACCATTACTGGAAAGTGCGAAAGCGGACGAATGCAAAATCCAGAACTCAGTAAGGAAGAAAGTTTGGAATCTGCCACAGGGATATTGCCACACACTCACTGCAGTTCATTAGCCACGAATATAAATAGAATTACGGTTTTCGAAATAAGAGGTCAATATTACATTACGGATGACACCATTGCTTTTTTCTGTGTCACTGATTTTTAAAGAGCAAAAGAGAAAAGAAACTCGAAAACTAGATACAGATAGAAAGCAGAAACCACCGAAAAATATAAACATAACGCATAACCAACCACTTGGGGGCGCAGGACTAAATCACTCTACTTTCCTTTATGAAGGCCGGAAGGCCACAGAGAGGCCGGCTCGTTGGTCTAGGGGTATGATTCTCGCTTAGGGTGCGAGAGGTCCCGGGTTCAAATCCCGGACGAGCCCTCTTTTGCTTTGGTAAACCCCGAATAAATGCAAGCCGGAGTAAAACGCGAAATTGACACTTTTTGTATTTGCATAGTTTACATTCAAATACGATTAAAAGCTGTAATGTGAAAATGTTAAAATTCGTGAACAATGTAGTTCTGTGAAAACCTCGTCCCCACTCCCGCCAATTCCCGGATGGAGCGGGTCCTGGGTTGCCTGTACCATAGTGTGTTTTAGACACTCCCACCCACGTCAGTGAGCGTGCAGTGCCACAGCTGGGCTCGGGGCGTCCGCCGCTGGAGGAAGGCGTCCTCTCGCTCGGAAACACTCATCCCAGACCCCGGAACCCGCTTATGCATGGCGCCCCCTGCTCAAATTTGAAGGCGTTAGAGGGGTGCCCAGGATTCCGCACCAGCCGTCTCTTTTTCAGGGGCGTGTGTTGTAAATGGTGCAAAGCAATTTTAATGCCTCGCCCTCAGACGTACGGTAACCATATATTGTATGAGTTGAGCTCGCCTGGTCTCTTGCATCGAAAAAGTAAACGGGATCAACGTTCGAGCTCAGGGGACCAGAATAGTTTCATTTAAGTCTCTGAAGGAGCTATGTGAGAAAAAAAGAGTTTATTTTTTAATTTGGGGGATGGAGAGTAAAAAGCTCGGGCTCGTCCGGGATTTGAACCCGGGACCTCTCGCACCCGAAGCGAGAATCATACCCCTAGACCAACGAGCCGTTCTCGGCGATGGTGTTCCGGGCATTTCTCTTCAGCCTCGCTTCTCTTCTCACTTCTGACGACCCCAGCCAGCGACCCTTCGCTTACTGCGTGATCCACTCCCTCTCCGAGTCTCGATGCCGGAGCCGACCGCCACGCGGAGGAGCAGCAGCGGGGCACGCGCGTTTGCCGAGCGGGGCCGCTCGGATCACCCCGGAGCCCGGGCTCCACGCTCGCAGTCGCTCCCGGAAGCCGCCTTCCCGACCCAGGAGCACCCAGCGATTCCATCCGCGGGGGCGCCCGGAGCCTGCAGCCGCGAGCTCTGCCACCCCCGGTTCGGACCAGCACCAGTGCACTCGGACGTGCGCCGGCTGGCCCGACCCGGGTCCCCTGGCCCCGCGGACGCTGCCGGCAGGGTGCGTGGGTCGATGAATGACGGCAGGGAGAGCAGGCGAGGTAAGGAGGACACGTGTCCTGGAGGGAGGCCACTCCTCCTCCTACTGTGCTGAGGTCGGAGCGCGGGCTGTTGCTTCTAACGCAGTCTGGCAGTCTGGGGATGGACCCAGGGTGGGTGAGGGTGGGGACGGCGGACTTCTCACCAGGGCAAGTCCCGAGCGATCTATGCTTTGCCTTCCACGTTGAAATTGTTCCTTGGCTGGGGCTCACTGTCCCCTGCCCCAGCCGTATGCCACTCCGACGGGCTTCATTCATTGCTTCCACTCGCCATGGTACCGTGAAAGATGAGGCAAGCACACCCTCTCAAGGGTTTTGGTGTTCGTTGTTCTAATTTCCCAAGCCTGCGTTCCCATCCCTCCAGTTTGTAATGGCTTCATAGTATTCCACAGTGGAGCATAATTTTCTTAATTATTTTTCCACTGTATAAGTGGTGTCCAACGTTTCATCGATATAAATGTTGTTTGATTGACCCATTTGCGTACACACCTATTCCATGTTTTGGATTATTTCCTTGGGACATGCTCCTGGAATTGGCATGGTCAAAGGGGATGAACGCTTCTGTGCTTTGACCACTTGTATGCCTCTTGATGCAATTCCATACCAAGGAGCTTAGCTCGGCGGGCTGGCAAGTAAGACGGAAACGAGCGGAACAAGAGGGCCGGTGGGTCGTGGAGAACTTCGAAACCCATAGTTCCATCTTTTAATTCCACTTACGGGTTTTTGTGGCATCAAAGCTTTTGAGAGTGCTGATAATGTGAAGAGTATTATTAAAGATAAAGGATTTTGATTTGGGGTCAGATGAATGAGAGGGAGAAGATGACATTAGAAAGAGTAGGTCCATTAGTGGATGATTAGAGTAACTCTGGGATGATGTTATTGAAACTGTGAATGGGCTTTTCACTCACTTGTAGTGGGGAATTAGTGACTTTTATAACTAATGTTTGCTTACCACTAAATTCTAGCCCAATTTAGCCTTGTTACCGGACCAGATATGCCAGGTCCTTGGGACTCAGAGTCGTGAAAATGAACGCTGAACCTAGCAATAAATCAAGCAAGGGTTTATTGAGAGCTCGTGTGCAAGGGAGCGCACATGAAAGAGTGTTGCTCCCCGGCGTTTAGTGTTTAGTGTGAGGGGTTTTTTGTTTGTTTTGTTTTTTCTGTTTGTTTGTTTGTTTGTTTGTTTGTTTGTAAAGGCAAAAGAGCTGGATAAAGGAGCTTGGGAAGCAGGGTGAGGTCTCTGGTCTGATGACTGGGGTCTTCATCAGTTGGTCACAAGCCCTTCTATTTTACAGCCTCAGCAGGTGAGGGCTGCTGGTTCTCCTCCTCTGCCAGGGCCTCATTGTTCCCTCGAGGCCTGTACAAGAATGCTCACACAAGGGGGTTAAGCAGCCTTGCGTGATGACATGTTTGTGGGAAGGGGATGTTCTGGCGGTGTCTTTAGGGCTTATCTTTAACCCCTGTCCTCCCTGGTGTTTCCTGGAACAGGATGTGGTCTGTTGCCCCTGGGATCTCTGCTGCATTTCCAACACGTAGACTACGGCAGAGTTCTTGGTGCGGACAACAAAATGGAGTCTCTCCTGTCAGCCCTGTCCTTACTCCTGCCTCAGGCTTAAGTGGTGCAGACTTGTCTCTGACTTGGAATGGTCAGTCGTTGGAAGTGAGAATATACTTTTTATGAGGGTCCATTACTCAAAAGGAACCTTAATGCTAACTTGACTCACAGGGCTGGCCTCATGACCACACGCTGAACCTTGCATGCTGCCTGTGGGGACTATGCACTAATTGATTTGAAGGCTTGTCTTGATAGGTTTGGTTCACCCACTACAAGCCTTGTCCTGCTTTAAGCAAAAACTTGGATCTGATCGAAAATTTCTGTCTTTTTCCAGATTCCGGTCTGATATTCTGTAATAGCTTCAGCATTTTTTACTAAACACGTTTCTATCTGGTTTCCCTCAATGATCCTGTTTCTGAGGTTTATCTCATGCCTCCCTCTGATTTTTGCAATCTTTTCACTGAGTCACCACTAATGAATTCTTGGAGCTGCCTCAGCCCTTTCATTTTTTATTCAGAAGTGTTCATTTGTTTTAACTTTTGAGAGTGCATGAGGTCACTGGGGTGATAGGAATCTAAGAGCTAGATGGTGAAAACACTGGAAGCACCTTTGCTTCCACCAGGGAATCTTATTACCCCTCTGTTTTATGCAGACCTAGTCCTGCTCCAGATGTTATTGGGTTAATAGAAGAGGACAAAAGTGTCTAGTTTTCATAATCAAACTTGTGACTGTTTATGAAGACATGCTTATAAGAGTATGTTACAAAAAAAGGATACAAAATTAGATATAGGAAAATCCCAATTTTGTAACAACCAAGAATTAAAACAAAACAAAACATATGTAATACACTAGAAAACCAGAAGGAAATCCATAAAATATTAACACTAGTTATCTCTGGGTAATGGAATTATGAATAGTTTTTTATTTACTTCTTAAAATTTTTTCTTTTCTTCCAAAAGTTTTCTAAAATAAAGATGAATTGCTTTTAGAATGAGAAAAAATAAGAATAATTAACATTTTTAAACCACAAGGAAACAGGGCTCTTAAAACTGTGTATTTCCTTGTGTTTGGGAGAATGAATAGAGACATAGAACTAGGGGCAATGCAAAGCAGGCCCTTTGGTGCTTTCCCATCCCATCTTCCGCTAGAGGTCATCCATTAGGCTGTTTCTGTCACTTCTGAGCAGCCAGGTGCAGCCATGATGGGGAAGTGCCTGGTACCATCCAGCACCTGGTGGCTTCCTTAGATGGTCAAACAGCAGTGACTAGTGCTGGAGGTCCTATTGCTTGAAGAAGCCATTATTTTCTTAGAGGGGAATGAGTATCTGCCTCTTAGTAGTAAATACACATCCTTTGACCAACCATATAATCATTCTAGGATCTTGTTTCAGGATTGCTGGTAAAAGTGAAGTTCAGTTCATTCATTCTTTGTAGGTTTGCCCAAGTTCAAGTAATTCTCTCAAATTTCTGTGTAAGACTATATCATGAAGAGCCAGAGTCATTACTTACAGGAGTACTCAGGTGGGAATCTTAGCCTGTCTTCTGCATCCTGTTTCCTTCATAGCATATCCCTGGCTGTGCCAGGACCCGGGTATTCCAGCTCCCATGGAGAAGCCCCACAACTTTCCTACATTAGAGGGAAGAATAAGACATCTTTCGACTCCTGTTTTACCCTTTTGGCCTCTTTTTGCTGTGAGGCATATAATACATTCATTATCTCCTCCTCTGAGGAGGAGGGGTCTCAAAGAACCACAGTTTCTTGCCCCATTCGACTGCATTGGGTTTCTCTGGAATTCCCACAGCTCTCCTGGGATTTAAGGGCAAAACTGGAATAATGGTCCCTTCTCAGCATTTATAGTCACTCTGCTCAGGACCATCACTGGTCTCACCATGAGCCTGGGTTACCCTAAGCAAGATTGGGAAGTCAGGAAAGTGTCTCCTGCCCCGAGGTTTTTGTGCACTTTGCTCTTCTTTTATAACCTCCTCTGGAAAGGGTCTCAATAACCAACTCACATCAAGGTGTGAGTGGCAGAGAAGGATTAAAGTATTATCTCTCTCAGGAGTACTTGCACTTAGACTGGGAAGGAAGACTGATGCTAACAGAATCAGTTGCTAATTAGGACATTTCAGGCATCTAGTATCAAATAAAGGTGGTGTTGGACACCAATGACTGTTACAAATGCTTAATCCAGCCTGGCCAGTTAGCTCACTTGGGAGAGCATGGTGCTGGTAACGCCAAGGTCAAGGGTTCAGATCTCCTTACTGGCCAGCTGCCTCGTGCCTCCTCCAAAAAAAACCTTAATCCAACTCCAGCTCTGAAGTCAGTGCAATCATTCATCATTTAATAAGTATTTACTGAGCACCTACCATGCATGAGTCACTGTACACAGTGAAGAATAATACAGACACTGACTATCCTCATGGGTTAGTTATAGTTTAGCTCTGGACACAATAATACATTATTACATAAAATAATAAGACTGATTTTTGGGGGTGGCTTGTGAAACCTAGTCCCATTTTATTTGAGTAGCATTTGAGTTTGGCTCAAGTGCTTTTGACATGTTCATAAGCCACCTGATCATACATCATATAGAGACATTCTGTGCATCCTATTTTTATCCGGTCCATAGAGCACAAAGTTGACTTGAACTTCTTGAGGGTCAAACAAAATTTAATTTTGAAGTAAACAATGGAATAGTGATTTGGTGTTTCAGGTATTGCCCTGTTGGGAACAGCTGTTGTTTATTGCTTACCCAGCATGGCTTCTTTTGGTAACACTGTCTTGATTTCTCTTTGAGGAATCACCTTGCTCCCATTTGAAATCTTTGTAGATTGAATAGCATTGACTCAACTAACCCTAGCTCCAGGAGAGGGTCCGTGATCTCTGAATCTGCTTGGTCTTAGTGATTGGTTGAGGTACGGGCACATGGTCCATACAGGGCCTGTGGAAAACCTCTGCAGGATTTTCCCCAAAGTTATTGGGAAGGAAAAACTTTTTCATTGGGTTTGCAGGCTGAGAAGAGACTGCTTGAGAATATGGCCAACACAGAAGAAAGCAGAGACCAATACCAAGAGAGATTCCTGACACTGCTCGAATGGCTATACTTAGGCCTCTCTGTGGACTTTTCAGTTATATGGTTTAGTATATGGGTAAATGAGAGGGGACATTCGTAGGCAGATATAGTTCAGTTTTTCATCAGCAGTTTGAATTGGGTTCCCGTTATCAGCTGCTGAGTGTGCTCATTCATTCAGCTGTATTAAACGTTTACTTAATCAGAAAAATCGAATCAGAAGATGATGAACTGGTTACGTTTCTGCTCATTCGTTCCTTTATTTGACATACATTTATTGAACATCTAGTCAAGTGGTCACAGGCTAAAATCTGCGTGGCAAACGGGGCTTTGTTTAGGGTGACCTCCACGAGCAGAGTGGAGTTCTCAGGCCCCGTGGGCTTCTCATGGTCACCTGGTTACCGAGTTCCTTATACAGCTGAAGCAGCATCACAGCCCCTTTTAAATATTGGCATATCCCTTCAAAGCCTCCAGGTTTTTTCCTTGCTTCTTCTCTGGAGAAAGGAAAGACACAGTTTGAAATTCAAGCTAGATTACAAGGATAGTGGAAGAATAATTCTGACTTTTCTCTTTAGCTTTGTCACTGTAGAAGCATCAGTGTTTTCTTCCAAGCTTATTAAGGAAGCCTGAAAGAAACAAGGTCTTCCTGGCCTGGTAGTGACTTCGTGCTACCTAAGACACAGGTGGACTTCTTTCATCCCACAGTTAGAAATCCCAGTATCAACCATGCAAGTACAATGGCTAATCATGGTCGCTTCAGGAAAGGAGAGCTATGAGAAGCCAGGCTGCAGCATTAACAGAGAGCGTCCCTGCAACTTCATGAGCCCCTACCAAGAGCCCCCCTCATTATTAACAACCATGGGAATGTGGCCTCCGCTTTTTTGCAAAATAGACCAAATAATGTGACTAACAGAGGACCAGGGGGGATAGAAAGGTATTTTGACACCATCAAGCATGCTCCTGTCACATTCTTGTCATTTTTTTATTGCTCCTTTCTCATCTGCTACTATAATGTTTAGACCCTCTGTTACCATCAGTAGGCTTGGCTGCCCTTTTGTTCTAAACAAATGACCCGAAAGTCCAGAAGTTTGTGCAAGGACTGGAAGCTTTATTCAGTTAACCAGCATCTGGGGGATGACCAGGCTAAAACCATCCTGCCTTCTGATGACTGTTTTGGGGCTTATAAAGGGGAAGAGGCGGGAAGGTGAGGTAAGGGTTTTGTCCTGCAGGCAAAGGGGGAGGCTGGTCATGGGATCAGCAGAGGGTCTGAGTCAGATGCCAGAGGCCCATGATGGACTGGGTGCTTTGGCGTCATGGAGTCTGCAGTTGGTGGACTGGTCAGCTTCAAACCCTTGATGTTATCTCAGGTTGGAGTCCTTATCTCCTAGGGAGAGCTCAAAGACAATAACCTCACTCATGCATCACTGGAACATAAAAATACCTGACGCTTACCTCTAACTAATGTGGGTGCAATTTTCCTTTAAGCAAGAAGGTGGGTTAATAATCAGCTAGGGTGCTTTGCCTTTCTCTTGAAATTCCTTTGTTTGAAGTTGATTAGGAAAGGTAAGAAAACAAGAAAACTTAATTTCAATTCTTAATTTTAGGTGCACAACATCTAAACTAAATCAAAATAAGAGGGAGTAATGGGCGATAAACAAAAGTAAACTTTTGCGAAGGATCCTTTTGGGGCATGATTTCATCCCTGGGCAGTTCAGCCTTATGGTCAGTCTCTCAGTTCCTCAAGGAATTGATGATTATCATTTCTTAAGTTAATGGCTAACTGAAATTTTCTGCTTGGTCTTAGTTACCCCAAAATAGCAGTTCTGTGGCTAAGGTCCCTTTACCCTCCAGAAGAAAAATACAGTTTTATTTTCATATCTATATCCCACACTTTCTGTTCCATGCCTTTCTTAAGTAAGTGAAAGTGGCCTTTTTCATCACACACTCAAAATCATGCACATATTTCATAAAACACTTGCGTGGAATAAATACCCCAGAGACATATATAAATGATACTATGTATTGTTTAGGGGGTAGACTTTTCTGTAGATAGATAGATAGATAAATAAACAGAATATAGATCTCAAAATAACTGGCACACACATATTTCCCAAATTTTGCTAAAATCCAGAGTTTATGATAGCAATGACAGTATCAGTCTTGAACAGTTTACAAGTTTGTTACAAGTTATAAACTATTTAAAAACAGTTTTGGAGAAATATATATCCCAAATATTAACACTAACTTGGAACTAGAAAAGCTGCAAATGACGTAAGAAAATTGAGGTACTAGTGGTGACATAAGGCTTTTTTGTCCGGGAGACTGGTTTCTGAACTCAGGGTAGGGTGCTCTAACAGACCTCCAGAAAAACAATTGCTCCAACTATCAAATCAGAACATTGAGACATTGAAAAACTCAAGTCAGAATAAGGACCAACCCAAAGATTAAACATTGATTTGGTTTAACATCTTTAAACAGGAGTGTGTGAAGAGGTGAGAGGGTATAAGTCAAGGAATGGGTAGCCAGGCCCCTGTCCCTTGCAAAACCTCCTACACTCTCCAAACAGAATATTAAACCAAGAGCTACCCAGCAAGAACAGACCAAAGATCCCAACTCACTCCTCCTAAGTCAGGAAGGAGAACTTGGCTTAGATACAAGAAAGGCTTCCCAGGGAAGCTAGGAAGGATGTTTTCACTATGTAGCCTGCACATCATGGCACTCAAGGCACCTCCCAGGAAACATCTAATCCATGCTCAGGATAACCTTCTGGAAGTGCATTAACTCATCCTTGTTCAGGTATCACTGCTGTGCTTTCAGGATGAGGAAATGCAGCAGGAGCATGAAACCTCTTGACATTCTGCCTCTCCATGGGAGTTCTCCACAGTCTCCTCCAGGGTGGTACCAGGGAGTGACCTGAGGCAGTGACATCCCATGGTGGTCATCAACTAGAAAACTATCGACAGGAAAAAAAAAGCTCCTATTGGTGCACACGTATTTTTTACTGTTTCAATAATGATCTCTTCTAGTCCAGTGTTTTAAAAATAGGTTGGCCAAATCAAATTTGAACCAAGCTGAAAGGTTCTCTCCAGGGTCTTGATACAACTTAAGGTCTTCTGTAACTTATAGGATTTATTTTTTCAAAAACTACTATTTTCTTTTGTTTCTGGCCACCTAAAGTTAGTTTTTACTTACATTTGAGAACCATAAAAACTTTAGAACAGTAAAAAGGCTATAACTTTACACAACAAAATCTGGTAAGCTAAATCAGAGCTCAGTTCAGAGGTCAGCTGCAGGGATGGGTGAGTGTGGACAGTGTCCAGGATCCCTGGGGAGTTGCCACCATAGTAAATTGTTTTAGGTAAGTTTGTTTCTTTTCTTTTCTTTTCTTTTTTTAAAGCCAAATCCATCAAATGACACAAACTCAAGTTGACAAAAGTCTCCTGCTCTCAGATCCAGTCACCATCTGTGGGGGAGCATTCAGTGTGGAGGCCAGGAGATAATACACCTTGTGTCTTCAGAGTGACTCCAGACACTTGGAGTTTCATCTGCTGCTGCTACTATTTTTGCTGCTAATTCCAGAGAGATGTCATCAGCAACTTCATCACTAGGGCACAATGAGTTCTTCTTCACATTTTAGTGTCCTGAACCAGAGTATCATCCTGTGAACAGGAGGAAAGAATAAATTAGGAAAAGGGTGGGGAAATCCTGACAGCATATCTCCTTGAGGATGCTAGATCAGGCAATAATAGTAATAGCATGAGTAATAGTAATAACAACAGTAATAAAAATGCTGTGTGTCTGTCATAGTTTTTCACATGCACCAACTCATTTAATCCTCACAAAAGCAATATGAGTTGGTGCTTCTATTAAGTCTGTATTATAGGTGAGGCAATTAAGGCCCAGACAGGTTCGGTGATTTTCCCTTAGGGCACACAGGTAGTAAGTGGTGGAGTCAGGATTTTAACCCAGGGACCAGAGCTTGAGCCCTCAACTACTAGGTAATACTACCTGTCCCTTGATACCTGGCTTTCCATGTCCCCCCATCTTAGCCTCTTACCTACTCACTCATTCCTATTTAATTTCATCTTCCCAAAACACTGCTCAAGATTCTTTGGAAGCATAGAAAATGAAAAAAGAACAGAAAGAGTCGAAAATAAAAGGCTGATCCTTTTGTAAAAGGACAACAAAGTAGCTATTCAATGTTCATTCAAGAGGTATTACTTTTAGCTGGTTCGGTGCTAGGAGCTGTGCGGGGACTCAGGCCATATCTCCACCAGTTCTCTGGCTGAGAAATGAAGATATTTATGAATGTATTCATGGTACGAAATGGTATGTGATGTGGGCCATCCGAATGGACTATCCTGAGTGTGAGGGAAGTGCAAGGACCTGGGGGCATTTGTTCTCAGGACATTCAGGGAAGGCCTGTGGAGGAGAGGACAGAGAGGCAGGAGAGGATTCCCAGGCAGCAGTGAGGGCCGAGCAATTTCAGTTGGTAGCACAGGTGCTCCGCTGGACGGGGCAGCAGGAGCAGTGCCTGGTGTGGAATGTGGGTGGTGTGGGGGCAGGTGGAAGTCCTTGGCCCCATCATGGGGTAGCAGAGGGGACAGTAAAGGTTAGGGACAGTGGCAAAGCCCAGCATGAGAGGAGTGCGATCTTGATTTCCAATGGACAGTATCAAAGGGTTTGGGGTAGGAGAGTAGACAACCAAGATGGTATTTTTAGGAAGATGAATTTGGTGTAGGATGGGTCTGGAGACCAGGAATTCTGTTGGAAATGAGATGCGGTTGTAGAGCTAAGAAGGAAAGGTCAGCACTGGCATCCTGGGAGTGCTGGAGAGGGAGATGGGGAAGGGGAAGGAGGAGAGGGCTCTCAGGGAAGGACAGTTTCATGGCTAAGGGAGGGCTGAGCAGGGATAAGGGCCCAGCACTGAGTCCCAGCCGCCTGCCCAGTTAACTGGGAGGGGAAGGAAGAGAGCTGAGGAAACGGAGTGATGGAGATGGGGGCTCTCAAGAAAAGGTTGTGTCTCAACAGCTCAGGGAGAAAAGAATTTCAAATCAAATGCCTCCTACTGTGTGAAGCACAAAGAGTGGAGCAATATGTCCTTTAAGAGAAAGCAGGAGGAGGTTTTATAGGTACCCAAAGGTAGCAGATGTGTGCAAGTGCCGTGATGTTGCCCTCACAAGTATTTTAATGTTTCAGGCTGAAAGAATGAGCCATCCTGGGAATTTCAGTCATGGGGCAAGCTGGACATACCAAGCCACAGAACTTAGGATTCTGTTTTTAAGGAAAGGTAGCTCTGGAAAGAGGGCACTGAATAAGATACAAATCTAATACTTTAAATAAATTTAACAAGTGTTTCTCAGACACTCATTAGGTGTCCAGTATTGTGTGGGACACTCAGGTATGTCAAAGACAGACTTATCCAAACAAAGACATTCGAGATGTTTTGACATCACACCTGAGACTTTTTTTGTACTAACAGTAAGTGCTGATTTCCGAAATGTCTGATTCAATTACTTTTCCAAGTCATTCTCCTTGGTTTCTCAGCGTTTGAGAAGGGGTTCGGCAGAATCTGTCTTGTTATTTGTTTATGTCTCTGTCCTTTTCATCTTTGGACCCACAGAATCTTGATAGTGCTAGGGATACCACGTACAGGTGGATGCTGCCTCTACCAGATCCAGGAAAGACCTGGGACAGGCATGGGTGCCTGGGGAAGCTCATGATCCAATGGACCTGTCCCATAATTGTTCTCACTGGTGATTCCCTAGCACTAGTGTCTGAGGCATTTTGATTCTAACCTTGACTCATTCTGAGAGGGACAAAAGAAGATTGGAGGCAATGCCCCTTCCAGATTAAATACATTATGCAAACATGCAGAGGTACTCTGTAGGCAGTTCATTCTGATAACTACAGCAGGTACCCAGTATGTCAACACTGATTGAGCTCTGTGACCTTGGACAACTCCTGGCCCCTCCTGGAACCTCAGTTTCTTCCTCTCTTAAACCAGGGGATTTGGCTAAAGGAGTCAAAGTTTTGTATCTCGGCAATGGATAAGGAGAGGAAAAAGCAAGGAAAGATGGTGAGTGGAGCTACTCTCTCTCCACCTGAGCTGGCTGTTTGGGAGGACAGTGCTCCTGAGGGTGCTGGACAATCTCTTCCCCTTGCCAGGGATCTGTCAGAAATATGGAAGTAGTAAGGCTTGCGAGATTACTAGTGAGCCTCTCCCAAAGCTCCTGGAGTTTCTGCAGGAAGCCTTCTTCTACCTGAGACCTTCCTGAAGCAACCCCCTTCCCGGCTAGCCTTTCAACCAAGGTGACTTTTTTAACCCTTCAGGACCAGAAGATGCTGTCAGTGAGATTGGAAGGCTTCCTTCTGGAGACTTGGTGGAATCTCTGGGCTCCAATAAACTATAAATCTGAAGATTGCTCATTCTAAATCTAATCCAAAGATTGCTTATTTAGAATGGAAGGTATTAAATAAATCTGCTGCCTCTTTGCCTAACCACCCAACTGGGGGGTCTCAGTCATACCTCGTCAGTCTTTGGGACTCATTCTTTCTTCTCCCTGATCTAGTTTGAGTGAGAATAATGTGAGGGCCCCTGAAGAGCCCCCCACAAACACATAAACCCCTCTTATACCTCAGGAATTTATTTCTTTGGGGTCAAGCAATTTTCTGTCTTTTAAAATTCATTCATTCACTTAACAAATATTTTATGAAGAACCGAGGTTCTGTAGTAGGGGCTGGAGGTCCAGTGGGGAAAAGACTAGAGAAAGACAGTAAGAAAACAGGAGAATGTCAAATAGTGATACATTCCATGACGACAAAGTGGAACAGTGGGAGAGAGTAACTGCGGGTGGAGGTCAACACAGGCCCGAGCATGGAGGGCCACCTGAGCTGAGATCTGAATGATGAGCGGGAAGCAGCCATGTGGGGATCAGAAGGGAGAGTGTTCTGGGCAGAGGGACAGCAAGGATAGAGCTCTGAGGTGGAAGTAAGCTTGGCGTATTTGAAGAACAAAAAACTTTGGCATGGCTGGAGCACAGTTAATGGGAGAACTGGGAGAGGTGAGGACGCCCAGTCCTGACCCCTGGTACCTGTCAGTGTGACCTTATTTGGAAATAGGGTCTTTGAAGATGTAATCAAGGATCTCAAGATGAAATCATTCTAGATTTAGGGTGGGCCTCACATCCAATGACTGATGTCCTTATAAGAGAAAGGAGGGGGATATTTGCGACACAGGTATAGTGAAAGGCCATGTGAAGGTGGAGGCAGAGATTGGAGTGATCCATCTGCAAGCCATGGAATGCCAACGGGTGCTGGCACCACCAGGAGCTCTAAGAGGCAAGGAAGGATTCCAAGGGTTGCGGGCAGCCCCCAGAACCTGGGGAAGAGGGACAGATTCTCCTTCAGAGCCTCCAGAGGGAACCAACCCTGCCAACACCTTAGTTTTGGAGTTTTGGCCTCCAGAACTGTGACAAAGTACTTTTCTATTGTGTTAAGCCATCAAGTTTGTGGTAATTTGTTACAGCAATCCTAACACAAGAGGTGAGTAGTTTTAGCAAAGCCAGACAAACAAACCCTCTGGTTGCTGTCTAGAAAATGGATTGTACAGGCGGGAAAAAAAAAAAAAAAAAGAAAGAAAGAAAAAGAAACCAGGTAAGAGGCTAATGCAGTAAGGAAACTGATGGTGGCTTGAGTGAATGAACGAATGAATGAATGAGTGAAAGACTAACAAAAAGGGAAGGGGCAAACACTTGAGGGTGATTGAGCTGATGAGATTGTCAGAGGTGGGGGTGGAGGTGGGACACCGAGTTTTTGGGGGGAACTTCTAAGTCTCTGCAGGGCTGGTTCTGCTCCTAAACCACAGATTGGTGAGCTCAAAATGGGCTTCCTGGGAGCTGGTGGGGAGCAGACAGCCAAGGGGGAGGGTTCAGCAAGTGCAGGCTGGAGGGGAGGCAGGGGCTGAGTTATCTCCCTCCTCTGTGTGTGCAGCAGGTGCACACGAGACACCTGGGAGTGAATGGATGTCACATAAAACTTCCTTCTCTAAAGGCCTAGCTCAAATGCCACCTTCTCCCTTAAGCATCCCCAACTTCTTGCTGCCACCCTCCACACACAAATCGTTTTTGCCTCCCTTGTGCTTTGGGCTTCCCCAGGAGTGTCCCCTGCCCACTGCCGAGTTCCACCTGTTAGTGCACCCTAAGGGGCTGCTGGTCTCACATGCTAGACTGTGAGTCTTTTTCTTTTTTTTTTTAAAGATGACCGGTAAGGGGATCTTAACCCTTGACTTGGTGTTGTCAGCACCACGCTCTCCCAAGTGAGCCAACCGGCATCCCCATATAGGGATCTGAACCCATGGCCTTGGTGTTATCAGCACCACACTCTTCCAAGTGAGCCACGGGCCGGCCCCTAGACTGTGAGTCTTTTTACAAAGGAACACCTCCTTGTCATCTCAGAATCCTCTACAGCAGGGAGCCCAGGACCCTGCACCCAGCAGGCCTTCAGTGGATGTTTGCAGACCTCAGTTCCTAGTTGTGCCAAGTCTCAGTCACTCCAGACACACCCAGAAAGAACTCTGAGTCAGCGAGAAGCTGGAAAGAGCACGAGACACACTTCCCTTTCTTGTCCTTTTGTCCCCTCACCCTTGACAACAACCTGTCTCGATCAAGTTGGCACGAGGCGGGAGCCTGGTGTCTCTGTTTCTGCACACTGAGCTGATTTACTACGGGACTGTAAGGATCAGGGCACGGGACAAAGTCACACTCTGGCCCTGGTGCTGCCCTCCCCCTGTGAACAGCCGGGCCACCTACCTCTGCCTTGGGGACCTCACTGCCAGTCTCCAGCTGGGTATGGCTGGTCTCGGGGCTGCAGCTGGGCTCCGGAGCTGCCCCCTCCTCTTGCTTCTGCTTGCCTTTCTCCTGCTCAGGGATGTTGCCACCCTCCATCCCTCCAGGGGCACTCAGGGGGGTCTCCCCCACAGCTCCCTCCTCCGGCTTCTTTGTGTCGTGGCTCTTATCTCTGGGCCTACCCTCTTCTTTTCTCATGCTCTCCCCCTTCACCTCTGCAGACTCTTCAGCTGGTTCTTCCTCCCTGGGGCTCCTGCACCCCTTCTCAGCCTCTGGGCTGCAGGTTTGGTGTGGTTCCAGGGCCCCTTCCTGGGCCGGACACCGGCCGTTCTCCTCTTCTGCATTCCGCCCAGCCTTCTCCCATTGCTTGGCTTCCTCTGTGTCTCTGTCCTTCTCCTCCTGCTTCTCTGTCCTGCTGGATGTCCTCCTCAGAGGGGGCTTTTCAGCAGGCCCCAGGCTTCTCTTCACACCCTCTCCCACCACCCCCTCGCTGGACGGAGGGGATCCTGGGGTCTTGCTCTTGGACTGGAACACCTCATCCCCATTCTCTTCCTTGGCACCATTCTCCTGAGATGACTCCTCGGCCCTGAAATCTCCAAGGTCCCCACAGTCTGACTGAGACCTTCGGAATCGCCTGGAGGGAGGGCGCCTTTTTATTGAGCCCCTCGTCCTTACCTGGAAGAAGGTGTTAAGGAAAATTATCCAAAAATCTGTAAGGGAGGCCAAGAGGAGGACTGCATGTCCTTTCCATGTGAGTCTAAAAACACTGCTTAATGAGCCCACCCAAGGATCATTTAATTTCCTAGGAGAATGGACCATTGTTCGCTATTTATTACAGGTTAGAGCCCTGTGGGAGTGTGAAATTACATGGTAACCTGCAGACTTTTGTTTCCTGAAGATGCAAATACTTTCCCTCTGGTAAAAAAGATAACTTATAATTTTATTGCCCTGTAGAGCATTAACCAGTTAGCACTTTTATTCTAACATTTTTTAACTGCCTATAAATTACCAGTTCTTCCAGTGCCCTTTAAGTAATATTTACCATCTTATAGGTTTTCTCACAAATTGACAAGTTGAATAAAATCTATATTTTGTACACTAGTCACATTTTAATATTTTGAAGATTATACTTGGACAAAGGTGAACCCAGCAGAGAAGAGGGTTAGAGTCCCGCTGAAGGCCTGACCTGGTACAGGGACCTCGTGTGTTTTGAGTTGGATAGCAGGTGACCAGCTTCCTCCCTTGCCCCACTGGGCCCTCTCCACCCCCACAAATCTGGCTAATCCTGGGAAAGCTCAGCAACCAGGGTCCTTCCCTTTCTAGGAGTCAGGTCCACCATCGTCAGAAGCCATACCTTAGGAGCACCCCATAGAGCTGCCTGAAAATGATCTCCTGTCTGGGAAGTGTGTGAATCTCAGAATCAGGCCTCATCTCAGCCCAACAGATTCTCTGAAGTGCAATAGGAATGTCTGTCTTGGATGCCCTACTTGACTCAAGTGAAGTGTCCTTTAAAAATTTATCTGGAAACTAAGTTTTCATAAATTGTATTTTCCCACTTATGGACATTTTGGTATTTGTCAATCCTAGTTCCATCTCAGAGGTTTGGAATGAACACTTGGTTTACAGGGCTTCCTGGGCCCTTTCCTGAGACCATCGTGGGGCCAGCTGCACAGGGTACCAGGGTCCCCGCACTCGTGGCCAGCAGGGTTCAGGAATAATCTCACCTGCCCCACTTGCTGCTCTCAGAAGGGTGAAACCTCCAGGTATAACAACCCGGTAACGGCTCCTCCTCCCTGCCCTACTCACTATGGAGCACCCTGTGAGAAGACGAGGCTCTGCATTTGGCTCTTGTCTGCATTCAGGGATCTCTATGCCCTAGGCTGGAGGACCTCCACTCTGCCCCCACCAGCAGGCTCAGGCCTGCCGCACCACCTCTCTACCACCAGCTTGTTTCCTTGGGCCCTATCTGTTTCTACACACTTGACCTTTGTTGCTCCATGCATTTCCTAGAATGGCCTAGAAGATCCCACTTCTCTATCCTTAATTCCAAAGTCATACCCATCTAGATGCCTGGGCATCAGACCCCCTTGAATCTTGGCCCCTGCCTGGCTCTGGCTCACATCTGTCAGGTCCTGCTTGGACTGTATCGGACCGTATCTCTGATTTTTACCTCCTCCTAGCGGGGCCAGGGGTCTGATGAAAGCACACACAAAGGATCAGGGCAGCATCCATAGAAACGAGCCCTGCCATATGTTTTTTACAAAGGGAAGAGTTTGGATATTCTTTAACTTGGGCAAGCTGCAGTGACAATGATTTGAGCTCATACTGGTACACACAGGACTATTCACATCAGGCCAGAACAGGATGTTTTGGAGTCCTAGTGACCCTGCCCACCCTTGTGTGGGAATCTCGGATCAGCCCTTTGGCTTTTGTTTTCGATTTTTGACATTAACTGTCTGTGCAGCTGAGATCAGTCCTGAATCCCCACCCCTCTCTCCACAAAGAATAGAGCACTCCACCCCACAAGCCTGCCTTTTTTTTTTTTTTTTTCTTTTTTTCGTGACCAGTAAGGGGATCGCAACCCTTGGCGTGGTGTTGCCCGCACTGCGCTCAGCCAGTGAGCGCACCGGCCATTCCTATATAGGAATCCGAACCCGCGGCCTTGGCACTCCCAGCGCCACACTTTTCCGAGTGAGCCACAGGGTCGGCCCCCAAGCCTGCGTTTTGGCGAATGGCACGGTTATAGGGAGAGAGGTGAGTGAGGCAGATCTTAGTTCAGACATCCCTTGCAAAGAAGAGGAGAAGTTTCCCTTCTGTTAAAAACCAGCTCTGACTACAACCCCAAATGTTTCCTCCTTTCTCCAGAACCACAGCAGGGTAGAGAAAACTCAGAACTGTCCAGTCCCTACATTCCTGTAGGCACACCACAATACTTTGGAATTTACCTTGTTGTAACAGGTCAGATGACTGCCTTCAGGCGGCTGGTCGAAGCTGACAGGCACCTCCTCTGCCTCGCTGGACCGAGACCGCACTCCAGGACTGCTGGGGGTAGAAGGCGGGCTGTGAAATGGCGACACCGTGGCCTTGAGTCCGGGACTCTTAGGTGAGGCTCCTGGCAGCAGAGCCGCCGGATCAAAGGTTAAATTGGCCTGTTGAGAAAAGATGAGAAATTTCAAATAGGGGTGGGGAGAAGACAACAGCTTCTACTCTAGCTTGTTGGTTACCTGGCCTCAGAACTGGTGGAGACTAGGTAACATGAGGCTCTCCATGTCACTTTCCGAACAATTACCTATTGTCATGTCACATCCTTCTCCTGGAAGCATTGCCTACTCAATCCATCTCCTGCCACCTGGCTTGCCACAGGCTGCATTCCAGAATGCCCAGACAGCATTGACGTGCACCCAGCAAAAAGGCTCTGGAAGAGCCCCAACTTACAAAGTGGCCAAAATAACAACCTGCAGGCACCAGGTCCTTGCAGCAAATCAGCACCCATGATCAGCTTTCTCATCAGTTAATAGTAGTTACTGTTTTCTGGATGCCTACTATTTGCCAGGCACATGCAGCCATTTCCTTGACAATGACCCTAAATGTGCAATTTTGTCCTCGTTGCACAAATTAGGACAGTGGCTAAAGAATTTACCCTGAGATCCATGCCACATCTGTTTGTCCCTCAAGTCTCCAGGTACCAGGTTCTCTCTTGGTAGACGTCCAGAGTGGTGGACACAGCAGGCTGCTGAGCTCTTGCAGGAGTGAGGCAGCAGAAGGGATGAGTGGGAGCCACCACTGGCAGCATCCTAGTGCAGGTGAGGCCAGATCAATGAACCCTCACAGTGAGTAAACAGGAGAGTTGCCCAAAGGTAACCAAAGCTTTGAGGGAGTCTTGAGTCTGGTGGGGGAGGGGGCGGGTGGTCCCGAATCCACTCTACTCATGGAGAAGGTGGTGGTGTCTGAAGGTGTCCATGCAGGAACTGTGAGAGTGTCTGAATCCTCTTTAGCGCCATCTAGGGACGCTCCTCCTCCTCCTGCCTGGCCATTTCCAAATCACTGCTTGGCTGAGTCGTCCATACCCTGCGGCCTGCCATGCAGGACCAGGAGAGATAGCAGTAAGACCCCACAGAGGAGGGACAGAGCTTGAGGGGCAGATGGAGCAATGTGAAGTGCATGGGTTCTGCATGCTGACAGACCTGACTCTAAATACTGGATCTTTCACTTAATAGCTGTGTGACCTTTGGCAAATCCAATAGCCTCTCTGAGCCTTGGATTCATTTGTTCAGACTTCTTAGTCTAACCTCCAAATTCTCTTCCATCTGGTCCCTGTTTAATCTCTCCATTGCTCCTCCACTAATACTCCACACTCACACCATCTCACTTCCAACTCCCCTCGGCCACACTCTCCCACCAGCCAAGACTGTTGCCTTGGAGAACCCCTACGTGTACATTAGGAATTGCAGACTATAAAGCATTATACATGTTTAAGAAGGTGTTTGTAATTTTATTGTGATCTTAAAAAAGAACTTCTAATACAGACAAGACTGAGTCATCGTAAAAATTAAATGTATAAAAAATGTAAAAGTTAAATAGCAATACTGTGAGCTCAAGCCATGTCAAAAAAACAGCATATAATGAAGACCAAGGGAAGCATTTGAATCACAGATGCTGTGGGAGTTGATGTGCTGGGATAACTCAGAGGGCTTCATGGCAGAGGGGGCTCTAAATAGGCATTAAAAGGGGTCTCCCTTCCATCTAAAATTCCAGCAGGGAAATTCCCTCTGTAAGATTGCTCGAAAATAAAACTCCCAGCCAGCAGAAGATTTGAATGTTAAATTATGGACTATTTTAGTGAAGAAAAATCATAGTTCATATCTCACTCAATTGAATATTTAGAAGAAAATCTAGCTGATGATGCATTTCTCAGTTCTTTCCCCTACAGATTCTCAACAAAGTAAGATTCTTATGGTATTTGGCCAAATTGCTACACTATCACTGATATTCTTAATGAGATTAAACAATTAGACATCAAAACCTCATTCTCAAGTTGCTGTGTTTCCCAAAGAGCCTCGTTAATGACTGGAAAAAGGAACGAGAACAAGACTACAGGGTACAGAACATTTGGAAACTAATTTCTGGCACTTGAATGAGGGCTTTGGTGGGCTGCAAGGAAGCCGAGGTGGGGTAGGGGTCCTGAGCTGCACCCCTCAGCTGGCTGCTAGGAGGCATGTTGGAGTTCTGGGATCCACAATGAGAGATCCCTGAGAGATGGGAGTCCTGCAGTCTCCTGGGGTGACAGGGAGCACCACCCTCTTTCTGCAGCTGGGGCAGAATCAGGGCCCCATACTTAATTTACTATGAATTCAATTTCAGGGGAGACACTGCAGAGTCCTCAACCTCCACAGGGTAGGCTCATGGCCGGAAACCAGGGATGCTTTCTTTAACCCCAGATCAGGCTGGGAACCAAATCCCCTGGGCTCTCCTATGGCTGGGAACTTCAGAGGCTGTGGCTTTTTGCCTTGACATCCCCTTAATGGCTTCAGAACCATCAAGTTGATAAGCCAGTTTCTTAGTTGGGCCTGGATGAGAGAACACAGTCAGGAGAACCTCGCTCCTTCTCCTGAGTGGCTGGACAGAGGCTTCGGTGGAAGCAGGAGCCTCTCCCACAGGCCTCAGCTGGACATGTCATAGCCACCATCCTGTGCACTTGAGCTCACCCTGTTCTGACACTGGGAGCACCTTTCTCCCTCCTTTCCAGCCACTCATCCTTTAAGGACCAGCTCAGGGCATAGGTGTTTCATAAAGCAGTCATTAATTACTCCTGCCCACTCCACCCTCTTCTGGCTCTGAAATCCTAGAGCAGTGGTTCTCACCAGGGGTGGGATGGGGGAAGATTTTGCCCCCAGGGGACATTCGGCAATGTCTAGAGACATTTTTCTTTGTCATAACTTATTGGAGAGTGCTAATGGCATCTAGTGGGTAGGACCAGGGATGCTGCTAAATATCTCGCAATGCACAAGACAGACTCCCTGCAACAAAAAATCCAGCTCAAATAATACCAGGGCTGAGAAGCACCAGTCTAGACCATAGGAGCTGGGCAGTTACACACAACTGGGATGTCTGTTATTGATTTCTATATGACTTTTCTTGTATCAGCTGTGAAAATCTTGTCTCCCCAACAAGAAGGCAGTGTCTTCTGCTCCATTTACACTCCCAGGGAGCCAGCCCAGCCATGGGCACCGTGGGTGAGGGCTCTGGGTACACTGGGTGAGTGGTGGAAAGACAACAAGTGTTTCTTGCAACTGTAATGTCCTTTTCCCATAGAACTCTTGAAGCATCCCATTATCTATCTACCACCATTAGGTGTTAACTACATAAACTCATGCTTGATATGGTCCTTATGTTAGCCCTTTGCCCCCAGGTGAGGGCTGTGAGATCCTCATCCTTTAGGGCAATTTGGTCACTAGCTGGTTATCAGAGGCCAACTATCCACACACAGGGGCTTCTTCTAGGTGCCCCAAAGACACTTGTTTTGGATAAGAAGTGGGGTTGGATAAAAGGTCGCAGTGAGTCATGCATTCTGCACTTACCTGAAGTTTCTCAATCAGAGGTGAGCTCTTCACCTTGATTTTTGGAGGGTGGTTCGCATTGGGCGGTGATTTCTATAGAGCAAACAGATCAAAACAACTGAAGTGACTGGGATGAAGGGCAGTAGGGTTAGGGCTGGAGCCCAGAAGCCACAGGTGGAAGGAGAGGAGAGGCTGGTTCCGCCACATCACTCCTCTCTTTCAGCAGCCCGCTTATCGCATCAGGGCCAGCGTGAGGCGGGCTCGCCCTTTCTCCCTCCCTCATCTCGCCACAAGCGAGACCCCTCGCATCTGTGACTCAGAGAAGTCAGAGCAGACATCCACAGCACAGGAGGTCTCCTGTCCCGGGAAGAATGACTTCGCTGTCACCGTGAGGGAACACTAGCCTGAGGGGAGCAAGATTTTCACCTCATGACCTTCAACTGTGCAAATCAACAATTGGAGGGGATTTCAAAGATAAAGGGCAAAAGTGATTATCCATTCGGTTTGTTATAAATGAAACAAGAAACCACAGACCAGGAGTGAAACCTGACAGAAGTATTATTGAAACTCCTCCCTCGAACTAATGATATTTTGGAAAACCCCACCAATGGCATTGTTAATAAACTGTCATTTCCTAAAACGTTGAACATTCATTTTAACTAAGCAGACACTTATTATCTATTACATTCCAGGCATAGTGTTGGTTATATTAAGGTGAATGTTATTTAGTTTCTGCTCTCTAGGAGTGGTCAATGGCTGATGTATGTGTGACATAACCATATGTATACTCTGTGGGTTGTAGATATTTTTGTGATGAATGTGTATCAGGAATCTTGTCTGCCTTTAGATTCTACATTATCAACAAAGATTGATTCCTTGTGTTGTGTAAAATCCCCACAACTATGTGAGAATGATGGCAGTGACACGATGATGCTAAGGAAGAAGATGACTTCCACATTGTTGGACAGAGGCCAAAGCAGAGAAGGGATTTTCCTATAGTTTAGAGACCAGCATGTAATTACTTACCCCTCACCCCATGTGCTAATTTACCTGAATCATCATCATCAGAACACTGATCTCTTAGAAATATTCTGAGATATTATTGAGTGAGATACTTGTATTTTAGTGATGAAAAGAAGAGACTTACTCAATTTAACTCCTTGTCACCTTTTAAAGGCAAAACACCAAGGGAGAGCAAGCCGGAGTGGGAAAGTCACTGGCTGGGACTCAGGGGACCCCCTTCTAATTCTGGCTTTGGCAAGAGCCAGATGGATGTCCCTGGCCTCAGCCTCCTCTACCAAAATATAGGTGGATTGGAATAAATGACTCTGTGAGCTCTTCCAGCTCTGAGGTGCCTCTGCCCCATGAGCTGACACTGTCAGATGTATTCCTAGAGCAGTCTTCCCAGAAGCCTTTTGCCTATGGTGAGTACAAAAAGTTTCCAGCCCCAGTTGGGTTGTCCTTAGTTTCTGTGATTTACAGTGATTTCCCATGGGCCACTGTTTTTGTGTATCTTTTGGTGGCTGGCAGTAAGGGGATGTGAACCCCAAAGTGTTACAACACCACGCTCTAACCAACTGAACTAACCAGCCAGCTCAGGCCAGTGTTTTTGAAGATACTCTTTCAGAAACTGCAGCAACAATTTTGCGATAAAGCTTACTTTATGTAATACTATAAACTCTTTTCTTATCCAAATGACCTTATCTTCTGAAGACAGTAAAAAGCTAATAAACACTGCCCCTTAACCAGAGGACAGTGCTGGGGACTCAGCTGATGCTCCACAAAACCCTTATTGATTTGAACTGCAGAGTCTAAAGAGCTGCTAATGCAGTTCCTAGAAAGGGCAGCAGGTGGCAGCATTTCCTTTACAGTTTAACAAGTGGCTCCAGGCAAGTGGCTGGGGCTAACGATTGGTGCAGAAAAACCAGCCCTACATTCCTATATATGTATGTATATATGTATTTATATGACATTCCTATAATGATCTAGAAACTATGGGCCTAATTTTTCAGATGGAGGTGTTTTTCAACCCTTTTGTTGAGCAAATGAGACAGGATCTGCAGCTGCATGTAAGAGACCCTTTTGGCTGGGTTCTCCAGAGAGGGGTAACTCCTGGTCACCCTGTCTCCAAGAAGGGCCCTGCCGTCAGCAGGTACTGCCCAGGATGCTGGCCCCACTGTCTGAGGCCCGAGCAGACATAGGGAGGGGGCAGGAATGAAGAAGGGATGAAATGATCCTTCCTGACACTGTGCCTTAGGAACTGAGGTGTAGCCTGACCGGGGCCCTCCCTTCAGGACCCCAGAGTTTCCAGCGTTAGAGCTTCTGCAGGCTGTACTATAGGAGCACAGAAGTGTGGGCAGCAGACTCCATTCCAGCCCAGCCAAAGCTGGCCGCTCATTTTATTGCTACGTGTATTTCAAGGTGATGGAAGTCATTGATCCCTGGAGGTAGTGCTCTTCCTATGTGCAAGCAGCCTGTCACTCCAGGCAGGGTTTTCAGT
Organism: Cynocephalus volans; assembly: GCF_027409185.1. Lineage (NCBI taxonomy): Eukaryota > Metazoa > Chordata > Mammalia > Dermoptera > Cynocephalidae > Cynocephalus > Cynocephalus volans. Next base: position 124,821,793 of record NC_084467.1, on the reverse strand, counting down.
CTAAAGTCCTATCTCCTATTCACCCAACGTTTGGCCATTTTATGCCATTTAACTTCTGGGTGATGTGCCCCATGGGATGAAACCTGTAAGTTTATTTCTACAGAGCCTCTGAAATAGAGCTGTTTCATCCAGTCACCACTAATCTGCCTCACTCTGCTTTCATTCCAGGGAATAAAACTACTCCATCCAGCCTCCATAATCTATCTGGCTGGTGTTCTTGTCCTCATTTTACAAATAAGGAACCAAATTCAGCATGGTGCAATGACTTCTCCTAGGCTGAACCCGGGTTATCAGGGGGCAGCCTCATGTAAAGCTCCAAGTGGCGACAGCCTCAGCCTCTTGCACAACAGCAGAGACACCAAGCCCAGAGGGTGGGAGGCGACAAGGTGAAGTTGACTCTCTGTAAAGAGAAGTTGTTGATATGTATTTGGTAATAGTATTGGCTGATAACCCCATGAAGCCACAAAATCATGTCAGCGCTTGAAGAGATCCCAACAAAAAACTCAGTGTTTTTAAAAGTGTACTCCTTGAGGTTCTCACCCTAGAATAAGACCTTTGTTGAGTGGAGGAGGGGGAAGTATTCTCAGAGCAGATGGGGCTCCAGACCCCGCTCCACCTTCACTTGACCAGGAGCAGCTATGAGTTTCTGCTTTATCTGATGTGCTTCTCTTATAAGCCTTGGGTTGACAAAAAGGTTTGAAAACCATAGATCTACTTTAACTATTGCACTCTATAGACAAGAAAACGTAGGCACCAAGAGAGTTGCCCAAGTTCATACAGTTAGCCAGTGTCTATTGTCAGGACGCTGGTCCCCAAAAGAGAAGGGGAGAAAAAAAAGAAGTGGTTGAAGTGGGATTTGGGAACTGAACCGGCTTTGGCTTGCTTGCTTTATTTTGGGGGTGGCCTCCCTGGCTGCATGACAGCACATGCAAATTCATTTCTGGCACAGACCATGCCCATAGTGAAGTTTCATGGGCTGCTGGGATAGGGCAGGGAGAAGTCACTCTTATGGCTACAATTAGATAAATGAGGACAGATGAATATGCAGACTGGGAACTTATTACTGGCTATGATCTATGATATCAGAGCCTTTATTATGTTGGTAACATCGGCTATTTATATCCGAGGGCTTTGAGGCCTCCTGTGTGTTCTGGTTTTCTTCCAATGAGCCAGAACAATGGCCAGCCTTTGCAAAGCTACTGCAGAACTACAGGTTCCTCTCACATTACCATCCTACCTTGCATAGGGTAGCCCCTCTTTCCAGGGGCCTTCTTCACACCTTACTCCCAGATCATCTAGGTCAGACCTAGGAATAAAGCATAACTTTCCTGACTCCTGAATCCGGTGTAGTGATAATATAATTTCTCTTTGCTGAAATTCTCAGGCTTGAAAAATAGTGTTCCTGTCCTGGACAAATCATAAAGGAGGCTCAGTAAGAGAGTTAGGGCAGAGCCCAGATTCCAAAGTAAAGGATTCAGGAAGCATTAAGAGAAGATTCATCCTTGAGTCTGAAATGGAGAAATTCCCTGCATAGATTTCAAGGTCTAAAAGTGTGATTTTCGTGTCCCTTCCGATAAGGAGAGAGAAAACCCATAGCCAGCATCCTCTGAGCCCAGCAGCAGCAGCACTTACCTCCTCTCCATTCTGGCCCATCTCTACCTTGGGGGGGAACAGAGGGAGGGAACAGGGCGGTTTCCTTCTTGTTGGTTTACTGACTGGTGTCTGCAGAAAGGGTGACAGACAGACACACAGACAGAAAAAAAGAGAGCTAATCAGGCAACAGGGAGGGAAAGGAAGGAAGTGGGGGGTTTTAGGAATGCTTAGGGATGTTTAGGATGTTTAAGAACGGAGGGATTGGGTGTCTCTGGGACTGTCCATTTACTGTGTAAACTAGTTGCATTCAACCATCTACCCATTTGGACTTCCAGCCTCTCCTCTCCTGTTCCTTTCCTGCTGGAACACCCTCTTTTACTTGACATTCATTGACTGAACTGACATCTCAAAAATGCACTCAGCTTTCAGGCAGTGCCAGCACCTTAGATCAATGTCATCTTCTTTATCCTTTATGACATTCCTATAATGTCTTAGAAATTATAGACCCAGTTTTTCAGATGAGAAAACAATAGTGCATTTAAAAGCAAGGCAGCTAAGTTCTCATTTGCCCAAGGGCTGTAATAGACCTCCCCCCACCTTAGTGTCCCCTTCCCCCATCTTACATCTAATGAGCTCCTCACATTGTATGACTCGAGAAAATCTAGCCTAAATCTCTCCAAAGTTATGACACCCCTTTTCATACTTTGTTCTTCATCAGGATTCTTTTAGAATCCATTGCTCACTGGATCCCTTTCCTTCCTGATCCCTCGTTTCCTCTGGGAATGTGCTTCCCTTCCAGTCCTCTCTTCAATTCTCCATTCAGAATCTGCCCAGCCTTGCCTTGCTCTGATTCCCAGGCTATGGGGCAGGAGCCAGGTGTGGGACCTCTTCATTCTGAACCAGTCCAGGGCTGGCACCGCTGCTCAAGATGAGCAAGATGAAAAAGAGTCCAGATCCCATCTCTGACGGTCGGGCCTTTCAGCTCTCTGCCCTGTTTCTTGCCCCTCCTTGCCAGAGTGTAAGCCTCACTCTGGTGGGGAAAGATTCTGCACAGGCACAGCAGTGGTGGCGACATTCCGCACATTCAGAGGGACCCCTCTCTGGCTTCTCTTCCTAATTTGGTAATTACCAAGCCTCCTCCCTCCCTCTGCTCTGGGCCTGTCCCAGACTTCCCCCTTCCTCCAGCCCCCCTCCCAGAAGAGGGTGCTCGGCTGCCTCCTGACTCACCTCCTTTGCTGCAGCTGCCTGCTCCCTAAACCGCCCAGCCAGCTGGGCCACCGAGGGGGGCGCCGAGTTGTCTACACTGGCATTGGTCTCTGCTGATCTTTCCTGGTAAACCAAGAAGAAGCAAAAGTTAATCAGCAAACGTGCACTCGGACTTCTAGGTGTCAGGTACCGGGAGCCTTGCAAAGCACTTGTTTTGTGGCCGCAAGCAGAAATGCTATGACAATGAGGTATTTTAACAGCATTTTGCAATCGGCCCCTGCATTTAAAGATTTTTTAAAACTATCCAGTCAACCACATTTTGTGAATATCTTCTACCATGTTCCCAGCCCTGGGTGTGGCTCTGGGGACCTGGAGGCAAATAAAACTTGGTTCTGTCCCACAGGGTGCCCAGGGATCTCAGAGGCAGGAAAGGTGCGGGGTTTCTCATTCTGCAAAGACCCTGCTAGAAAAAGACTACATCTGCAACAGTGTAGGAGACTCCTTTCCCTTGTTCCCCTCCTTTGAAAAATGAGGGCTGGCAAAATGCATTTGGAGAGAGGGGTCTTCAAGTGTATAAAATGGGGTGAGCAAGTGTCCTTTATTGAACTTTGAACTCATATGTATGTGTCTTGTCTTCCCTACTTAGCCCACTGCCTTGGGCAAAGAAGTGTTCAGTAAACGTTTATTGAATTAGTAAATAAATGACACGAGAGGCAGGTAGCATAGCAAGTGAGAACCAGACTGCCTGGGATCAACCACTGACTTGCTAGCTCGGTGACCTTGGGCAAATGGCTTAACCTCTCTGTGCCTTGACAGGATAACAACATCACATCATTCAGAAGGTTGTTCTGTGAATTAAATGATTTATGAGATATCTGAAGTGCTGGGACGAGGCCTGGCACACTGCAAGTGAGAGCAAGGGTGGTTGCTACTATTACTGGCCGTGGGTCCTGCCTCCAGCTCAGGCCATCAGTTTACTGTGGCCGTCCCTCCCTCAAGGTGCCTGCAGGCTCCCCGAAGAGGCCAAGATGCACCCCTGGACACTGTCCACTTCCATGTGCTGTTTGTCACCAAGACACAGAGGGTGAGTCAGCAATACTGGGAATGGCCCTGTTACATGTGGCCTGCTAAACCACCTATATTTAATCATGTTTTTCAGATGTCCGTCCCAGAGACATTAGGCGTTTGTTTGTTGTCTCCAAGATGGTGGCATTTCTTACACAGACTGCATACTCACTTTACCATGTCCCCTCCTCACTGCTAGCCTACAACTGGGAGGATTTGGGTAGCAGTTTGTCTGAGAAAGTCCTTCTCCGCCTTTCCATGGTCTCAGGGCCTACAAAGACAGGGCATGGTCCCCCAAACAGCAAGCTCGCACCCCTGTAACACATACACACACACGTCCATCACCCTCCTTTCTGTGCTAAAAATGCCTCCAAGCTTTCTTCTTTGGGTCCCTCCAAAGTAAATGTCATTAGTCATTTTATGATGCAGTTCCCTTGCAGCAGGGGAAGGGCAGACCCCCACACCCACCGCCCCCCACTCCCACCCCCCAACCAGCTTCCAGTAGTGAAGTTAAGCGCACAGACACAAAGCTCTGTTTAGAGACGGAAAAGAACTGCTGGGGCCATGGGCCTTCTGATGTGGGAACAGCGATTCTGCAGGAAAAGACAGTCCCCCTTTACTGTCGCCTGCTATGATTCAAGTCCATCCTCATTCCAGTCTGAACACCAAATGCTGATTTTACATGAAGATGTAACATAATTCATCTCTATTCAAGATGCCAGATTTCCAGAGGTGAATTCTATCCCATCTGTAACAGCCAGGGGGCCCGATGCCCCACCCTCAGCTGTGCCCTGCTGGGCAGGGCCCGCAGGACTTGCGCCTGTTTGACCTTCACACCTGCCACCTTAGGAATGGTCAGGGACGAACACCTTGTCCTCCTGGAACAACAGAGAGGCTTTAGGGACAGTGTATAATTAATTGAGCTGCTTTTGGCAAAGACGCGGGGCTGATCGGTTTGTCCATCTGTCTAACTTCCTGCCCACACCACAGGTCGGTCTCTCTGTCCATTGCTATTTATGCTTTGGTCCTGCTGACAGTGCACTTTACCTCGGCTTCAAAGGCGCCAATCTCGGTGGTGCAGGGAGATACATTCCAGTTAAAAATAGAGCTGCCTAGGAATCAAAAACTCCTCCCTAACTTCTCTGTCTCAAAACTGGGCTTGGCAAAGGGGCTCAGAGCGAGAGTACTAGGAGCATTTAGGGCTTAAAAGCTGGGTTGAAGGAAAAATTACAGTACATCTGAGTTTGTTTTCCTGGAGCCCAGTGAATGGGTTTTCTTTGGACTGCCTGAGGACCCCAGAGCTTGTTTGAGCCTGGCGAGTCCTCTCACCAGCAGCCCCTTTCCATGCACTTCCCATCCTACGTTGTGGAAGACTGATTATTGCCTTCTGCCGGCTGGGCACATTGAAGCCCAGAGAGGGCAAGTAATTTAGCCAGAGTTACACAGGAGAAGCCAGACGGGATAATCTGTGAAACATTTGACTCCAACTCCTGATATTCCAGCAACGGACATCAGTTAAGTAGCGTAATTTATGAAAGTGTCCTGAAAACTGTAAAGTGTTATATAAATCTCGAAATTGCTATTAGCTACTGGGTTGCACAGAGGCAGTGGAAGAAGCGTGGCCCTGGGGATGGACAGGAGCTGGTGGCTCAGACTGCATGAGGTTTTCCCTTGATCTTCACCTTGCATTTCTGGCAGGTGCACCACTAACTTCCTCCAGTGGGTTTCACGCCACCTCAGCCCCGGGCCATAGCTCTCTCTCAATCCTGAGGCTGTCTTGGTAAAGCCAAGCTCTCACCTTGACTGTATTCTAGTTCTGAGAAGGACTTTAGTATGTCCAGACTTTCCTAGGACCCCTTAGACTCTTTGGGATTAAGTGTTCTTTCTTTGTTTCTGTGATGTCCAGAAAGCACTTAGCACAGAGCCTGAACCGTAGAATGTGATCCTCTAATGCTGGTTTCTTCCCCCTCCTCCCATCCAACCCAGTCTGCCAGTGTCAGGACTGGGCACCTGCGCCCAGAGTCACTGACACCCTCAGCTAGTCCCTGTGGACCACTCCCAGTTGCAGGACCCTCCCCTGCAGGCATCTACCCTCTGGGTCTTGGTCACTGCTTTGACCTCAGCTTGTCCTTTCTTCTTGGGACAATCTCCATGTCTTAAATCTGTTTTCTAGACTCACCTCCCTCTGTGTCCTGCTTTAAGTCACACTTTCTTTGCAGATTGCAGCCTCCACTCCTTCCTGGGCCCAGGTCTTGCTTACCAAACCCTCCCTGCCTCCATTCCAGCCTGCCTGTGCCAGTTAGCTTGGAAACCAGACCTGTGGTTACTGTCTGACTTTGCTGAGGCCGGGAGGAAATCACCTCTGGTGTTTACTCTCCATTTCTATGGGACTTTCTTCCGAGAACTGAGGAGCCCCTGTGTCTGGATGGCACAGAACTTCCCCGACGCCGTTGCCATGTTGAGTAAATACAATCTGGATGCTGCTGACCATTCACATAGTAGAAGCTTTGTGCGCAGGCCAGAGTCAGGCTCTCCCTCTCTCCCCGGCTCTGCCCTGTCTCTCCACCCACCTCCTTGGTCCAAGGTCTGAGAGTCTAACAGCCTCTGGGCCATGGTTTAGAGAAACAAGGCACCTGTGGAGGCCTCATGGTCCACAGCTTGAGAGGAGAAGCATGAGAGGGCTCTGCCTGAGGGCTGAGGAACCCTTGCTCTTAGCTGAAAAGAATGTTCTCTTGCTCACCAGAAACAGGCCAGAGAACCCAGAGCCTGAAAAATATAAGGTCTGCCTGCTTCTTAGCTCCTCCGGAACTGGCTCTGAAACAGTCATATAGGGTGCCCACCTCCTTCCGATACGATCATGCTAGAACCAGCACTTCAACAGGGTCAACACGGTCTCTGTGGGATGCTGCAGTGCCTCCAGAATCTTCCTTTACACTCTTACCTCATCCCCAACTCTTCAATTCATCCCAGTGTTTGACCATTACCTCTCTACCTACCCAGAGCACCTCCTATGTGGGAGGCCCTGTCCTTGTAGCAGTTGACATATTTTCTATAAATCTTACCTCTTCTAGAAGAGGTAACTGGGGGCCAGAGTTGCGGGTGACTTGCTACTCAAGTTAGTAAGTGCTGGCATGAGAAGTTTCTAGATTCTGAAGCTCTAGTTCTTTCCACGCCAACATGCTATATTATACACCTTTCCTGAAAGAGGTATCTTACAGTTTTTTGTCAGTAAACACTTTCTGTTGTAGGCCCTGGGGTATAACAGTGGGCACGACAAAGCCATTGACCTTCAGGAGTCACTCTTCCAGCAAGAGAAACAAATGATAAACAAATACACAGAGAAACACATAATTTGTTAACTGCTGTGAGAAAGATAAAATAGGGCACTTCTCTATGGGAGTGTGGGAAGACATCTCCGAGGAGGTTCATCTGAGTTGAACCCCAGCTGGGGAAAGAGAGGAGGAGAATTGTCCTGAGCAGAAGCACCGATAGTGACAAAGGCTGAGGGACAGAGAAAGAAAAGTGTGGCAGGGACATGCTGTGCGCAAGAGGGGTGGGGAGAGAAAAGACAAGAGGGCATGGGGCCAGCACGTGGGGCCTCGTGTACTAGAGCAAGCAGTTGGTATTTTACTCTGAGTGAGTGTGACACCATGTGGAGGGCTTCAAAGAGGGATGCGAGCTGAGTCACACATCCAGAGGCTGCCCGTGGAGGGCGGACAGCAGGGGAAGCAGAGAGAGTGGAGCAGGGGCTGGCAGTGGTCTGGCTGAGAGGTGGTGGTGGAGTGGACCAGACTTGCAGCAGGGGATGGCGAGGAGGGGAGGGTGTGGAGGTGGGACTGCTAGGAATTACTGATGCCCTGGGTGTGGAGAGGGAGGGAGGAGGGGACTCAAAGATGGCTCCTGGATGTTTGACTTGGACAATGGGATGCATGGGTTATTTTCTCCTGGGTTGGGAGGGCTTGCTGAGGTGAGAGATGAGCGACAGGGCCTGGCATGTAGGAAGTGTTCAATAATTCTTAGCTATTATTGAATGCTGGCTCTGGGGCTAGCAGCTCCCCTGAATACACTGAGAGATGTCCAGGGTTGCATCTAATCTTCTCTTGTCCTTCCATTCCCTTTGGGGTACAGAAGTCCCAGAGGGAGCCTCAGCTGACTGAATGTGTTTCTGCTGCTTCCAGCCATTCTCTGCTCAAAAGTGGGGCATCCTGACTTCACCATTTTGGTGGGCTATTGTATTACCAAGGCAGGTGCTTAGTAGACACTGTCACCCCATTCCTGAGCACATACCATCCCCGAGAGACCGATGTGCATAGTATCTAGTGATTCAAAAAATAAAGCTAAGTTTAACTTTATGGCTTTTAGGGTCATGACATGGGTCATGAATACTCTCATATCTCGGCTGTCCAATGCTCTGTGTCAAATCAAAACAGCTGGATCAAAATATCAAGCCCATGTCCATTCACAATGAGTGGAGAAACAAAATGTGCTATAGCCATACAATGGAATATTTTTCAGCTATAGGAAGGAATGAAGCTCGACACACGCTAAAGATGGATGCACCTTGAACACATTGTGCTAAGTGAGAGAAGTCAGTCACAAAAGGTACATGAATCCATTTATGTGGAATGTTCAGAACAGGCAGATCTGTAGAGACAGAAAGTAGATTAATGGTTGCCTGGAGGTGATAGGAGACAGGAGGAGGGGTGATAGCCAAAGGGTGTGAGGTTTCTTCTTTTTCAGGTGACGAAAATGTTCTGAAATTGACTGTGGTGATGGTTGCACATATCTGTGAATATAATAAAAACCACTGAATTGCACAGTTCAGATGGGTGAATTGTATGGTATGCAAATTACATCTCAATAAACTGCTTTTTAAAAAATGCCAAGTCCTTACACCCAGTGTGAAGGGCCTGTTGTTTGGGGGAGGAGGGGCCGATGGAGAGAAAACAGCTTGGCTTCCATGTCCCTGACTTCCCTCCGCTCACGTTCGGCATCTTCCACTCCCAGTCTCAGACATTGCCTGTGCCCGATGTGCCTTGCAGCTGCAGGCACATCTGAGGAGTCCTGTCCAACCTGCTGCTGGGAGGGCTGATTATGAAATAGGGTACATTGCAGGTCTGTGAAGACAGAATGAGTTTGGTGTCAAGCACCAGAGAAAGGTCTGACACATCGGAGGCACTCAATCTACAGTCATTCACATGTTCATTCATCCATTGAGTATTTACTGCACACTACTATGGGCCTGATACTGGTCTGGCCTGGGGATATGAAGATGATGGTTCATGGTCTTAGAGCTCAGGGGGTTTCTAGTCTAGTTGAAAGACAGACTTGAAATAAAACTATCATAATGAAAAAAGACACTGCGTAATTGGCAGATGTATGACACTGCAGTGGACGCTTAGGAGAAGGGGCACTTCATCCGTCTGGGTAAACCAGGGAGGCTTCACAGGAGAAGTGACGCTTCAGCAGAGGCTTGAAGGATGAATGGAGCTGGCCAGGAGAGAAGGTGAGGGTGAGGGGACGGGGAGGAGGGCGTATTCCAGGCAGGAGGACTGGCTGGCACGTGCAAAGTGTCAAAAGCATGGAGGACCCTGGTGTATTTGGGAAACTTTAGTACATTACGGTCTAGGGAAAAAGTGAGAGAAGAGAGATAGAGAAATTGAAAGTGGGGCTTGTCCAGGGTAAGTCATATCCAACTTTTAATTTGGGCTTCAAAACTTATTAGCTGCATAGACGACCTTGGTCAAGTCACTTGATTTCTCTGAGTCTCAGTTTCATCATCTGTAAAATCGAATGGCAATGCCTGTGTCATGTGTTGTGACGAGGAGTATCTAAGATGCTAACAGCTGTCACCGCCAGTGCCCACTGTGAGCCTGTTCGTTGCCAGGCTCATGCCTCCAGTGCCTGCTCAGCACATGGGAAGTGCTCAGTGAAAGCTGTTATATCGAAGCTGTCCTGTGCAATGTGGACTTTATTCCTTAGGCTAGGGAGATCAAGGCAGCTACATGATTTGCTATTTAGAAGGATTACTCTGGAAGCAGATACTATAACAACATATACTTCAATCCATTCTGGAGACCTTGGGCAACTGGAGGGAATCTACTGCTACTCTCTGAAGGCAGTACTACTACTAAAAAGAGGAATGTATGGTCATTTTCTTCCTTTCTTCCTCCTCCTTCTGCTCTTCTTCTCCTGCTTATAATTATTGCTATGATTTTATACACTCCCCCACCACCTAATGCACACTAGGTGTCAGAGGCCTGCTGGTAAGGACACCAAGTAAGTCCTCAGCATAGTCTTGGATCTGCCTCTTTCTTGTGTGACTTTATCAAGTCACTTGAGTTCTTGAAGCCTCAGCCTCCTCATCTGTAAAGTGGGACTAACACCTGCCCTGCCATCCCCACGAGATAGTACTGAGGCTGGAAGGACACAATAAATGAAAGCACACTGGATGCGAGCTACACAGAGATGGACAGGATGAGGATGGCCTGTACCTCCAGAGTCTATGAGCTACTGGGGAACAGGGACAATTAAGCAAGTGTGTAGAGTATGATAGGTTTGTCAGTATGGGAGGCAGAATAATGGCCCCTAGAGATGTCCACATCCCAATCCTTGGAACCTGTGAATATGGCAGCATACATGTCCAAAGGGGGATTAAGGTTGCAGACCAATCGGCTGACCTCAAAACAGGAAGATTATCCTGGGATATTTGGGTGGGACGCATGTTATCACAGGGGTCCTTAAAAGCGGAAGAGGGTGGTGGAAGAGTCAAAGTCAGACTGATGGGAAATGAGAAAGTCTTGACCCACTATTGCTGGCTTTGAATATGGAGGAAGGGGCCACAAGCCAACAAGTGCAGGCAGCCTCTAGAAGCTGGAAAAGGCAAGAAAATGGTTTCTACTCTATAGCCTGCAGAATAAATGCAGCCTGCCAAAAACTTGATTTTAGTCCAACTTTGATTTTGAACTTTTGACCTCCAGAGCTATACGATGATACATTTGTGCTGTGTAAGCCACTAAGTTGGCTTTTGTTGGTCATTTGTCACAGCAGCCCTAGGAAATTAATATATGTTGTCAGTCAAATATTTGCAAGGACCCACTATGTGTTCTGAGCTCTGGGAGCATGTGGTGAAGGAGAGAAAGTCCCTGCTTTTCACTGGAGCTCACATTCCAGTGAGGAGAGACAGGCAGTAAAGTAATGAGCAAGTGAATGGACAGCATGTGAGTGGTGTCAAGTGCTATGACTTGAGGTGAGATGGGTTAGTCTGGTAGAGAGTGGCTGGGAGACGTGGTGCTGGGCACCACCTCTGCAAGGGAGGTCACGAGAGGCCTCCCCAAGGAGGAGGAGGTGACATTGAGTTGAGGGTGCTATGATGGTGAAAGGATAGGGTGAAATGCACAGCAGGAGCACACAACCTGGCCAGCGGCAGCCAGGAAGGCTTCCAGGAGGAAGCACCAACCTGGCCATGCTGAGAGAGCTGCACCATGAGGACAAGGTTGGAGGGAGTCTCAGGAAATGACAAGAAGTTCCTAAGCCTGGTACAGGGCATGCGGGCATGGTGAGGCTGGAGAGGCAAACAGAGGCCAGAGAGTGAAGGGCCTTCCAGAGTCATCAGAAGGTTTTAAGCAAAAGAGCAAAAAATAAATCAGATTTATTTTTGCAAGATCCCTCTGGCTGCAGTGAAAGAAATGGATGAGCTAGAGACAGGGAGGCCAATTTGGAGGCCATTGACGTCATGGCAGGTAAAAAGTGCTGACAATCACACTGCCGCCTGCAGGGGCTGGATACAGGCTCCAAAACATCCTCTCACTGGGCTGCACTTCTTATGGGGTCTGGATCTGCCAGGGGAGCCAGGAGCTGCATGTGGGAAGAGTGAGTGTGGAGAGAAGTGGGAGGGACAGGGAGAGATGAGAAATTGCTGCAGCTGGCCACCTCTGGGGTGAAGTGGCAGGAAAGAAAGAAACCTCTCGGAATGGGATGGGTGAGAGGGTTGTACAGATCAGGACTCTCTAATCCTTGATTCACAATTGTTAGCTGTATAGTGTCAGCATGACGCATTTCTGCAATCCGTGAACCTTCAGTAAAAGTCCTACTGCATGCAGTGGCCTTTTAGTTGTGGGTGCTTTTTTAAGGAGTAGAGTGAAGATCGAGCATTAAGTGTCTATGGCCCACATCTAGAGGGGTAAAGGAATGGTTTCAAGAGGCAGAGTTTATTGATTCAACTTCTCAGTAGATATTAACGAGTCTCTACCACATGTCAGGTCTAGGGATTCGTGAGAGCAGGACAGACGAGGCTCCTCCATTGCAGTGCTTAGGTCTAATGGGCTTGCAGGAGATGGAGAGCAAGGGTTCAGCAGAGGCAGAAAACTGGGCCCAGAGGTGCCCATCAGCATATACGTCTGTCTGGGATTAGCACAAATCTTAAGGATTGTTTTAGACATGGGGTTGGAGCCAATTTTCTCTTGACCTCAGGAGTGTGTGAAGCTAGAGAGGATGGTGGCCTGGACTGGAGTAGGGGCAGTGGGGATGGAAATCAGTAATAGGACTCAAGAGCAATTTAGGAGGAAGGACTGGCCAGAATTGAGGACTGACCAGGTAGGTGCAGGGAGGAATCAAGATGCTGCCCAGATTTCTGGCTTTGGCTTCTGGATGAACAGAGGTGCCGTTTATAGAGAGGGGGAGCCCAGAGGAGGAGTAGGGCAGGGAGGAAAGCGGCGAGAGATGGCAAGGCACAGGAAGAGTGCAGAAATGGTGAGTGGACAGAGCAGGGGACCCAGGACAGACCCTGGAGTACCTGCTTGGGATTTGTGGAGTCAGATGAACCTGGTGTTGGATCTTGGCTCATGTTATAAGGAGACAGTAGAGCCGGAAGCTAGGCGGGTGAGCAAAGGCTACAGAGGTGATGGGCAGGGGGGTGCTGGGGTCTTCTTTCAGTTTACATGAAACTATTCATTTACAGGACAGGTTAGAGGGTTCTGAGCAAATACCCCTGAGTGAGTCCAGAAAACATTCCTGCCACTGCTCACTGTACAACTTTGGACAAGCTACTTAATCCCTCTGTGCCTCAGTTTCTCAGTCAAGCAGGGCTAATAAAGTGACCCTCTCTTTGGGTATGTTACATACATCAAACAAGACACGCACGTAGACAGCCAGGCATGTGTTAGGTGCTCAGGACACCGTAGCTATTGAAATTGTCATTGATTTCTTCCGCATGTGACCTGGAGCCACAAAGTCAAGTGGAAAAATCTGTCTTCACTGACAGTCCTCTCCTCTCTCCCTCCCGTACCCCACTGTGAGGCTCTTAAAGGCAGAGAGCAGTGGGCCCAGTATCACACCCTGCTCATGGTGATCCAACCACAGAATATCCTGAGGGGCTCCCCGCTAAGAGTCCAGCTCCAGACCTGGAAGGTGGCTGGGAGGGGAGACGCTGTAACAGGAGAGGCTGCAGCTGACTGGGAGGCAGGCCCAGTCCTTGGGCAACTTGTTCTAATCTTAGAAGGTATGCCTTGGCTTTCTGCTGTGGGCTCAAGGACAAATGTCCCAGACCCCAGGACACACACACACACACACACACACACACACACACACACACACACTGCCACCCGACTCCTGCTTGGGAAGCAGGAATGGCCCCTTGAAGGGTGTTTATGGGGGGACTCTAGGTGGCTGCAGCACACCACAGGATGTCAGGCAGCCCTGGTGAGGTGGCTCCCTGGGTGAGGGGCTCTCAGTGAAACCAAGCTTATCATCGCACTAGCCAGCATACGAGCAGCACGTGACAGGGAGTTTCTGAGCTTGCTTGGGTAGTAACAGATGACATTTACTTGTTGGCCTATGGGAGTGAACCCATTCAACCATGCCAGCTGCAAAGAGGCACTTCTCTCCCACTCTTCCCCTTTGCCCTAAAACGAAAAAAAACTGAGCTGTTGCAAGGCTGCCAGCCTGACAAGATTGAATTCGATCTGCCCCTCTGCCTCTGTACACCCTCTGGTGGAAAGAGGAGGATGAGAGAAAAAAGGTTGTGTGTAACCCCCGGAGAAGTTCCTGTGCTCCAGGCCCTGTGCCAGGTGCCCAGGGTACAGCAATGAACACAATGAACAGGTCCTTTTGTAATGGAGGTTACAGTCTAGTGCAGGAGACACACATTCAACAACCATCATTATTTTAAGCCCAGATTATTGTTTATTAGGGTGATAAATGCTGCAGAGGGAGAGGACTAGGAGAGCACGAGACAAGGGAACCTGACCCAAAGATGTGGCATTTAAACTGAGATAGGTAGAAAGGATCTAGGCAAAGATGGGGTGGGGGTAGGGAGCTGGGGGCAGTCAAGAGCATTCCAAGTAGAGTTTACAGAAAAGCCTCCTGGAGAAGAGACAGGAGGTATCTGAGGAACTGAAAGAAGGAGGCCCGTGTGACTGGAAATCAGAGAGCTTTAAAAATACCCACAGTTTTGTAAGATTTTCTCCTCCTACTGGAAACCCTGAGCACAGAGACCATGTGTTATTTATTCATGTCCCTATCCCCTAGCTCATAGCCTGGCCCATAGTAGGTATTCAATATATGCCAGTAAGTGAATGAATGAATAAATGAATGATAACTCAGTAAACCAGCACCACTGGGCCAAGATTAGTGTTTATCAACAGGGCTTGATATATATAGATCAGGACCTTGAGGTGAAAATGGAAACAGCGTCAGCCAGGGATGGCTCTGAGCACACCAGGCTTGAGTATTTTCATTAAGGTTCAGTGATCTTCCAAGGTCACTGGAATAGTAATAAAGAGCAAACATGAGACCTTCCCCTGTTTAGTCCATTATTTAACAGCCTTAGCTTCCTGCCTCTACTTGGAGCTAAGGAATCCATTATAATTTCATATCCCAATTCCTAGGTATTTGCCTTCTCCAGTTTTAATAACCCAATCTATCCTAGAACATGACATATCTAAAAAATACTTAAAATTTATCTATTTCTTTATCTAGAATGGTTGAATATTTCTGTTGGCTGCTTGACATTTTCAGACCCATTTCATCAAGGGGTAAACTGAGGATAAGGAAGGTATGGGTCCCTTGTCAATGTAGAATGGTGTCTGCCCTAGGATCTGAAGTCCACATCTCTGGTCTGGTCTCAGCAGTTGTCCTAGGCCACCAAGGGAACTTCCATGCCTCTGGGTTCCTTCCAAGGAACCCTCTGCTGCCCAGGGCTCAAAGCAGGAGTCCACAACATTTGGCATATCAAGGGCCATCCAGAACACAGGATAGTCTACCCTCCCTGGAAGCCTACTCAGCTGGGATGGGACAAGAGGGGTCTTGAAGCTGACTGTTGATTTAATTAACTTTCTCATCTCTTCTTGCTACCCCGCACCCCCCGAAAAAAAGAAAAGAAATGAACCCACCCAGCTGGGTTGAGTTGCTTCACTTGAAAGTTCTGTCAGGTTTTATAGAGCAAAACAGCTGGCCTCCTGGCATGAAGAGGGAAGACTGGGAAGGGTGGGATGTTTGGTGTTCTGCCTGCAGAGACTTGTTGATGGCCAGCCCTCTCTTTCCACCTGCCCTTTCCTCTGGATACTCCCTTTGGGCCTGGGGCTGATTCACAGGTGGTGTCCCCTCCAGGGGCTGACTAGTGCACTCTAGGGCAGCAGTCCCACGTGTTCAGACCTGTGGCGAGTGGCTGCTGGCTGCTCAAGTCCCCCTCTGTCCACAGCATCATCAGCATACTCAGTGCTTCTGTCTACACCCATCACCACTGCTCAAATGTCTCTCTGTAGAAATTGCTTTTGAATTAGTAATAGTATCCTTTTGTTGTGTATTTTCTCAACAATTACAAAACAGCTAATTTACTGAATATTGTGCCAGGTACTGTACTAAGATGATCTCATCTAATCCTCACAGCATCTCTGTGACGTGGGTTCATAATCATCTCCATTTTACTGATGAGAAAATTGAGAATCAGAGCTCAAGTAACTGGTCCCAGGTCGCTTAGATACTAATGGGAGATCTGGAATCCATGTTCAGATGATCTACTAAAGCCTGTGCTCCTAACCACAACACCATGCTGCCTCCAGCAGCAAAAGCATTTGGGAGTTTACATTTTGGGGTTAAAACGTGCTCATCAGATTCCTTAATGATAAGAGAAACAACCCAGTAAAAAATAGGCAAAGGATTTGAACAGAGACATCACCAAAGAAGATATATGAATAGCTATTAAGCACATTAGTCATTAGGTAAATACAAATTTAGACTACAAAGAGATACCACCACACATCTACAAGAATAGTTAAAATAAGATAAGATAAAATGTCAATACCAAATGTTGATAAAGATGCAGAGCAAGTGGACCTCTCATACATTATTGGTGGGAAAGCTAAAAGGCATAGCCACTTTGAAAAAATATTTTGGCAGCTTCTCATGAAGTTAAACATACACCCACCATATGCCTGCCAAATGACCCAATAATCCTACTCTTAGGTATCTGCCCAAAAGATATGAAAACATAATGTCTACGTAGAGACTTGTGTGCAAATCTTCAAAGAAGCTTTATTATTAATAGCCCAGACCTAGAAACAAACCATCAGTTGGTGAGTGGATAAACAAATTGCGTTACATGCACACTGTGGAATACTACTCAGCAATGAAAAGGAACAGACTACTGTAACACAACCATATGGATAAATCTCCAAAGCATATGCTAATGCAAGAAGTCAGACACAAAAGACTACCCGTATGATTCCATTTACATAATATTCTTTCAAAGGCAAAACTATAGTGACAGAAAGCAGATCACTGATTGTCTGGGACCGGGGTGGAGGCAGGGAATTGACTGCAAAGGTCACGAAACTTTTGGAGTGATGGAAATGTTCTGTGTCTTGATTGTGACCTATGTCTTGGGGTGGTGGTTATATGACTGTATACATTTGTCAACCCTCATCCAATTCTACACTTAAAATAGGTGAATTTTATTACATGTAAATTTTACCTCCTAAAGGTGACTAAACATTTATAAAATGCTCATTATAGTTTAAACACAAAGGCTGAGGTCTCTTCATTTGCTGTAGGACTATGGGACCAGCTTAGTTCCAGGATGTCAGTCCCTGGGCCCCAGGGCATTGTTGGCATGAAGGCTGCAGGAGGTTGGCGGCCTCTGGCAGCCACCAGGAGCAGGTCACATCCAGACATTCCTGCCCAACCCAGGGCTGCTTCCAGGACTCACGCAGCAGACAGTGGAGGCAGCACAAAATTTGGATATTGACAAGACCAGGTTTGAATCCCACTCTACAATTAATGTGTTGTGGAATCTTAGGCAATTGATTTAACTGCTCAGTCTCATCTATAAAACGAGGATAATAACACCTTCTACAGGGTCATGGGGATGCTAAGAAATAGTGTTTTATTAGAGTCTGGGTCCACATCCAAACCCTGCCCCTGACTAGATGTGTGATCTTAGGCAAGACACTTGACCCCACAGAGCCTTAGTTTGCACACTTGTAAAATAAGGTTTATGTGAACACTTATCTCATAGGATTATTATAAAGCCCTAGCACAGTGCCTGGCACAAAATAAGCTTCCACTTCACTTTAGCTATCATTGTTGTCACCTAAGATGCCTATGGACACACAGCTGATGTTAGTTGGAATGTGGGCTCCCTTACACTCCGTGTAGGGATGGCAGGCAGCTGCCAGTTTGACCCTGAAAAACTGCAAGGGGGAGATAGAAATCTGCTGCCGCAAGCCATTTTCATTCCCATCTTCCAGAACATGTCGGCAAACCAGATGGGTTAGCATCTCAGGTCAGTGTCAGGGGAACTTACAAATGGAAGTCTTCTGAATCACAGGAAAGAGCAGACCAGCTAATTGGAGTGTGATTCTGGCCTCCAGCCATGAGTTTGCTAACTCATAGAAGGGCCATTCATGCACTGGGGTCATTCGGATGTCTGGAGACTGAAGGGTGGGGTCATGGGGAGGACCAGCCCTCAGAGTGTGCCTGCTTCTGGCTTCTGTAGGTGGGGGAGGATCTTGCCTTTCACCCAGGGCCACTTGCGAAGGGGCCATAAAAGGAAAGCCCCTGAGCAGCTGGCTTCAGGGGTGTGGCCATCTCCTGCCACTGCAGGTCTAAGCCTGATGAAGATAATTTCTCAAGTAGGAGTGGGGCCCTCAGGGGCTACTGTGGGTGAACGGCCTGAGTAGCTCTCCAGGGAATGCTCCTGTGGGGATATGGGGCAAAGTCCCTGGGCAGACAAGCTCTGTCTTGCAGAGCCAGAAGGGAAGGTCCAGATGAGTTATTTCAAGAGCCAGCAGCCTGGAGGCGAGAAGCCACTGACCCCGCAGTCAGATGAATGTGAGGAAAATTGGGAAAACTTGGGTTATCTTTCTTCTGTGGAGGAAAACGAAGTGGTTGACTTAACTAAGTTCAGACAGAATTGAACAAACAGTGCCAGGAAACTCAGGGATGCTGAGAAACGCAGCCTACATCCGCAACGTCTCCATACACAACGCTTCACACAAAGAACCCTACCTTTCCTCCTTCCAAAGAAGATTCTAGGAGTGGGACCCCTCCTCTTCTCAAATTGGGAATAAAAAGTGCAATGGGGTAGGAGTCTTTCATTCCAAATTAGCAACATGGGGTCAGTAAAGAAAGGAGGTTTCAGGGGAGCGGGATGGTGGGGCTCCGGTGGCCTTGGAGGTGGCTTAGAAGTGGAGGAAAACTAGTAACAAAGAACAATGACCAAGATGGGCCAAGGGATACAAGACCAGAAGAAGACTAACTGTAAAGGGGAAAAGGGGTCGAGGAGACAGAGAGAGACAGAGAGAGCACGCAGGCTCAGATACTATTCTCCTCGCTCCCCCAGCTGGGGTAAAAATAACCCTCACTTTCATTTATCAGGGAAGTCACACAAAGAAGGAATGAAGATTTTGTTTTCTTTCATGTCCCTTGTTTGCAGTCTGCTCCACCAAGGGCACAGGTCCAGCCCCTTGGCCAGCTTGAGAGATTCATAGTTCTGAAGCAGGAAGCGTCGAGGCAGGAAGCAGCAAGCAGCGGCTCTAAGAATAGAACGGGTCCTCCAGGGAAGCTTGTGCAGTAGACACACAGGGCTTTTCACTAGCCCCCTAGGGCTGGGGCCTCTCTCAGCCCTCTGGGAAGGAGGGATTCCTCCCACAGCGGCTCCCAGGCTCTGAGCAGAGGTTAATCCACGAAGTTGCCACCCAGACCAATCTGTACATTACATTCCTCAGAGGAAACCCAGGAAGGGTCCTCCTGGCAGTGAGCACAGAAACATACTGAGCCCCAGCCCCCAAGAAGCAACGCATACCAGATCTAAGATACAAATAAACCAACCTTGCTACCCTCCCATCAGCATTACCACTGCCACCCAATGCGTGAAAAATCTCTCTTTGGATACCAGCCAATCTGCTCCTTCCATAGATATTTGGGCAGATGACTCATAAGATGGTTTTTTCTTTTTTTCTTAATTGACATTGGAGCTGTGGATACCCCAGCACACCCACATACACTTCCCAGTTGCCTCTAGAGAGCTTAGGATGTTGGCTCGACTCTTAGTGGCTTCCATCCCACTTCACACAGAGGATCTGGGATTGAAGATGGACTTTCTGGACCCCCCAGAAAGCAGAGAGCAGAAGTGGTGTTCATGTCTATCTCAGGGTTAGCATGGCACTGGTAATTGGGCAGACTGGCCCAGGCTGGCCTGTCCACAATCAGCCTGACATCCAAGCACAGGCCGGCATGGCAGATCGGGGACTAGACCCTGCACTTGTGACTCCACAAGGGGAGAAACAGGCATCGGAAATGCAGGGTCTAATCCCAGATCTGTCCCCCATAGCAGGGACCTTGGACAAGCTACCTATTTCCTGTGGACTTCATGGTCCTCTTCTGTAAAATGGGTATATCTACCACATAGGATCATTATGAAGACTAAGTGAAATAAAGTGTGTGGAAAGTGCCTTATAAACCAATATTTTTTAAAAAAACAAACATCCCCACCCCATGTTTATTGTTCCTATATTTGACAGAGTTTACTTAATCTGGCCAGGAACTGTCCCATGTTGGGGTTAGAAGCTGCTTGGTAGTCAAGACCTTCAGTTAAGCAGGGATTTCTGTAGGTCAATAGTTGCAGGTATTTTAAAGCAAGTGAGATTTAAGAAGATTCAATACCGCTATGGAAGTCTTGGCTAAACCTCATTTTGGTGGAGCCCAGAGAAAGTTCCTGAAAAATAAAAAACAATCAATCAACAAATTTGGGGGGGGGGGGGTGGAGGTGTTTACAGAGACACTAAGTCATGGTTGCTGCCCTGTTGGAGTTGACAGTCCAGTTGGGGAAATATGAAGCAAAGGTAGACTAAACACAAGAGTAAATAAGAAGACGCTGGTACAGAAGTTGTATCTGTGTGGGGCATGATTAAGGTCCAAGGAGCAGCACAAGCTATAACATGGCTGTGTCTGAGGACCCAGGATGGAGAAGTGATGGGATGGGGTAAGATGGAATCAAAATCTGGTTACAGGCAGTGCTCTGGAGACAGGGCATCTGATTCATATCTCCACAAGGGGAGAACCAGGTATCAGAAAATGCAGGGTCTAATCCCAGATAGATTAGACTTTGGACAAGCTACCTTGTTCAAACTCTAAAAAAAAAAAAAAAAAAAAAAAAGAGCTAAAACTCTGCTCCTTATGTGACCCTGGGCAAGTAATTTAATCTCTATGAATTTCAGAGGCCTCATCTGTGAAGTGGGATAGTAATACTTAACATCATAGGCTTGTATAAGAATCCAACGAGAGAGGCTTTGCATGTAAAGTGCTTAAGACAGAGCCTGGAACATAAAAAGTGCTCAACAAATGCAAGCAATTAAGCATGAAGCCAAGGTATTTGGAATCTATCCTGAAGGGGTAAATATGGCAAGAAGTTTAAGAGAAAACACTTGTCCTGAATTCTTACATGCAAACCAAGACTGCAAAAAAGAGGCACTGGGGTGGCCATCACAGTGATGCAGACATTCTTTTGGAGAAAAGACTGGATGTCCAAGGAAGGTGGGTGACCCATCTGAAATGGCAGGAAAAGACCCTGTAACTCTACGAGGGCCTGGAGCAGGGGCATGGAGGGCTCAGGGACATTCCACATCTATCCCACCAGAGAGAAGGGCAAAATATAGACGAAAGCTGAGAAAGTGGAAGGAAAACTTCCATGTAAGGAGCAAACAGGGGAGGCGCTGGCAGTGAGGGAAGAGAAGACAGAGGCTAAGAGCCGGAGATAGAAAAATTCCAGACTGGTATCAGCTACAGGATCTGGCCAGAGAATGGACATGTGACCTAAGGGCAGCCTGCGATCACAGTTCCCAGCCTGCTCTGCTGAATCCCCGTGCCTGGCGCTGGGGTTCATGGCATTTGAAGGCAAACTGAGATCACTTAGCTGAAACATAGGATGTACCAGCAGAGTGTAGGATAAGAGCATTAAAATGAAATGCTTCCCTTTCTAACTAAGACAGAAATCCCAGAGGCAATTTAAAAAAAAGAAAGCAGAAAACAAAAGCCTCTCTAACTATAAAGAAAAATGCAAAACCTTTTTAGGTCAAAAGTACTATACATGAAGTAAAGAGAAAACAACACATCTAAAAAAAGAATTTGTAACACAGAGGAAAAGGAGATAATATCTGAAATATAAAGCACTCTCACATAATGACAAGTACAATATACAACAAAGGATATAAATAGGCAATTTACAAAAAAGCCGGTAAACATATTACAAAGATGCTCAAGCTTATTAGTTGTCAGGAAAATGCAAGTTAAATTAACACTGAGATTTCTCTTTCTGCTTATCAGACAGGCAGAGAGGGAAGAGAGAGAGAGGAAGAGAGAGACAGAGATGAGTGAGAACAGCTATTGCTGTTGGGAAAATGGGGAAAAGAAACCCTCACGTACTGATATATTGATGGAGGGAATGTGAGTTGTTACAGCCTTCTGGGAAAATACTCTGGCAACATCTACTGAATTAGATTACACAAACTCTTCAGCTCAGCCCCATGCTCTTGAGAATCTACCCCACAGACGTAAAAATGCCAGTATATAAGGACATGGATGCTGATTGCTGCACTGTTTATAGCAGCAAAAACACTGGAGACAAAGTGAATACTCATAAAAAGGGGAATGGTTTATGGTCCATCCACATAACGGTTTAATGGTTTTATGAAACCATTAAAAAGAATGAATTAGAGCACTCCAAACTTCCATGAAAAATTATAAAGTGAGAATAGTAAGATGCAGAGAAGCGTGTACGTGATCCCAGTTTTATAAAGCAATCACTAAAAAACCTCCCCCCTGTGTGTATATATGTATATCTCCATGTACACATGTTTGTATAATGTAGAAGTAATTATTCATATAGTTATATGGACCTAGGTATCCTACCCCTGGAGGCTGGGACAGTGGGGAGTGGGGCTGATTTGGGGGAGGCAACCAAGAGAAAAACTGCTGTAAAAAGCCAGGGTCTTGATGTGATCTCGTTATGTGAAGATTTTGTGTGTGTGTGTTTGCATGAGTAAATCAGAACTGATTTCGAGGGCTGTCTATGATGTATCTTCAAGGGAATGAAAGCAAGTTGCCAAGATATATAGCATGAAATACATCGAATAAAGAAAAAATGATAAAATACTGAAATGGGAGTTTCAAGCTCTGCTCTCCCAATCCTCTGGGGAAAGTCTGGTTGAGCAGGGGAACAAATACCTGGAAGACAACGCTGGAGAGAGTTGTCAGTCTTCTCAAAATATCAAAACCAAGTCCTGAGTGTCTGTAGACAGGACACATATGCCCAGAGGGGAAGAGATGGAGGAAGTGAAGATCCTAATAATTCCCTAAAGATATCTTGTTGCTAAATTTAAATATATTTACCTTGAAGCTGTTTTTAGGAAGTATGAGATTTACTAAAATCTAGGCCAATTTGCCCCATTTGCAGTAGCCTCAAACACACTTTTAAATGCTGTCCCTTCGCCATTACCTACTGTTCTCTGCTCAAGGAAGTGATCAGTCCAAAGCCAAAACGGTCCCTTCCATCTCAGCATATTCTCTTAGAAAAAACACATTACAAGACAAGAGCAAGGAGACATAGGTGATTTCCTTTAGGCGCTACACCTCTGATTTTCTATAGGTCTTGGGCAACTCGGCATAGACTCATTTACATCGCTGGTGATAAATAGACTACGTCCCCAGGGGGGTCATGTATTTATCAGTTTTGGAAAAGAGAAAGAGAACAGGAAGTAATATTAATTAAGTGCTTGCTATGTGCAAAGGCACATCACAGACATTAGCTCACTTAATCCTCTCAACAACCCTGTGAAGTAGATATTATTGTAATAAATCCCATTTCACAGGGAAACCTAGAGATAAAGGAGCTTTCTCGTGGTCACATGCTGGCATAGTGGAGTTGGGTTCAAAACTTCTCCAATATGTCTCTTAGCATGACACAACCATCCTCCCTTCTATGAAATCTATTTCTACCCTACATGATAATGACGTAAATTCTGAGAATACAGCTTGACACTTGGGGCAATGGCCTCCTTCGGAGTAGATGGGAAATGGAGACCTTCCCAGTGTGCAAGACCTACTCTGATCCTGGTTTACCTCTGCAGCCAGTTTCGCCTATCCTTTTGCAGGGTGGGTGGCATTGCAAACTCCAGAGCCTTCAGAGGCCAGGCAGGCAACGTGAAGGTGTGTGTGGGGATGACCCACGCCCACCCACGTGAACAGGACTGCTGCCACTCAGCTCCAGCTCACTGAGTGTGTCACACTGGGTCACTTTTCAGATCATTCATGGCCCAGCATGACCAAATGATCTGATTTTTCAAGAGAAGATTAAAATCTAGATTTTTAAGTACAATTTGTTGACTTTTTAAAAAAACATCAGCTCAATTTTTTAAAAAAGAGAGAATCTCAGTGGGGGAGGGAAATATCTGCCTATTGCGTTTGGCCCAGCAGGGCACCAGTTAGCTACTTGCGATTTATGGGAAGAATGCTTCTGTCTTATTCTACCCATTTTCCTGGACAATTCCAGGACATGTCTTTTGGCTTAATATATTAATTTATACATCACTATATCATTGTCCTTAATATTAAGTAATATCAAAGGCCTTATTCCCTCTTCATTGAATTGTAAGGAAAATTATGATACAGAATTCCAGACAGGATGAAAAAATCTGGGTTTGAGTTTTCCTCCCACCCCTCAGCAGCTACTAGACCCCTTAACCATTCTGATCCTTAGTTTCCCAATCCGTAAAATGAGTCAGTAATTCCCACCTCACAATGGCTGTGAGGATTTTAAAAGATAAGCCATGTAATAAAAAAATTCAATAAATATTTGTTCTATTCCTTCTAAAAGACAGATGTGAGACTCCATGAATCTGTGTATACTGTAAACAGATAAATGGAGAGATTATGTTGTTTTACAAATAATTCGTCACTTTATAAAAGAATTTCCCATAATGGGCTTTTCTGGTGCACAGAGAGCATGATGTTTTCCCCAAAGCTTTAGTTTATGCATAACATTCTTTTTGTAAAAATGAACAAATATTCTGCCTTTTCAACAGCAAAGGCATCCTCCCCTGCTCTTCAGGGATGTCATTGCTGGTTGGAGATGGGAGAGCTATCTTACATATGAGAAGCAAAGAATAATTCTATTGCAGCTGCCTAGCAGCTCTGCCATTAATGCCCCAGTAGCTAGCAACTCAACAACCCCAGAGTTGTGCTGCAGAACAAAGACTTCCTCCTCTCCTGACCTCCCGTTTTGTACCTCCTGGCAGCCCTGCCTGCCCCACGAGGTGGGTGGTGGAGGACACAGAGCAGGCTGCAGAGGAGCAGCACATTCACCTGGTCTTGCCTGGAGGTGTCTAAGATGGCGCTCACAGTCATAGCAGGGAGACATTTGAAAATCTCAGGATCAAAGCTGACTGTGTCATGGGCTCTGTCCCTTCCAACAGCAACACCATAGGAAACACCTGTAGACAGCAGGAAACTAGAGGAATTAAAAATATCTTCCTGATCCCTAAAAAATAAATAAAAGAGGAGAGGAAAATGGTCTTTTTTCTTCACAGGGAAAACAAACAAAGCGATATCTGGTTTGAGCCATTTCCTCTGTGCAATGCACATCCCTCCTGTGGGCCACCCCTCCCTGGGCAGAGAAGGACCTGGACCACAGGCTTTCACAGCCCAAGACATCCACATGCCTCAGCGTGGTTGTCACTGAGGGCCTTGGAGCAGGTTCCAAGTCTCCAAGCTCGAGATTTCTTTTGCAGGAGGGAAGGTTTGGGGAAGCTGAGCTCATTTCCTTGGGGAGAGGTGTTGCCTCCATCCAGCTCTGAAACAAGGGGCCCTTGTGTTCTTCCTCTACAGTCTCCCCAATCCCAAGAAGTCAGTCCCTGGAAGCATGAAGAGCAGTGACGACAGGCTCATCTAGAAAGGATGTGATTGCTGGCTCTGCAGGACCTGGCTGAGCTCAGGAGATTTGGGGGTGGCAAGCAGAAACATCAGATTCTGCTCTCTTGCTGCCTTCTCATGTCCAGTAGGTCACCAAGCCTAGTTCTCTGTCTCCTCTTCAGATTTCTGGTCTGGCCACTTCACGCTCAGTGCGGTCACTGACCTTCAGGCTGCCATCACTTCTCCCTTGATTATGGGAGAAATTACGATCACCCGTTTCCCTGCCTCTGCTCTTCTCTGTCTTGTCCATTCTCCCCTCTGCTGCCCAAATAATATTTCTCACACATAAGTCTGATCATGTCTTCAGTGCTTTACCCACTATGCAGTACCTGCTATCTAATGAAAACATCTTAGTGTAAAATAGAAGCCCCCTGCCTGTCTCTCCTTCCTAAAAGATTACACTTTCTCAATCATAATAGCCAATCCTATGCTTAGTGCTTAATGAAGATTATCTCATTTGATCCTCACAACCACCCTCCGAGCCATTATGATCATCATGCTGTGGATGGTGGAACTGGAGCTGAGAGATGCTAAATGAGCTGCCCAAGGTGACAAAGCTGTGGTGGACCTGGGATTCCAACCCTGGCAGTCCAACTCCAGGCTCTTGCCAATGCAGCCTTCTGAACCTGCTATGCATTTTCATGCCTCTGTGTCTTTGCACATGCTGTTCCTCTACCTCAGACACCTTGATCCTTCCTTATTCTGTCCACCTGGATAGCTCTTTTTCATCATCCAAGACCCAGCTCCTTGCTACCTCCCACATGAAGCCTTCCTGGATCTCTCCCCAGGGCTGTACCATCACAACCACCCCATGCAAACCTCTCTCATAGCACTTACCTTGCTACACTGAACTGTCTGTCCCTCTCACCAGAATGTTCCCCCACCCCCACCCCCTTGAAGGCAGGTACCCTGGCCTTTTACCTTGGCATCCCCATATTCCCAGCAGAGTGGTCAACATGTAATAGGTGTGCAATAAATATTTGTTGGTTTAAAGACATTAGCCACCGGATAAAGATTTAGGTTTTGTCTTCTGGATTAAATCTCTGGGCCACTGTGTCTCGGGGTTTCCATCTGTTAAATAAGACCAGCAGTTTGCTCAGCTCCTCTTCTTTCTTTCCAACAGGGCCCAGATTTTGGTATTTTAGAAACTTTCCCCACCTGACTTTAGCATGCATCCAGGGTTGACAACCATTGCTTTAATCTAAGAAGACTCAGTGGAGGCGAACGCTGCAGGGTAGAAGCTTGCTAAGGAAAATCACACAACAGGTCTATATATGTGAAATCTGTGCAAAAGAAACACCAGAAAGCAATGAAAGAAGATAAACTTCAAAAGCAAGGGGAGAAAACACCACTCCAAAGTTATTACTTGGGAAGACACATGACATGCTAGTCAATAAAATACAAAGTAAGTCTATGGTATTGTTGCCCAGCTATTAGATTAGCAGAAATATGTCATAAGGATAAAAAGCCAAAACTGCAAGGATTATGGAGCAAATTGTTTTTTAAAAAACTTTTGTTGGCATTACATATTGATCAATTCTTTTTATTTATTTATTTTTGTTTATTTCTTCCCTTTACCAATTCCTCCTTTCCCCCTCTCCCTCTCCCGTTTTCCCACCCCCAGCAACCTCAGTTCTGTTCTCTTCTCTTAAAAAGTTCAACGTATTATTGTGATTGTTTATCTTTTTTTTCTTTGTTTGTTTATTTATTTATTTTACTAGCTCCCACATATAAGTGAGGACATGTGGTATTTCTCTTTCTGTGCCTGGCTTATTTCACTTCACATCCACACTGCTGCAAATGGTAGTATTTCATTCTTTTTTATTGCAGAGTAGTATTCCGTTGTGTAAATACACCACATTTTCCTTATCCACTCATCTGATGACGAGCATTTAAGTTGATTCCAACTGTTATTGCGAATAGAGCTGTGATAAACATGGGAGTACAGGTGTCCCTTAGACATACCCAGCAGTGGGATAACTTAGTCATATGGCAGCTCTATCTGTAGTTGTTTGAGGAACCTCCATACCATTTTCCATAATGGCTGCACCATTTTACAGTCCCACCAACAGTGTAGGAGTGTTCCCCTCATATCGATCAATTCTGCCCTTTTGAGATAATAATCTGGCTGTATGTAACAAGAGCTTGAAAATGTTTTGTTCTATTTTTGGAATATATACAAAGGAAATAAAGACAAAAGTAGTTTATACAACATTGTCTTTACCAGTGCTATTCCCATAAAGGTGAAGAATTAGAAGCCATATGAATACTAAATTTTAGAGAATAGTTGAAGTAAACTACAGAGCACAAAGGTAATAAAACATTATGCTCCCATTAAAAATGACAAATACTCAACATTTCTAACACATGGGATGTGTACGGAACAACAACAAAAAGTGGGTGAAAAATCCACAGTTCTTTGTACACAGTGACGAGTTTCATAAAAACATATAAATATACATTGACAAATGTATATTTGTCAAAGTGAATTTGGAAGGATGGGCAAAAAAGGTAATGTTCATTCGCTTTGAAGCTGTTCTCATTTCTCACAATTAGAAAATAATAATTAGAAAATGTGTGTCCTCCACTGGGGCAGCAACTGTTGGTCTGTCTCTAGGGAGGGGCAGGTCTGGCTCCAGCCTGACAACTGCTGGTGTCTTTACCTCGGCCTCCTGGCTGCAAATACACTCAAGTATCTGCCACGGTGAGGTTTCAACTTTAAAGGGGCCTCTTTCCTTTTCAACTTAAACCCTCTGCAGCCCAGATGATGAGAGGGGAATCGTGGCTCCATGAGGAATGAAAAGTGAGGAGAGACAGGAGCCAGGGGTGTGGGAAATCTCCTTCACCCGGGCCTGATAACAGGGCCCTGCCCTCCTGCCTCGGTGAGAGGAGACATCTGGGGGCCACCCCCAGATAAGGATGGAGGTGGGGGAGGAGCAGCTGGGAGAGGGCCTTTCAGAGGCCTCCTCCTGCAGCCCCATCTCCTGGGGGCAGAGGCTGGCCAGGCAGTGGGTCGGTTCCTGCTGACCATGTTCCCTGCCCTGCTTACCCTATATGTGTGCCCTCTTCTCCTCTGTCTTCTCTGGGGACACATGGCACCCAAATGGAATAACCACTGGGGAGTAAGAGGCCAGCAGTGACAAAACAACCCACGGGACAATGGGGAAGAGGCAGGGAGGTGTCACGGGCAGAGGGACCAGCTCAGAGGGGCTGAGAGCAGCTCGCAATGGCTGGAGAACGCAGCCTGCAGCATTGCACACTGTTAGCAGGAGGTGACAGGAGTTTATCCACCCGGGAGCAGGTGACAGATGCTGTGCCTGAGTTGGGGCAAGCGGGCAGTGTGAGGAAAGCTATGCAGCACCAATGCAGCGCAGGATGCAGTGTGCCCTGGTGCCCGGCACTCTCTTTTGAGGATGTGGCCCAGGAACAAGCATAAAGGGGAATGTGGGACCTGGGCCACTTGGATCAAAGACTTGCAGCATGGATCAGGTATACAGAGCCATTGCCATTCCATTGCTGCCCCTGTGGCTGTGGTTGGGAGTGGTGACCTCTGCTGTGACCTTTCCATTCTCACCCACAGCTGGAAGTGAGGTTCCAGGCTGGCACTGTTGGTATGGGCTGAATTGTGTCCCCCAAATTCCTATGTTGAAGCCCTAACCCCCAGTAGCTCAGAATGCGACTATATTTAGAGATAGGGTCTTTACAGAGGTAATTCAGTTAAAATGAGGTCATCAGGGTGGGCCCTAATCCAATATGACTGGTGTCCTCATGAAGAGGAGATCGGACACAGACACGCATAGAGGGATGACCACATGAAGACAGGGAGAGATGGCCATCCACAAGCCAAGGAGAGAGGCCTCAGAAGAACCCAACCCTGCTGGCACCTTGATCTCAGATTTCTAGCTTCCAGAATTGTGAGGAAATAAAGTTCTGTTGTTTAAGCCACCCATTCTGTGGCACTTTGTTGCAACAGCCCTAGCAAATTAATAAAGACGTTGAACCTCATCTTGTGGAAGCTGCCTCTGGGGCTGCCCCCACCCCACCCCATCACACTATGCACACTTTTGCTCATGGCATTGCATCAGGTGAAGGCGCCTCAGATCCTCCTCAAAACTTGCCAACGTCCCACAAGCTGAGCCATTGGCTGGACTGGAGTTCTGGCCCTCTCCCCTCCCTGCTCTGTTCTTTATTATTGCTTTTGGTCTAAAACTCAAAATGCTTCACTGGACAGAGGGGAGTTCCTGTCTCTGTCCCTGGACAGAGGGGAGCTCCAGGACTTTGGCCTTGGCTGTGGCTGGAGCAGAGCTCTTGGCCGCAGGGATGGACAGTGGTCCTTCTGGTGTGGATGACAGGTCTTTCCTCACAACCAGGCCTCCCGGTGGGCCCCTGGGGTACCAGGCCAGAGCCTGATCCAAACACTAGAGAGACAGGATATCCTACCCAGCCCCTGGTTGGTGGCTTCAAACACAGCCTCTGCCTCTGAGTGAGTGGCCTGGGCCCAGCCCCACCTGACCTCTCGTCTGTAACAGCTGCTCAGAGCATCAAAGGAAAGCCACAAGAAGAGGAAGCAGAGGCCCAAGCGGAGGTGAACGCCCCACAGCTTCACCCCTGGCCACCCCACACACACCCAGGCTCCAGAGCTCCTGCTGCTCTTTGAGGGACCAAGTTGTTTCCAGACAACTTTTCCAAAACACAGTGGTGACAATATCTTGTATCTGTGGAGTCCTTTCCACTTTTTCCAAATCCTTAACTAGGGCTATATATATCTCTCATTTAATCCTCCCAATAAGCCAGGTAGGGATGGAATTATCATCCTGATAATAGGGAGATACACTTGTCCCTGGGCCACATCCTCAAAAGAGAGTGCCCCCAAATTTTGTGCCATCGATTCAAAATCCCACAATAATTTAGTGATGGAAAATGGTCCAGAGATCTGAACTTCTGTTCACCACAGTGCTTAGCTTCCTCCAGGTAGATTTTTAACACTCACTTGGTTCTCCTCCAGTGCACACACGCCAACACACACAAAATGCACCTTCACAGGTGCCCGGGAGGCACAGGTCAGTTGCTTTTTGCTGTGACGCAAGAAACCCAGTGTCTGGTCTGCCTGCCCTTCAAATGTGATGGTCATACCTGGGCATCCCTGTTAGAGCACAGGCCCCTTGAAACAATATTGCCCTTTCCCTTTGTTCTCAGTTAGGACTTAGGTAGAAAGTTCTTGTCCCTGTGAGGAAGGGTCCTCCTCTCAAACTCACCTCACCCTCTCTGACTCCACAGTCCCTTCCGAAGCCCAGCTCTCCTGGTCTTTAGTCCGAATGACTGAACAGCCTCCTGCAAGTCTCTGTGGCATGCTCTCTCCAACCCATTCTCTGAACCATAGCCACAGCGAACTTTCTAAAATGTCAGTCTGATCATATAACACTCAACCCCCCATTGCTCTGAGAATAAAATGAGTCGTGACACCAAGAGATGGCTTTCGAGAGCTTTAACTTCCTGTAATCTCATCAGCCACACCAAATAAATGTCCAATTTAAGTCGAAAAGTGTGCTTGCTATACAAATAACAGCATTAGAACTAGCTCCTTGGGCTCTCCCACTGCAATTAGACTGCCCTGAAGCACCTTCTGTGTGGAAATCTTGGTTCTTCCCAGATCAAGTCCTAAAGAGGCTCTCGAGGTCTCACACAGTCCACCAACTAAATCCAGTCGAACTTCCTGCACTATCCCTCTGTGGCTTCCTCCAGCTATGACACCCTTCTCTTCACTCTGGACCCTCCATCTCTTTGTCCTTCCAGGTTGAGCTCAGGTATCCCCTCCTTGCCTCCCACAGCCCATCCACACTATGGGAAAGATGTCCAGATCTGTTAGAACACTCTGCCACCTGTTATTTTTCTGACTCCCTTACTAGACAGCAAGCTCCCTGAGGGCAGGATCCAAGTTTTATTTCCCATTGTGTGCAGGAATCCCAGCACAGACCTTGACACAATGGGTGCTTATTAAATATTTATTAAGCCAAAAAGTGAGTTTGCTTCTCTTGTGAGCACAGACCACTCTTGCCCAAGGCTGCAAAGGATTTCCTTGAGGCCAGCCCAAAACACTCAGGTTTTCTGCTTCCATCCCTGACTGGTGGGTGAGGATCCTGCTATCCCCAGGCACACTGTCACCTGTCCCCCTCTCACTAGTATGTAATTTCCCACTATCTGCAGCTGCTCCAGTGGGAAGTAACAGATGATTGCTTCATTTCCCAGGGTGGCCACACCCCTTTCCTGCCCTCTCCTCCCTTCCCCTCCCTGCTGGTGGAGTGCGGACCACAGGACTTGCAGGCAGGAATGCACTAGGAGGAAAGGGCTCCTTGCTGAACAAGGTTCCATGAATCCCTCTCACCTCATATCCCCTTCCTGGCACATCTCGCTGAGCCTGCAATTTCTGCACACCAGGTACAGTGAGCCTTTGCAGAAGGCAGGAAGGCCAGGCCCAATTTGGCAATACTCATCTGGAGCCATAAAAACATTCACATCCTTTGACCTAATAATTCCACCCCTGGGAATTTTCCAAAGATATAATTCAAAAGAGGAAAAAGGATACATGTACTGTTTATAGCTATGATATTTATAATAAGGAGAAAGTGGAAGCAAAAGCCATCTCTCAGAATAGAAAAATGATTAAATAAATTATGGTATATTTGTATAATAGAATATCATGAAGACATTAAGAATGAAAATATGACTATGTAGGACAGGGATATTGTCTTGGAAATGACATTAAGTGGAAAGAGTACAGAGTTGCATATATACTGATGATAATTATGTAAGAATTATGTATGTGGCTAAAAATAATAAAGATGCACAA
Organism: Cynocephalus volans; assembly: GCF_027409185.1. NCBI lineage: Eukaryota > Metazoa > Chordata > Mammalia > Dermoptera > Cynocephalidae > Cynocephalus > Cynocephalus volans. Next base: position 124,789,620 of record NC_084467.1, on the reverse strand, counting down.
AATTGGAAGTAGTTATATTAAGCAGAATTGTCTTTTTCTCTTGATTTTTTTTAATGATAAAGGGATAAAACAGTATCAGAGGAGAGCAAGAAAAAAAATAGTTGTGTTAGGATGACGAGTTTTAAACCTTAAAATATTTAAGATTAGCATAATAATAAATTAATGTTTTAAAACAAAGTGACTAAAAACTAAAGAAAATACTCAGAACACAGAAGTCCTAGGGTTTTCTAGAAGGGTTTTTTGTTAGTTGTAGTTTTAACACAAAAATAACAAGAACGTGTCTCATTCAGACCTTCCCAATGCCATGACTGTGGGTTTATAAATTTGGATATGGGGACCCTGATTAACACTAAAATCACTTAAAAGATATTTGCCTAATGGATAAACAACTCTGTCCCCTCTACCGCCATTCTCCTTCTCGGGCTACCACTATCCCAGCTTCCGGGTTTCAGACCAGAAGTTCCTGACCCAGAAGTTCTGAGGATCCGGTTTCCCCTGAGGCCTGCATTCCAGGAGCTTGAGAAAGAGGGGACAGAGGAAGGAGATCACAGGAAGGAGAGTGCTGGGGAGGGCGCCTGGGCAGGAGAAACCCTAAGTATTTGTGAGGCAGAGAGGTAGAGCCTGAGATTGAGTCTTTCTTGCTTTTTTTAAGAAAAATGTTCAGTTACGGTCAGCTAAGACACCTAAACCCCTTTCCTATAAATCGAAGCACTCTTTCACTGTCCCTAGTCCCCTGGTGTCCTACAGAGCGGTCCTTGGCCAGCTTCTCCCTGTATAGTCACTGCTTACCACCCATGCTTTGGAAACTACTTCTGTGGTTCTGTGGTTCTCAGCCCAACACCCCTCCCAGCTCCAGTTCTGAATTTTCAACAGGGTGTCCTGCCAATGCTTCAACTGAAACTCAGCCTCTTCCCCACCCCAATCCCCACCCCCACACAAGCAACACTCTCCCTGCCCCTGGATGAAAATTGCAGTCACTCCATTTGCTTTCCCTCTAACCCCCACCCCCATGGCAGCCTCCAATCAAACACCAAATACTATGGACTCTTCTCTCAGTTCATTTCACTGCTTCTTTGTCTTTCCAATCTCAAGGCCACCTCTCCCTGGCACTTTTGTCTCTCACCTGGTATTTTGACCTCTGGGGTCCCCCACCCATGCAGGCTACACTGGGGCCAGATAATGGCCCTCCAGCGCTCCGTTGACCTGGGAGCCCCTCTCCTCAGGGGCCTTCATTACAGGCTGAAGAAAGCACACCTTGCCAGCACTGGCTTTCTAGTCTGTGTACAGCGCCATTCCATCCAACCTTCCCAGTGGCGTCGCCCTACCTCTCCCATCCCCATGTGCCCGCACGTGTGCACACACGCCCACACAATTTGAGACCCTCCATCTGGTTGCTTAGGGTATGCACAGTCCCCCACATTGGTCTTTCATTCCCCCTCCTTATCAAACTGGCGTCTCACCAACATCCCTTCTCTGTCCCTTCACTATTGCCACCTGTTCAAAAAAAATTTCCTAGTTTTTGGTGCCCACTCTGACGTTACCCTCTCCCATGAAGTCTTCTCCAGTTGTAGAAGCTGAGAATGTTCTTTCTCTGTGAAATTCCCCAGCCCTGTGGTCATGTTGTTTACATGACACTTCAGCATGTCCTGTGCCCTGCTTTATTTGGGGACATATCTTACCACTTCCACCACCACTACAAAACTTTCAGCTTATTGAGATGCCATCTTTATATCTTACTGCCTCCAGGAATCCAGACAGCATTTCTCACACAGTAGGCCCAATAAACATCTGTGGAATAGTTGAAAAATGCTTGTGGACTTCCAAGCCAGGTCTGTCCTATTCTGGCGCATGACATTTCCCCAAAGTTAAGCAGAGGACTTTACATTCACCTCTGTTTAATTTCATTCTGTTGGTTTTGGCCCTGCATCCCATCTTATATAAATCATTTTGAACTTGAATATGTCATGTATCATATTAACTATCCCAGCTGCAGGTCATCTGGATTCTTTCTATTTTTCATCCAAGTCATTAACAAAATGTTTAATAAGTCAGGGCCAAGGACAGAGCCTGGTGGCCTGCCACTAGATCAGAATAGTTTGGGTGAGGTAGCTCAACCTGCTCTGAATTCATCTTGCCAAAAAATCCTTTATAATACAAGTGATATGACTATTAGAAAAATCAAAATACTCTTGTTGGCATATGAAAGCATTCAACTCCTTCAGCCCAGCAGGAAGCTCAGGACTGACGTCAGCTGAGATGGGAAGAAGGGCTCTGGCTTGAATGATTAGCCTCTCACTTGCCAATCACAGCAGCTGTTTCAGCAGTCTCAGAATCCCACCCTGTGCAGCACTCCGGCAGGCACCTCCACATGCAGGTGTGAAGGGTGTCAGGACACAGGTAACCCAGGTAAGCGAGGGGAAGGAAGAGGAAGGAAAGCTCTACTTAGATTGGACGACTCTCCTTACCGTTTCCTACCTCCTCATTTCATCACTCCACCAGGGTGAACCCAAAATACATTTGCCACTTCGTCTTCTTCCCTTCCTTTCTTTCAAACACATTTACTGGGCCAACAAGACTCCCTTCTTCTTTTGGGCTATTCCATGCCCCAGGCTCCCAGGTTCTACTCTGGACTTCTGTAGGATACTGGCCCAGCACTGCCCTAAGGTGCAGCCTCCTACAGAGGTGCAGAGAGCTTTAGCAGAGGTTTGCATGTGGCAGGCCCCAACCACACCTCTGTCACAGCCTCTCAGGCTAGATGCTTCAGTTGTCTTCTTATCCACCCCATGTCCCAGTCAGAGCTGTGCCAAAAGACTGGGAGGCTGTTATCTTCTAAATGACTGTAAAAAACCTACTTACTTAACAAAATTATGGCATACCTAATAAGGTGCCAGGCACTGTTCTAAGCGCTTTATACAGACATTGCCCCATTTAATCCTCATAACACCTCTATCAGGTAGGTGCTATCATTTATTTCCATTCTAGAGATGGGGAAACCAAGGCACATGGTAGGATACCAGGGCCTATGATAGGGGTTTTCAGAGCTTCTGAGTTAGTTGAGGAGATATGGAAAAGTGCTTTGAAAGAAAGTGTGGCAGAAATGTAAAGTATTTTCCTTATTACTGTTGCACAGATCAGAGCCTCTTCGTGCTATAAAAAGCCTCCTTGTCCTACATGAGAAGGGTTAGCTTTGCTCATATTCACCAACGTCACCCTCTTTGCCCTCCCTTCTGCCATCTTCCACTAGACAAAAAGAACACCAGTACTTTTGTACAGAAGACACACTCGGGTTTGTTACAATTTTTCACAATATCAATTTAATACATATTAACAGCACCACTACCACGATCTTGTGGAATAACTTAACTTTTCAAGGTACTTTCAAAAATTCTTTTATTTGTCATATCCATGATACTACTTCCTTTTCAAAACAGCCCTGGAAGGTAGTGAAAGCAGGTATCAGTCCACAGATGGAGGAACTGACCAGATCCTGAGGCTAGTAATGGACTCTGGACCTGAAACTCAGGTTTCATGGTTTCTCTCTCTGCAGAGCATCCCCCTTGGCCTACTACAAATTCAATAATCAAACAATGGGAGCAGAGAGCAGAAGGCAGCCTGTGGCTACCATTTCCTTCAAATTCCATTGCCTACTTCCAATGTTATTCGCAGGCTGACTTTCACTAACCCTTCCCATAGGCACAAAAGGCAGGGCTTATGTATAAGGCTTGTGGGAAATAATGGTTATTCTAAGTGTATTGTAACTACACGCAGAAAAGAAGGCATAGATTCTCTATTCACTACGTGGGGGTAGTGCTTTCAAATCAAAAAGGCTTGAGAATCAAACAGGCTTCAACACCACTGGCACAGCAATAAGCAAAATGACTTCCAAATCCCAGGAGACATCAGGGCTATAAGCTGTCTCCCTTGATGGCACGGTCTATGGAATGAACTGTTTCAGGACTAAGGTCTGTGAGAAACAGTCTAAACAGTTGCACCTCATGGCTTATGATGATATTTCTCTGATGTTTTCCTATAGAAATGAGGCATATATGTACCTCCTGGCTTCCGTTTCAAACTTACCTGCCTCTCTGAATTACCCCCAAAGCATGAAGAACAGTTGACGTTAAAACACTCTTTGTGCTTGTGAAGCAGTTTTTATTTCAATAAGGAAGAACACCTCTGACATGAGCGTGTGGAAGCCTCAAGTGAATGCGCCCTGAGTGGTGCAGATAAGCGCTTTCTTCCCTAGCCTTCCCACCCTTGCCAGCCTGGAAGACGTGGTCTTACTTCCAGACTTGGTTCAACGATCATCCGCTCTGTGAGTCTTCTAAGACTCCACCAGGCCACTAGCAGTGCTCATGAACTAATTCTACCTCACGTCATTTGGTGTTCATGGGAGATTGTACTTCCTGGCCCCTGTGGTTGAGTGGAACCATGTGGCTAGTTCTGATCCTTCTGGGAAAAAGCATTTAATGGCCAGTTCAAGTCCTCCAGAACGTTCCTTCCTTCTGCCATGACAACCAGGAAACATATGGTAGCTGCTCTATCAGCTCGGGTCTCAGAGGGAAGACAAATAATGATTTGGAGCAGAACCCCCAGCCAACCCTTGACGGACATGTAGCATGAGTGAGAAATAAACTTTTGCTGTTTTCAGCCACTAAGATTATGGCACTGTGTGTTACAGCAACGCTAGCCTGTCCTGTTATTTGTACAGTAGGACTATTTACTCACTGCCTTGCAGAACCAGTCACTGTTTTGAAATCACTTGTTTCATTTCTGCCCTACTCTATACTTCCAGACTGTATGGATCTTGAGGGCAAGTACTGTGTCTTATTAATTCTCATTTGATAGCTACTCAGTACATGTCTTTAAATGAATAAAGGAATGAATGAATGAATGAATGAATGAATGAACGAATGAGATATTTGAGAAAAGAATATCAAATGAGATCATGTAAAATGTAGTGTTATAATCTTGCTAGGCACAGTCCTTTAATGATCCTAGATAATCCTGACTATCTCTTCCCAATCTGCTAACATCACAGTTATCTCACTGGAAAGGGACCAGATCAGAGGGATACAATCCTCATAGCTCCATGGAAATGCTCCATAGCACCCTGGAGACCTCCCTTCCCAACTGCAGCTCTCTGAACAAAGCATTGTAGCTGTGATCCAAACCAATATGGGTACGGAGGACACAGCAGTGTATATGGGTTACCTAACAGGCAGGAAGTTAGTCACACAACAGTATCAATGAATACTCGTCGATAATTCACCCCCAGAGCACTGGGGTGGCGGCAGTCACAATATAGCCTAACAATAACCAAGTATTCATCTTCCAATTCCCAAGTCCCCTGCCTGTATATGGACAGCAAATAGCCTGCTATAGTAGGGTGAATGGTGGCCTCCCAAAAGATATGATCACTTCCTAATCCCTGGAACAGTGACTATTACCTTATTTGACTGGGCAATAGGAGCCAAGGGGCTCCCTCAGAAGGACCCTTCGAGGGCATCGTAGACAGCAAGTCTAGTAGAAGGAGGTGTGGTACTGCACCTGGTGGGCTGGGCCCTGCTGGCCTTAGCTCTGGATCTCTAGGTACTTGTTGTTAAAACAATGACAATAAAAGCTGTTCTTCGCCCTGGCCCTCCACCCCCACAGATAACGGTGCTTGATAGGCAAGACTGTGCACCACTGGTGTGAAGGATTCACAGAGCCTCAAGAAGACAATATGCAGAAATGGGGAGGCAATAAAGTAATAATGAGTCAACTTAAATATATGGAGCAAAAGTGCCCTGTAGTGTGTCGGGAGCTAGAAGACCTGTGTTTTAGTTCTAACTTTACCACTAACTGACTTAAAGTGTGACCAGCAAATCACTTAGATTCAGTTTCCTCACCTTTAAAATAAAGGGAATGAGAGAAACGGCTAAGGTTCCTTCTTGCTTTCAAAACTCTAATGCCCTAAAAATGAATAAAAACCAAACTTCCTTTTTTTGCCTTAGGTGTTGTCTCACCCAGAGACACAGCTGGAGCCTTTCAGAAGTCTTTCAGATGTGTAGATGGAGGCTCAGAGTAAATCTGTACCAGACCTTCAAAGCTCCAAGCCTTGAGCTGCCTGGCCCCCACTGTGGCCTGGCCTGAGCTGGAGGAAGGCTGAGTGGGCCGAGGAGCATGTGTTCTCCCTGAGAGCCCACACAGGCATTGTCTGGGAAGCCAGAGTCTCTCCAAAGCATGACAAAGAATAGAACCACAGGATTCCCCACAACAGGGTGAGTTCAAATGTCTGCTCTCTGGTAATCACCTTCCAGACCTTGGGCAAATTATTTAAACATCTTGAAGCCTCAGCATCCTTATTTAGAAAACAGATGTAACAGGACTTTATGAGGATTAAAACAGATAAATTATGCAAAACATCTGTATATAGCAGGCATTCAACAAGTGGTAGTAACTACCATAACAACATTCCATACTGACATTGGTGTGGCTGCTCAGAAATGGATTTCCCATTATCCATCAAAACACATGTCAAAGCGCAAAAAGCCAGGGTCCTGAGGCCTGGGAGTCAGAGGGCTGAGATGGGGGTGGGGGTGGGGATGGAGGGGGGGGTGGCCCTGGCAGGGTGGGAGAAGTGTACATCTAGCTCATGGATTTGGAATGAACTCCTGGAGGTGGGGGTCTAGCAGGGAGGACCAGAGGAGGCCTAAAGCCTTCTGCAGCATATCGTGGGATGGAAATTCTCTGTGACTTCTGGTGTGGGTGCCTGGGTTATGCAATAGCAACCGCAAGGCTTGGCTTCTTGTTTCTGTTGTGCTGTTGAGCTGGGCCAGGCTGATGCCTGTGGCTGGCTCCTAGGTCCACCCTGGCTCATCCCTCGGCTACCTCTGGGCAACCAGGATAAATTTTAGAGAGTGCACAGGACGTGTGGCCCACAGTGGGAGGACTGAAAGGGGCTGCAGGTGGAGGTGTCAGTGAGAACATTTCTTATGTGTGTGTGCATTTGGTTTATTCCCAGAGGCTTCTTTCTGTCAGAGTAGGTAAGAGGGCCTTGGAGCTGGCTTTTGGTGAGCGTGACCAACTCCCTTGGGACCTAGAGTCTGTTTCAAATCAATTTCCTCAGCAGGAGCCTTTGGGTGCAGGCCCTGGCAGGATATGCTTGCCATTAGAATGGAGTCCCCCATCTGTTCTGCACCCCCAGGCTGCCAGGAGGTGGGGAAGAGCAGCCCTTGTAGAGGAATCCCCAGCAGAGGAAGCATGTTTTCTTTATCTCCCGTGAGAGACACTGACTTTGAACTCCCACATACCTGCAGCTTATCAAGATGCTATTTTGTATTTTTTGTATGTCATGTCATGTGTGTATATCTATAAAAGCGAGTTCCTTTTATGGCAGAAATTGTAATAATATTTTCCATATCCCCTATCTAGTCCCCCAACCTCAAATATCTTATCTTGCTTTATCCTCCAGGAATGAAATGCTTATAGTCTCCATGCATACCGTGCTGTTTCTTGCACCAGTATCTCTGCTGTTGTCATTCCCTCTGTCTGGAATGCTCATCCCAATTTTTCTGCACTTGGTTACCTCCTACTCTTCCCTCAAAAATTAACTCAGAAATCATCTGTAATGGGAAGCCCTCCTGCACCCAGGCTGGGTGTGAGGCCTCTCTTCGGGACATGTTCTCACCCCTGCTCTGCAATCATCTGTTTAGGTGCTTGCCTCCCCTCTTAGACTGCAACTTCTTCTAGGACTGACAAGGTGACAGATACACTTATCTTTGGATCCCCAGTGCCTGGCACCCAGTGTGTGCTTGTTGAACCTAATTAAAAAGCTAGTGCATGGCACTCTGTGGATTGTTACTGATTGATTATAGACGATCCAGCCTGGGAAAGAGCTGCAGTTGCTATCCCAAGGCCAGGAGTATGGCCCTGATATGGTGCAGGTAGGTTCAAATCAAGGGGCTAAGAGACATCTATCATGCAGATGCTTAATTCCTTGGCTGGGGAGAATGTTAGCTCCAGTGTCTACAACTTCTCAGTGCCCCCATCTGAGAGTTTCCAGCCTGGGGGGCTCTTAATACAGCCCATGATAGATGAGCTCTAATGGCATCTCAGAGGGTCTCTTACAGAGGTAAGGCCTCCGAATGTCCACCTCCCCTCCCCTAGGGAGCTGTTGAGGCTTGGAATTGCAGTGGCTGGAGGTCCCTCCCTCAGAAGAGAATTTGATCCATTCCAATACATGACTTTACAGGGTGAGCCTCAAGGGCTCAGCAGTCAGTTTCCACAATTCCCAGGAGACAGGTATTCAGGAAGTCCAAAAGGAAAAAAATGGGAAGCTCACTGCCCCAAAGACCAAGGGATGAGGGCAGTGGCCTCTGTGGTCTGGCTCAGGTGGACCCATTCAGGGGATGAGCTCCTTGGGGGATCCTAGGGCAACACTGCAGATGGTGGCGACTCATGCACTATGAGTCTGTACTATGTTTGTACTATGTCTGTAGTATCACTGTATCCTCTTTTGGGTAGAGAGATAAAAATGTCTACACGACACCCTGAAGGTCGAACATGAGGTAGACGTTTCTTTTATGATGAAACTTTGATAATATGAGAACCATCGCATTGTCTTACTTCTTAAGGCTTAGGCCGAACTGATCCCCAGATGAAAGAAAAATTGCAAGCTATTGGCTTACCAAAGCACCTAAATCCTCAGCATACTTCCCAGTGAATTGGCTGGGGGGTGGTTGGAGATTGTTTCATTCCACCTAGAGCTTGAGACTTTTAGATTCTAGTGAGTTGAGTAGGGGTGGTTGGGGTGGCTGCAAACCTAAAACATTGTTATTGGAGGAAGGCAGATTTCTCTGGAACCGAAATGCTTTCTCTTGCGGCCCTGATAAGATTAGGGGGCTGCTGAGCCGCCAGCATTCAGATTTCCCACGGAAATGCATACGCCAGGCTCTGGCTCCCCTTGCAGCCAGGAGCCACGCTGTGGATAGGCTCTGAAACCCAACTCTGCTCCAGGAATGCACACTCACCCCCTCCTGTGATAGGGCCTGGGCCGGGCCCTTCCAGCCTAACCACCCAAAATTCCCCGTCTTCACAGTCCAACAAATGGAAGACGTCTGCTAGGTGGGGCCGGTTTAGCGTGAGGGTCCCACAGAGCAGTTGGGAGCCAAAGAGGAATGTGGGGTATTTGGGCATGCCCACAAGCCTATCGAACCAAACTCTAGCTTCCAGAGGACGAACGATCCCTGATTATGACCCATCAGCTCCAGCCAACAGTCAACATACGGCTCAGTGAGCGTGTGGATCAAAAAATGGCAAGGGCTGTTGGTGTTCCTATCAGTGCTTCATGTGAAATCTCAAAATGATTTTTTAAGGCTTGGACTTTGATTACATGTTTCTCTCCTATCTCCTAGCCCCATAATTTTTTTTAAAAATGCGGTAGAAAATATTTACCAAGGTATAAAGATACGGATGAGAAAGTAGGTTGCAAAATGAACATGATATACATCAGTATGCACGTGCGCGCACACACACACCCTCCACATTACTAATACTGACAGTCTGTGAGGTTGAAAAGAACAGAATAGCCCCATAATTTTAAAGTAAAACACATTTAAAACACAAGATCTGGTATGTAATAAATCCTCAATAAATATTGAATAAATGGATGAATGACAAATAATATCTGGGAGGGACTTGGAGTTGCCTCAGAGAAAAGGCTCATTTATTGTCTATCAACGTTAGAAATTCATGATTTGATCAGGGCCAATAAAGTTTAATTTTTGCTGACCAAATCCTTCATTTGTTCAACTAAATAGGAGACACATGGTTATGGGGAGATAAGTTTAATTTTCATGTATCTACTATTTAGTTGAACAAACAAAGGATTCAGTCAATGAAAGTTTAACTTTTTCAAGCACCCTCAGGCTATTTGGTAGTGCGTACAATTTATATTTAAGCAACTAAGAATATTAATTTAAATTTGATGTCCTAAATCTCTAGTTCTGTCTTTACTATACACCTCTGTCCTCTGGGTTCCTATCTGCAATAACTTCATTTTTGCATTATAAGAGGTCTGTATTTCTCAGGGAGTGCTGGACATTTCCGCTTAGGGCAATCAAAACCAACAAATCTAAATGCTGCTTCTTAAAAAAATCTTATTTTTCTCTCATCTTCAATTTATATACTCATTCATGACAAGCCTTTATTGGGTGCCCATTAGGCCCCTTCCCTCATGGAGCCTTCCAGGGAGAGAGCCGGGTAGGCCAACAGTTTCAGTTCTTCCTGGTGCTCCGTGATTGAACAAGGTGATCTGACAGTGCTGAGGGCATCTTGGAAGGCTTCCAGAGGTGGAGACATTTGAGCTGCAGACTGAGAGGGGAAGGAGTTCTCTATTTCTTTTAGCTCATTTATCAAGCAAACTTTTACTGAGAAATTATATGATTATATGCTAGACACTGTGCTAATCTCTGGAGACTTAAAGACCAATAAGATAGTCCCTGCCTACAACAGGCTTATGGAGCTGTAAGAGCTGTTACTGCCTTTCTCCCTGGTACTTTGGAGAACTTCACTCTTCTGGGCACCCTAGTGAGCTCCACCCACCAGGATTTGAAGTGATTTCTGATTTTCCCTCTGGAGCATGATCTTTTCCATCTTTTCCATTCTTACTGTCTTTCAAAGTCAGAATATACTTAGACTCTCAAAGAAGCTCCCTAACCTGGTTCCCCTGCTCATTCTATGAACTGGCATTTCTGCCATATCGTCCCTGCTAAGTCATGGCCACCACCTTACTCAACACCTCTCAGAGTTTCCTACCATCCATGGAGCAGACTCCAGGGCCAGACACAAATTGGCCTTCAAGGGCTGCAGATTATCTCCGTATGAATCAGAAAAGGCACCTCTTTGGGGCTTAGTTAGGCAAACAGACTTTGAAGAAAAAGAAACATCTTCCACCAGGTGGCTTGGATTTCAGCTCCCATTCACCCACTTGGCCAAGCATCTACTATAGTCAGTGGCCCTGTGCTTTATCTTATTATTTTCATTCTTTCCCTCTCACTGCTTCCTTGCCTTCCTCTCCAGCCAACTGGCCTACTTTTCTGAACAAAGCTGGCATGCTCTCCCTACTTCCATTCTGTTTGCCTTCCCCTCCTCACCACCACCTTTCTTTCAGGGCTTCTCTAGAGTCTCATCTACTCTGAGCTCCTGTAGAACTCGCAGTCTGCAGCAGTCATTCATCTGTCACTTATGCATTTGAAAATGATATACATGACAGGATGCAGTAAGTCTCATTTCCTCTATTGGACTGTGAGCTTTTAAAAGGCGGGGATCAGATGGCATCTTTACTTTGTTTATTCCAGAGGGCTTAATGAGGGCTGGAGTAATGACTGATGTTGTTAATAATGATAACAGTGACTTCAAAAAAGGTTTTCCAAAGACATCCAATAGGTATAGGGGTTCTAGAGAATGAATGTTGATTAAGCCTTGTTGGTCTGGTTTGATCCCTAATACTGGGAAGTAATATAACTCAGTTTCTTCCCAAATATGTATATAGTAGTCCCTTCATGCCTCAAAAGTGAATTTCACCTCTAAAAGGAGGGTTTTCCTCTGAGATCTTTGGGAATCCCTGAATCCCACTCCTGCATATCATGCCCCACCATAGAAAGTTTACCTCCTGGCTAAGAGTCTTACTTCCCCAGCCCCTTGGTTTCCTCTTCACTTCCTTTACCAGTGCCAGCAGTTGCAGTTTCTTCAGGCATTTTGACAAAGAAACTTCAAAAGCAGTCACCGCCAACCAGCGAATCCATGTCCTGCTGTAGATGCAGGGTGATCTGTCAGGCTTCCTGGCTGGCTGAGTGATTTTGGTATCTTGGTAGAATCCCTCCTCAGTTACTACGTATCTAGGTTTGTAGATGGGAAGGCCCTCTCTTTTCATGTCCCCACTCCCAACCCCCACAGCTGCACAGGAAGTCACTTGGCTGATAGTTTCAGGGCCTCTGCCACACTGTTCCCTCCTGCACTGAGGGAAGAGAAAGTGCCTCTGTGAAAGGAGTCCCTCTGCATTTTCCTAGAATGAAGTTCAAACTTACATTTGGACCTCAAGCAGCAATCTGCTCTAAGCCTAAGACTTATTTTCCTCCTATCTCCAATCCATTTTTGCAAGAGATTAGATAGGTCATAAATCATATTGAACCTCCGTTCTGGAGCCTGAGGCAGCCTGTATGCTTCCAGAGGAGGGAACCCACTTCTGAAGCTGCTTCTTTAGGAGCTCTCACCTAGCCCAACAAGCTGGACGTCCCATGGGCCATCTCCTTCCTCTGCCCTGCAGCAGTAGCCAGTTCAGAGAGAATTCTGTGGCTTTACGCTTTTTTGAGTAGACTGTGAACACGACCTGCTGAGCATTGCTGTGTGTATTCAGCCCTAACCTGCCCGAGTTTCCCTGTCTTCTGAATGTCTCCGTAGAAGATCTATCTTAGACTTCAGTGGATCCCATGGTCCCTCACACTCGATAGTATCCCTGAAGGCAATCCCTGTTCCTGGAGGATAACTGGTTGAGCTGGATGCCTGAATACAGCTGCCCAGGACAAACTTCTTGCCCCTTTAGAGAAACCACAGAGCTTCACAGGCAAGGAGTGACTGGAGCTTGTAGGAGACAACCAGGGCTCAAGGGTAGAGCTGGAGAAGGGGAAAGATAAGTTACTGTGAATCCTGATCGCTGCTGACCACAGCCAATTCAGAAGCACAGTTTCCTTTTCAATACAGTGGGAAACACCTTAAAAACTATATAACAATTGCACTTTCTCTGTTCTTCTGTTCAAAAGTCCCTAAGATTGACTTAGGGCTAAATATCAGTTCTCAGTTTTAAGGTGGAAATCTATGGAAGCCTCAACATGTGGAGAAGAGAGAGATGTGGGGAATATCCCCCGCCGCTCCTCTGCTGGAAGGTGGTTGCCTGGACCCCACTGAGGTTGGAACAGTACAGAAAGTCCCCAGGCTTCCTCTTAGCACGCAGGGAAGTGTTGGGCCTCACTCTGGTGTGCCCCACAGATGTGGCCAGCACACCCCAGTACACTCAGTCTCCAAGGCCGGGCATCCAGGGGTGTCTCACGTTTCATCAGAAATAGGGTCATTTAACTTCCTAGTGAGGGGAGCTTTTCAGAAAGTTCTGAAAGATGTGGCAGGTTCCAGAGGGACTTCAGAAGCAACAGGACAACTGGACTCTCTAAAAGGCCACTCTGGGAGTAAAAAGAGAAGCCCATGGACCTGACCTGCAAAGATGTGCTAGCCTCACACTGCCAGTTCTGTTTCTTTTCAGATTCAGGGGCTGTTACTTTCCTGCAGAGTTCCTGCTCACGCAGTTCACCCATTTACAAACCTTGGCTCCACTAAACTTTTTTTTTTTTTTTCTTTAGAGCATTTAAGTTTCTAACCAAAATACCTGGACCCCTACCCAGGCCCCCCCCCCCTCTCCTTCTGGGGTCTTTCCCTGCCGACCCCTTGCCTGCCCACAGGGGTGTCCTAGGTAGGACCAGGGACGATCCTCTGCCGTTGGCCAAGGAGACGTGGGAGCGGCCGGCACGCGCCCTTCGGCTTGGCAGCAGCCTGGGGAGGGGGCGCCCCGAATCCTGCTCAGCGCCGGCTCTCCGCCCGGCCCCGCGCCCCCAGCCGCGGTCCTTTACCTCCATGGCCTTCAGGTGCCGACTCCGCGGCGGGCGCGCCGGCTCGCTCGGGGCCGGAGCTCGCGATCCCCGCTGTCCCCTCCGCTCCCGGCCCGGGCCAGGTTGGGGCTGCGACCGGCACCGGGCGAGCGGGCGGCGGCGCGTGCACCCGGCTGCGCTCGGCTGCGGGACTGCCCCGGCCGCGGGGACCTGCGCCCGAGAACGAGGAAGGAGGGAGGGACAGAGGGAGGGAGGGACGGAGGGAGGTGGGGGGGAGGCCGGCGATCGGGGTTTAAATTTAGACACGAATCTAAACAGATACTGTCCCTCCCGGGGCAGGACTCAAGAGCGGGAGCCACGACTCTATGCATGTGACCAAACATGGGGATGGGCGGCCGCGCGCCCCTCTTTCTCGCTGAGTATCTCAGGACCCTGGGCTTTGCCACTGTTTCCGTCCTTCTCAACCTCTCCCTCCTGGTCCCCCCAAATTAGGGTTGTCCCGCCTTTTTAATCTTTTTCCTCCTTTAGATTCCTCTCTTTTATGTACATCCTGTTTTCTTTCCTCCTCTCGCTCTCTTTTGTAAATTTTTGAAATTTTTCATTGAATCATTGCATGACGGTCACACGTGGTTTTGCTGGGATCGGGTGGACAGTTTGACCTGGCTGCAGGCTCTGGGTTCTCTCACGCCCTAGGAGAAGAGGAGCTCTTGGGCCTGAGGCTTCAGAGCTCAGCGTGCCGCCGACAGGCCCACCTTTACATCCCTTCCTCTCCACCTTCCAGCCTCACATTGTCAGGAAATCACTGTCAATCAATCTATCTGTCATCTCTGTAGCAGGAGGAGGAGGAGAAAAACAAGGAATTCCATCAAAATTTTCCAAGCTCCCTGTAGCAGTAAATCTTTTCCTCAAACATTGCCTTGATTGATGCATTCCGTTTTGTGGGAATTTCGGCTCCCACAGCTGCTTGCTAAAGGGCCTTTTCTCCATTTCTATTAAATATAGTAAAGGGCAAGATCCTAAACATCTGATTCCCATAAAGCCGGGTACAGCAGCCCTCCCCCAGGACCATCTCTACACAGCAAAGAGGCTGCATGGGAGGAATGAAGGAACTGGAGTCTGCAACCAAGGTCCTTGTCTGCCACCAGTTTATACACCGGCTGCCAGCCCAAGGTGCCCCTGCTGCAACCGTCTCCCCAGCACAGAGAGAAAGAAGAAATGCCTTCAGAGACTTGTGAGTGAAAGGGGGTTGGTGGGCAGGGACGCCTCTGTGTCATCCTGTAGCATTCTCACCCTTCCCCCCAAGCCCTGACCCAAACTCCACCAGGGAAAGGGAGAGCCATCACAGGGGTGGACAAGGGACAGGTGGCAGTGGGTGCTGTGAAGGGAGACATATGGAGAAGCTGGTGACGGGAATAAGCTGAGAGTTTGCCCTAATTCTGCTCCTCATCCCAATGCCATCTGTGGACTTTCAAGCACTTTGGGTACCAGTCTCAGAAACATGGCAGACTTCCTGTCATAAAACCTCCTAAGGCTTGACTTTCTACAATACTAACAGGCCCCAACACTAGATGCTTCCTAGTTCATTTAACTCAGCTGAGCATAGAGGCAAGCCCACTGATTTCAGAAACAGATTAACAGTTGATTCCAGATCTGCTACTTTCTAGCTGTGTTCTTTTAGACAAATCACTTAACCTCTCTCATTCTCATTTTCCTCACCTATACAGTGTAGTAGGCACTCTGGAAAGAGTAGCTATTTTAATAATGCATACCCTCTCGTACAAGCTTCAAAGGAGTAAGAACCTGATATTTCTTCTATTTAGAGCCAGATACTCTGTGGCCCTGTGAAAGGAGCCCCCACCCCTAAGAATTAATGGTGAGCTCTCCCCTGTCCCCCCCATTCCAGCCACACAGCTGCAGAGGGGAGGACACTAGAGCAGAGTTGGCGGCAAGAGAGGAAATTTCCTGGTAACCTGCAATGCACACTTGTGCTTGTGATTTTTTTTTTTTCCTGTCTTCCTTTTTGAAGGTGCAGGACTGAGCTGGTGATGGGAGTATCATCTATTACCATGTCTTCTAACTCTGCCCCATGGGGCCTTTTCCTTTCTCCCTCAACCTAGTCCTCCTTTATGCTCAGAATGGGGCTGCCTCAGCACAGGTTTCTGGCTTCACAAACAGGAGGGCGGAAGTGCCTACCCAAAGGAAACCGTTAGGCCCAGATAACATCACAGTAACCTAAGGTGGCTTGCAGCTGCTCCCCACACCCTGCTCAGGCCTCCCCTGGCTGAGAACAGATGACCCACAAAGCCAACACGCGTGGCCTCCGCCATGCTCCTGGGTCTCAAGTGCAGAGTCAAATGCTGCTCCAGAGCTATTGGGCTCCAGGCAGAGACCATTACCTGAGGAAGGGGTGAAAAATGAGAAGGGAGGAGTGGAGGGGCGGAGGGACAGCCCTCCTCCTGAGCTGGGTTTCAGCAGCCATGGGTAGATATGGGGTGTGTACTCCCTTTATTTTCCTCTTCTGCCCCTCCAGAAGATCCACAGAAGCCAGGATGGAGATAACCCAGACGGTAAACACCCTATTTTTGCTGGGTTACTAGGGATTGTGACTCGCTGCTCTATGGGCTGGGAGGAGCAGACAATCCAAGGGGAAGGGAAAGTGACTTTCTGAGGAGCTGGTTCCCCTCCCTCTCTGGGGGTCTGGCTGGCTTACAGGGACCCACTTCCTTCACTCTCCCCCTGGGCCTTCCCTGTCACATCTCCTGACAGTCTGAACCAGCTGAGCAATATCAGAGGCCAGGGCAGAACTAAGAACAAGGAACACTAGAAATGCAGCTCGACCAGGGTAGGGATGAGTGTGGAGGAGCTCGTGTTACCACAGGTGTCCTAGGCACATAGTAGGCCTTCAATAAATATTTGGTGAATGAATATGTGGATAAATGAATGAATAAGTGAATGAGTGAGTGAAGCAAGTTAGTAGGATCTTTGCCTTTAAATCAAAGGCAGGGCCTTTCAAAGAAGGGTCTCCATTGGGGTCCCTGTAAGTTATATAGTAGCTTAACTGCAAAGAGCTCCAATCAATCAGCTCTTTGTAAATGGCCACACTGTGCTGCTCTTAAAATTAAGAGACAGAGGCAAATATTATTTCATGACTGTAAATATTAACGCATACGCACACATATATGTGTTTATATGTACACACATGAGCGTACTTCAAAAAGTTCATGGAAAACAATGGAATTAAAAGATAGTATGAATATTTCCATGAACTTTTTGAAGACCCCTTGTATACATTTCAGCCCTAAATCCTGGGAATGCGGCAAAACAAAACAAAATGAAATACCAAAAAACAAAAAACAAAAAAAACACTCAACTTATTCTGCCACAAGTGACTGTCATTGAAGAATAAAGTTGAATACACTGAAATGAAAACACAAAGTCTTAAGTGTTTTTATCTAATTAAGGAATGGCAACAGAAGGTGTCCCAGAGGAAGATGGTAACTGTCTTCCACACGTGACAGTGAGTGGGGCTGCCAAGGGAGGGTGTTGGAGTGCCGGCCAAGGCAGTCAGCAGGGGTTGGGGACTTCATGGGTGATAGAGTTTGGATGTGTTGTCACTGCCAAAACTCATGTGGAAATTTGATCCTGAATGTGACAGTGTTAGAAAGTGATTGAGTCATGGGGATGGATCCCTCATGAATGGATTAATGCTCTCCCTAGGTCAGGGAATTAATGAGTGAGTTCTCACTCTATTAGTTCCCAGGAGAGCTGGTTGTTTAAAAGACCCTGGCACCTTCTCTCTCTCTCTTGCTTCCTCTCACCAGGTGATCTGCTTGTACCTGCCGGCTGCCTGCCACTTTCCGCCATGAGTAGAAGCAGCCTGAGGCCCATGCCAGATACATTTGTCCCAGAAATATTAGCCAGATAAACCTCTGTTCTTTATAAATTACCCAGTCTCAGGTATTTCTGTTATAGCAACACAAACAGACTAATACAATGGGGAAGGCTTTGGACTAGGACTGTGGGGGAGTGGCCCTGCAGAGATCATGAGATTGGCTGCATGGGGAAACTGATCAAATAAATAGACATGTTGAGGACAATAGGAGCCAGATTTCTTACAGATGGGGAAGGGCTAGGATGAACCCAGTGGTGTTGGATTGGAATAGGAGGTATTGGTGTGAACTCATGCTTTTCAGAAATAAATGTAGATATAAATGTGTATATATACATACATATATTTCCTAGATTGATAGTGAGAGGTCCTGGGAGCAATGACAGCCCAGTAATAATAGGTGCACCCAGAGCCCACATCTTGGTTTCTAAATACCATTTTCTACTAATGGAACCAAGACTCCTTAGAGAAAATGGCTGATTACAGGGTTGGGGCAGGTACAGAACAAGCTAAGCCTGGAACATCTTGTACCAGAAAATAAGGAAATGTTCAAAGAGTGATGGAGAAATGTTAAAACAACACAGAGTTCAGTTTGCAAGAGCTCCTGCTAGCAATATTGGGATACTATAAGTACCAAAGTAAATAATGATAGCAATGGATTATAACTCTTCAAATAAAATAAGAGTTCATGAGTCCACAATGATATAAACAATTAAGTGAATAAGTGGGAGAGGAGAAACCTCTTTCTTACAGCATGATTCCAACTAACAAATGTAAAAAAAAAAAAAAATTAGCAGAAAATTCTCATTTGACAACCATGATAGTTACAAAATTTTAGGAAAGAAACAACATTGAATGCTAAATTTAGTGTGTAAAAGGGGTGAGAGGGGCTGGCTGGTTAGCTCAGTTGGTTAGAGCATGATGCTGCTAACACCAAGGTCCAGGGTTCAATCCCTGTACGGGCCAGCTACCAAAAAACCAGCTAATAATAATAATAATAAACATAGGGTGGGAAATGGGATTTTACATAATTGTACATTATCTCCCTAAAAGTTACTCATTAATTACAATGGGGGAAAAAGTAACTTTACAGAGGAGAAACCTAACAGACATTGTGTTAATCAAGTGATCAAAATAAACACCACCAGTAATGGGACAAATTGATATCCCATGCTACCCCATGGAATACAATAAGCACACACCATCACTTCTGAGATATTCCGGCCGAAAGGACATAACCTGAATCTAATCGTGAGGAAACACAGGACAAACCAAATAGGAAGACATTCCTCAAAGTGACTACCCTGTAATTGTCAAGAGTCAATATCAAGAAAGTCAAGGAAAGGCTGGGGAAGGGTTTTGGTTAAAGGAGACTAGAGAGACATGACAACTGGGTTAAATGTGTGGCTCTGGCTGGCTCTTTTGACAGTGAAGCATACTGAAGAAATGATTAGGAATATAGGAAACATTGAAAGGCATTCTGGGTGAAGGGTATATGGGAGGTCTTTGTACAGATCTTACAAGTTTTCTCAAAGTTTAAAATGATTTCAAACTAAAATGTTAAGAAAAAAGGTGGTTGAGGGAGGAATTGAGCCCTCACTCTTCTTTGATTTTGGATGGACTCCCTATCTAGTCCCTCCATCACCCATTCCTTCCCACCCCCACCCCCACCCCTACCCCAGAGATCCACAGGACGAGCCAGGGCCCGATGCCGCTGACCATGGAGAGAGACAGTGGGCATGGAGAGAGACAGTGGGCATGGAGAGAGACAGTGGGCATAGAGAGAGCCTGGTCTTCCAAACGATAGAAGATGGAGATGGGAAGGGGAAGATGATTCACCTCTTTCCTTGTAAAAATATCTTTGTGTTGTTTCTGTGGTTGCAGTTAACACGCGTATTTTTATAATTTTGAAGGAGTTATTTAGTTATTTTGAAAGAGCCAAACTGGACTGAGAAAAGGCTGGACATGAGGATGGAGACTGTGCTGAGCCCAGGTACACTGAGGAAGGGTCTGCTGGTCTCTAGCTGGAAGCAGGGCCAACCAAGGGTGGGACTGGGTTAGCCCAGCCAGCACATGGTCTAATCACTGGGACTGAAGAAGAGTGTTGACAAAAACTCAAGGGGATGGTCTGAAGGTCCCAACAGATCATACCCTTCTGAGGCATTATTCAAGGTTTAGGAGTGACATTAGGCAGGTCTGCCAAGGAAACTCAACCCTTCTCAAACCTAAAAAGGATACTGTGTGGTGCACCCGTGTACCAGTTTCAACTCTGTCTATAAATTAGAAGGACCCAGGGAGCTTTGAAAACATCTGTGCCTGGACCTCACACTGGACCAACAAGGAATAGGGCCTTGTGTTAGTGGGGTTTTTTTTTTAGCTTCAGTAAAGAAGTAAGTCCTGAATAGTCTAAGCCAATGGTGAAAATATCACTACCCTTGCTAGAAACTGTTTTAGGGAGGAATAAGTGAGGAAATTTTGGCTGAGAAAAAAAGGGGAAACTTTATCCTTTGTGATAAGGAAACACACAGGAGGAAATGCCCTGTAAACGGAGGCTCTTACCCTACCTTGTAGTGACTCCTGGAACTGCAGCAGCCGCTTTGCTACCATGAGGCAAAGTTGAGAAGGGCCAGAATGTAAACTCTGTGAGCAAAGATATTCTTGTTTCTCTTTTTGTCAGTGTGTTTCCCATATGCCTAAATCAAGGCCAAACACAAATAAGCTCTCAGCAAATATTTCTTTAATACAGAACCCGATGACTTTGTTGAGGCACTGAATTGACCAACCCTGGAAAGACTTTGCCCTGGACTTCTTGCTATGTGAAGTAGTACATATTTTTATGGGTTAAGCCACTTCAGTTATGATCTTTTGCTGACAACACCAAGTCAAGGGTTAAGATCCCCTTACTGGTCATCTTTTTTAAAAAAAGATTGATTCTTCTAGAGTAACTTGAGAGATGTTCACTGAAATAAAGGTATATTTTCATGATGTAATTTCACATCACAATTCCTTTTAGGATATTGTTAGTAATGTTAAATGATGTTTGCAGTTTTGCCACTAAAGGCATTAACTAATACAAATCAATTTCTTGGACCGGGCAGAAACTTCTTCAAAGCTGGAGGTTAGCCACTTGGCTTTAAAATGAATAACTCTTGGGCCGGCCCGTGGCTCACTCGGGAGAGTGTGGTGCTGATAACACCAAGGCCCCGGGTTCGGGTCCCATATACGGATGGCCGGTTTGCTCACTGGCGGAGCGTGGTGCTGACAACACCAAGTCAAGGGTTAAGATCCCCTTACCGGTCATCTTTAAAAAAAATTAAATAAAATAAATAAATAAATAAAATGAATAACTCCAATGATTCTAATAAAGTAAAATAGATTATAAGAAGAATAGTACCCAACTCCCATCTACAATTCATCCCCTTTGTCTTTTTACATGGATAACAGGCAGTACATGAAAAGTTTCTGCACAATGTATTCTTGTTTTCAACTCTAGTAAACTTCTCATTTGCAAAAGTCTACTGAAAATCTGTGTCTCCATCTGTTAGTTTCTCTTTCCTCTTGTGATGGTCTCACTATCCATCCATTTGCTCATGACAGAAACCTGGAAGTCAATCTTCATTCCTTCTTTGTCTTTACCAGTCAGGTGCCGCAGTTCTAGCTCTGGCATATCCTGACATTACACTCCCACCATCACAGTCACCACCACCTTACATCCGGCAAAAGAAAACAATGTCCTAGTTAATCTCGTGTCTCCTAATTGTTCTTGCCTCAAGCATTGACTCACCCTCTCCCCCACCTATTTTCCACTCTGCAGGCAGCAATCTTTCTAAAACTTGTAACTGTCTCCCAGGAGCTCTCAGGACAAAGCATAACTTCCGTGGAGGACTCTCACCCTTTCCTGACATGGCCACACTAATCTCTCTGGCTCTTCTCAACAGAGAACGCCCAGTGCTCCACACTCCACTATCCTGAACTGCTTTCAGGTCCCTGAATGGACATTTTCCTCTGCCTGGAATACATTTCCTACTTTGCACAAAGCTGACTCTTATTCATCTTTCAGTTCTCAGTTGAAGTTTCCTCTAGGAAGACTGTTCTGACTACCAGCACCCCTTCCCCCACTCGCCTGCCACCTGGGAGAGACACTTCCCAAGGCTACCTCATGCCTATACTATTCCCATCATTGCAAGGATTCTTTTATAATTGCCTGTTTACTTTCTCTATCCTCCCAGTAAACTTTCCATCCTGTCTTGGTCAAAGTTCTACAATCAGTGCCATGTTCATAATTCATGAGTAAATCCATGTTGGTTGAATGAGTGAATGAACACTAGTCTCATGCAAAAAGGTAGATAATTAATTTTGTAACCCAGTTCTCACATGTCCACCCCAAAATGTAGTAAAAACAAAGTGTTGTAACATAGAGTATAGCATAGTGATTTAGAGATAAGCCCTGAAGACAAACTTCCTGGAGCCACCTGTAAACTTTATCAAGTTATTTACCCATTTTGCTCCTCAGTTTCTTCATCTGTAAAATGGGGATAATAACAGAATTTACAGCAGAGGGTGGTTGTGGAGATTAAATGAGTTAACACACATGAAATGCTTAGAGTAGTACTAGCGCATGGTATGTGTGATAAATACTATCACCCATACATGTTGTCACAGCAGCAACAGGAGCAGCAATCACACTACATCATGAAGAAATTATTATAACCAGGGTGAGGTCCAGGTAGCAAATGGAGCTTCCTTCACAAAATGATTCCATGTTCACCTCTCACTTCTAAGTCATCCACTTGTGATTTCTACCTACTTGCTATAAATTTCTCTGCTTAGCTACAGCCTAACCTTGGAGGGAAGACTCATCTTTGCCTTATTTCTTCTCATGTCTACTTTACGCAACAGTTCTTAAATATTCTAAGTTCACATGCAATCCTGCATTTCATGTTTGTACATGTCAAATAAAGAAGGGGGAAGTTTTTCATATATCAGGTTTCCATAATTGTACTGCTTTCGGGTTATTACATTGCCTAAACTGAAAAATATTCATTTACCTTTTCTGTTTCCTAATCTGTGACAGTATTTGAGACTTTTAAAGGCTTTTCTCATCTTGGTGTATCCAAAACTGTACTAGGCCCCATGAGACAGACAAACACAGAGTCCCTATCTCATAAGAGTGTCATTTACATGAGATGGCAAAAATAGATCCTTGAACATTTGAGTCAGAACACAAACTAAGTACTAAATTTTCTGAAGAAATATAAGACTGGATGTGGCTGGGTCCTGCAGAAGGCCAGATGACAAGAATGGAGGGGTCAAGGAAGGCCTTGAGGGCAAGAGGAAGTTGACCTATGTGTGCTCGGTGGGGGGGGGGGGATGGTGGGGCTTTGGGAGGAAGGACCCTGTGAGCAAAGAGCCCCAGGAGGCTGAGGGGACATGGGGGTTTGTCCTAGGCCAGCTTCAGTCCTCAGGTTTGCTGTGCCTGCTCCAACAGGGCGCACAGCAACCCTTCGTGTGGGCATTAAGTTTGGAATCCACTCTAGCCTCCTTATGGAAAGCCAGCTGCACCCAGAGTGTTGTTCTGGGAATGCTTTATGCTTGGTGTTTGCCTCTGTAAAAATAGTGATATTTGCATTTTGAAGATTATTGAGCTTCAGCAGAGTTGCTTCTGATTTGTGTTTTCTGTTTCTATTTCCTTCATTGCACATGGAGGGGCTTTTAGGCGGCAACAAAGAGAAAGAGGTGGAGTGAGAGTGAGAAAGGGAAAGAAAGAGACACAACAACCACTTACCTGTAGAGTCCCTACAGGCAAAGGGCCAAGGTGAGGACTGGGGACTCAAGGACCTTACTACACAGGTGCTTTGTAGAGGGAAGAGTTACTTAACCATTCTCATTTCCTTATTTGATGGTAATTCTAACCAGACACCCAGAGATGTGGTAAGGAACTCCTCATCAAAAATGACTATAGAGCTGAAACCATATGAAGTGGGTTAAACACTAAATCTGACCCCTCATAACCCAGCTGGAAATGAAGCAAAGGAGGCAGACAGCCCCTGATGGAAGTCAGGCAGGGAGAGGAATGTGTTCTACTGCTGAAAGGGGAATGGTGTGGGTGGCAGTGGTTGGGGAGGGGTTGGGGGTGGGGTGAGGAAGGAATTTGCATCTCATGGCTCAATCAGATCTGAAAGCTAACATCCTGTTTTTCTGTAGGTTGGGCACATCAGTAGCCAAAAGCCCCCTCTGACCATGGCCAGCCTGAGGAAGTGATGTCAATAGCCTTGCAGATGGGAACTCAACTCCTGAGTGATCATGTCTGAAGAGGCATGAGTCTCAGCCCCACTGGGTCCCCTGTCCTCCCTCTACCCCAATTCTAGGACTCCAGACCTCACCCCTTCTCCCCAGAGACCTATCAACAGGAAGTAAAGTCAGCTGGAACACTCTGTTCCCTTGACATTTTTTTGTTTTTTTTATTCTGCAGCTGTGTTTAAGGCTTCATGAATTCTCTCTCTGGTTCTTTGTCTTGGGTCTTTCTGTTGGTCTGCCTGGTGCTTTCCTTTCACACCCATACATCAGGTCATGGTTACCATAAGGCTGGTAGGCCAGGACGAGAACTAGGGCCGGGTAAGAGGAAGTGGGATGGTAAGAAGGCTCATTAGGGACTATAATATTAGCTGTTAATGAGCTAAAGATGGTGAACTGATCATTTTGCTCAGGGGTCATTACTGAGGAGCACTGTAAATGCTGAAGAGGAATTTCTAAACCATTGACAGCAGGCATTGCTCATGGCTCGCTCTACTCACCCCCTCCCTCATGGCGCTTCTTATCTCCGCCTCATATCAAAGAGACATGTGGGTGTGTCTTCTCTCCTCAATATTCTATGGTGTCTCCTTAACAGATGCCTTATTCACACTCAGAAAGCTGTTGTTAAATGAATGAATGAAGCTTCTCTCCTTCCTTTATCCCATGTCACCTTATCACTTAAAAAAACCAAGAAAACAAGCCATAGCTTCCAAATGCAATTTGGTCCTGCCCGAAGTTATATTTCTTAATCTCTTGTAGCTGCAGTTCACAGTTCCATATCCTACTTGCTGAATGTCTGTTTTTGTATTCGTGGTACATGATTCTGATACTCATCAGAGCACTGTTTTGTTCTTTCCTAGTTGCTTTTCCTTCTACTACCTCTCATTCAAGTTTAGTGAGAAAAGACCTCTAAACTTAGAGACCCTGAGTCACTAAAGCCACCAGATGCCTAGAAGGAATGTGGTAATTAGTCTCTTTTCAAGTTCTTCCTCAACAGCACCAAGAAGAGTTCCCCGCATTTATAGTAGCTGGTCCATTGAGCTCATGTGTGTAAAACATCAAGGTTGGCTGTAAAGGACCACCCAGGCAAATGGCTTATGATTGATTGTACGTGCTAGTATGCTTTTTCAGTCACTCCCCTTGGAACCTCCATCTAAGAGAACATAGCTCACAAGACAGGTATGGTCCCATATGTTTCCATGAAGCCACGTCTAGGAAATCCATATGCAGACTTTCTATTGCCAGTTGGTCATCCTGGGCTATCATTTCATTTCTTTTCTTTTTTAAAAAATATTTAATGTATTTACTTATTATTATTATTTTTTACATTCTAAGATGTTGAGGAGCAGTTGGGAGGGAGGAGGAGAGGGCTGAGAGGAGGTGGATAGTCTGGGGGGGTGTGGTCAAGGCCTGTGGAACCCCCCTCATTCTAGCAAGGGAGACCAGGGGCTTCTGGAAGTGGCTTGGTCGTGGCTGGGCTGGGTGCAGTCTTCAGGGGGCATGACTCAGGCCCTCAGCCCCCTACCACCCCAGCTCAGGAGCCCAGGGCACTTTCGGCAGCAGCCTGGTGGTCATTGCTGGGCTGGATGCAGACATCAGGGTTGTGTGGCTGAGGCCCTTGGCCCCCCCGACCCCAGCTTGGGAGCCCAGGGTGGGCTGGTGGTCATTGCTGGGCTGTATGCAGATGTTAGGGGAGACATGGCTGAGGCCGTTGGCCCCGCCCCCCATCCTGGCTTAGGAGCCCAGTGTCTTCTAGTCCTTCTAGGTTTTATAGGTGTTCTTTGCTGGTGTTAGACCTTTACTGGTTAATATCAGAAATTTGTCTCTGATCTGTGGGTATTTCGCATTTTCTTTCAGTTTTGTATTGAATTATTACCTACCCCCACCACTTAAATGCTTCACTGGAACTAATTTGTTGTCTTTGCTTACTTCTAAAATGGGGGAACTGCCTTTGGGGACCAGAGCTTGAGCTCTGGGTTTGAGCCAAATTGCTGCTTTGCTGCTGAATCTTTGGGAAAGGCTATTTGAGCAGCTCAGGTTTTAATTGTTGACCTTGTAAGTACTTCCAGGTGTTGTGAGGTCTGGTACACCTGGGTTGTGTGGAAACTCTGGTCTAGGTCTGAGTCTGTTCAGCAAACTGCACTCCTCGCAGTTCTGTATTCCTGACCAGTCTCCACTGAGTGGTCCTGTGCTGATTGGAGGGCAGATCACCTGTCCTTGCTGTGCCCCAACATTCCCCCGGTGGGCCTGTCTCCCTCACCCTCCCACACTCCAAGCACCTTCCATGGGATGAGCCATGCACTGTTCCCTTGCGATGACTTGCTGGCCTCCGAGTGGCTCCTTTTTTCAGTTGTCTGTGACTTCTTGCTCCTGTGTGGGTCCACAGGAACCCTGTTAGTGGTCTTGCTGGCCTGGTGGCCACCAAGGCCCTCTTTTCCCCTGCTGCCTCCAAGCTACTTTATACAAAGGGCACAGCAGTGGCTTTTGCCAGCTGTTGCTCCGTGTGTTCACCAGGGCCAGCTTTGAAATAGCCAGGGCTCGAAACTGTCAGAGCAGTCCCTTCTTTCTCTCATTACAGCTTCTCCCACCTTCATGAACTCCATAGGTCTCTCCTCCTCTTCCCCTGAGCTCTAGAGGCCCCAGCTTGGCATTTGTTGCTTTTTAATAGTTGTAAATTGGTTGATTGTGGGAGAGAGTGATGCTGGGTACTGTCTATTCTGCCATCTTGACCAGAAGTCCCTCCTGAGAATTATTTCTAATGCCTGACTAGTGTCTGCCAAACTCAACATTTCAAAATCAATTCAGAAATCATATATTTTTAAAAGTAAAACTATATAAACCCCACAGTTACTCAACGGTAACTCAACATACTCATATTCAACAGTGAAAAACTAAAAACTTTCCCTCTAAGATCAGGAACAAGGCAAGACTGCTCACTCTTGCCTTCAAATCCAACATGGTAGTGGAAGTCCTAGCCAGAGCAACTAGGCAAGAAAAGGAAATGAAAGGCATGCAGATTGGAAAAGAAGAAGTAACATTATCTTTATTGGTAGATGACATGATCTTATGTACAGAAAACCCTAAAGATCCCACACACACAAACATTGTTAGAATTAATAAACAAATTCAGCAAATTTGCAGGATACAAAATTAGCACAAATAATTAGTTGTATTTCTATACACTAACAATGAACAAGTCAAGAAGTAAATTAAGAAAACAATCCCATTTACAATAGCATCAAAAAGAGTGAAATACTTAGCAGTAAACTTAACCAAGGGGTTGAAAGACCTGTACACTGAAAACTACAAAACATTGCTGAAAGAGGTTAAAGAAGACACAAATTAATGGAAAGACACCCTGTATTCATGGATTATAAGACTTACTATTGTTAGAATTTTCATACTACCCAAAGCTATCTACAAATTCAGTACAATCCCTATCAAAATCTCAATGGCACTTTTGGCAGAAATACAAGTAGAAAAAAACAACCCCAAATTTATATGGAATCTTAAGGGACCTTTCTAGGGAAAGTGAAGGAAAATAGTCAGGACCCCTCAGATGTTCAGATCCTGATTCAAACACATCAATGTTTTTGAGACAATTGAGAAAATTCTGAATGCAGATAGGGTATTAGATGATGTTAAGAAATCTATGTTACTTTTCCTAGGTGTGAAAGTGATGTTGTGGTTATGTTAAAAATCAAAGTTTTTATCTGCCAGAGATACATACCGGAATATTCATGGCTAAAGTTATGTGAGGTCTGGGATTTGCTTTAAAATATTCCAGGAAAAAATAAATTGGTTAGTAGGGTGGATGAGGCAGGATTGAGAATGTATTTGCAGTTGCTGAAACCGGGAATAGGCATGTAGGAATTCATAGCACTCTTTTCTCTGGGCTTGTGTACCCTTATAGAATTCCATAGTAATAAGAAACGGTGAACAGAGTCAGGGTAATTGGGTACTCAAGACAGGTTCTTGGTGTAGGAGAGAGAAGGGTTACTGAAAACTTTGAGATCAGTACAGCTTTATCTATTTTGAGGTTTGCTTAAGGGCACTCTTCACATGGTTGTTTGGAGAGTTACTTTATGCATTTCCTTAAAAATTTGAGAGTTTGCTCCATGATCCAGCAATCCCATACCTAGTCATACTCCCAAGAGAAATGCATGGATATATCTATGAAAAGACTTATACAAGCTTATCACAATAGTACAAATTAGTTTTATCCATAATAGTACAAAACTAGAAACAATCCAAATGTCAAAGAACAGATCAATAAATTGGGGAATGTTTATACAATAAAGTGTTACTCAGCAATAAAAAGAAACAAACTACTGACACACACAATGACACACATGTTTCAAAAATATGATGCTGAGCAGAAGACAGACACAGAAAAGTATTCACTGTGATGTTCAAGAACAGGCACAACTAGTTGAGGGTGATAAATGATAGAATAATAGTCACCCCTGCATGTCGTATTGACTAGGAAGTTGCAGGAAGGACCCTTTTGAAGTGGTAGAGAGGTTATATATCTTGATCTGGATGCTGGTATATACAAATGTAATAACTCACTGAGCTGGACATTTAAGATCAGTGGACTTTGTGCACTCTATGCTCTGCTATATGTTATAACTTAATTTAAATAATAATAATAATAAACAAAAAATAGGAATAAAAAGCCTGGACATGTTTTGCATTTCTAAAGGAAATGTAAGTGATAATAAAATTTAAGATAATATTTTTAGGGTCTAAAAAATCCTGTCTGAGTTTCTGACTCAGAAAACTGAAGTCTCTTGCTAGGAAAATGCTGTCTGGAATGATCTATAGTCCAGGAGTAGCAGAAAGGGTTCCAGTTCTATCCTAGACTTCCAATCTGCTTCTTTCCCTTTTGCAAAACGCATCAGCCCTGTTTAACCAACTGTTTGCCCTAGTAGCAATGGATTATTAAACCTATTCTTTTTTGTATTTTTTTTTTCTGAAAATATTCATGGCAACATCCCAATCATCACCAATTCAATACACTAGGCCAAATGAAGTTGTCATGTACATAATAATGAGCACACAGGCTTTGCTGTTTTCCAGGACCTCCTCCTGGGGTAGCAAAGGTTGGAGGAGAAGAAGATGTGGGGTGGGGTGTGGGGTGAGGTGGCAGAGTTTGGTAAATGGTCCTAGGCTAATAGGAGACTTGGGCTCTAAGTGGCTATTTGTCTGACTAGTTACATTTGAAGGCAAATCACCCAACTTCTTTTGCTATCAGTTCCCCATTGAGAATTGGGGATGACGAACCCGCAGGGCTGTTGTGAGGATTAAGTAAGATTGTGTGCACACAGGCGCTCCATTAATGGGCACTAAAATAGAAGAGGAGGAGAAAGAACCAACATTTCCCAGTTTCTTCTTCTTCTTTTACTTGTCTGTTTTCTTCCCCTCTTACCTCCTGCAGCCTCGAGGGATGCCCAGCCCTCCTGCTGTGGTCAGGACCTCACTCAGACACCTCTGTCAGATGTTCCACTGCAAACCTGAGATAGTCATAGATGTGACCAGGGCCCTCAAGATGCCCTCAGCCTGACGCAGACACATGACAGCAGAGAGAGATGGTGTACTGGGGAGGTTTCACCAAGCAGGCAATTCTGGGATTAATAATGAAGAAACAGATAAGATTTTTCCAGGCTGTGAGGTCATCAGAGGCACAACAGAGGATACATGAAAGGCTACACTGTACAGATGGAAAAGCAGAGTCTGGTGTGGCTGGATGGTAAAGAGGAATGGGGACTGGATTTGGACTTTTGAAGTAGTTTGGACTTTATCCATAGGAGAAGAAGCAACATGGCCAGAGCTGTTTTGCGAGGTCAGATTTGCGTGTTAGGAAGATGACTCTGGCAGCAGAAAGAACCAGAGGCAATGTATTTGCAGACAGGAAAACAAGTCAGGAGAGCACGATCCCATCAGTTAGGACATGACAAAGACCTAAACTAGAAAGGAGAAGAGGGGTTTGAAAGATATTACAAGGTTGGTTTGTCAGTACTAGATGTGGGGGGTAAGTAGGAAGAGCTGAGAATAACTTAAACCTTCAGAGTGGCACTGCCAGATTTATCAAATAAAAATACAGGATGTCCAGTTAAATTTGAATTTCTGATGATCAATGAATATGTCCCATGCAATAATTAATCTGAAGGTCAAACCGAGTGTCTTGTATTTTATCTGACAATTGTATTTCAGAATCATCTTCCTAAAACACAAATCTGATGCTTAAATCATTGCTATCATAATTTGACCTCCCAGGTAAATAATTCTTCTGGACCATGCTTGTCAGCTGGAAGGAGCACTTGGGTCAACTAAGCAATCACATTTCTCATTTTCAACTGGAGAATCAGCATAGTGAAGAGCATTTTTCCAGCACCATCTTTGTGTCAGTGTTATGGGCCACCTGTGACGTCATTTATTCAATATATTTTTGGTGCTATATTAAATTTATTTACTTTTTAAAAATTTAGCATGTCCTAAGTAACAATATCCATGAAATCACCATTTCAATAGGCTAATTTTTTTTCTGTACATATTACAATAAACG
Organism: Cynocephalus volans; assembly: GCF_027409185.1. Lineage (NCBI taxonomy): Eukaryota > Metazoa > Chordata > Mammalia > Dermoptera > Cynocephalidae > Cynocephalus > Cynocephalus volans. The sequence goes on along the minus strand of NC_084467.1, from coordinate 124,759,229 downwards.
CATGACTATAAAATAAATTTTTTTTTTATCCCCATTCTACCTAGAATTTGTATACACACTTGGGGAAATACCAGTACAGTGGGGAGAGCCATGCTGAGTCTGAGCTGGTCTGACTCATGCCTTACCAGCCTACAGCCTCAATCACTGTCTGAATGGAGAGGCAGATGCCCCGGTGAGCTTGCCAACCCTGACCTTGACTGGACTAGAGAAGGATGAGAGGGGCAGCCATGCTTTTGATAAGGATGGACAAGTGGGAACTGGAGCTCAGCTCCAGGAATCCAGCAGGTCTCAGAGGGCTAGAGCCATATATGTGGTTGGAGCCCCCCTATTAGAGAGGAGCCGTGAGGGACTGGTGTGGGCCAAGAACCTGCCTGGATGTTGTTATTAAGGAGTTCAGGTCCCCAGATGAACAACACCTCTCTTCAGGGGCTGTAAGCTGATATTCAAGAATGCTCGTTGTGGGATTTGGACACAGACTGTGATCTACCTGCTTGCACAATGTTTAATTGTTCCTGATTCGTTAAGAAAGCTTCTCCTGATACTTGGTAGAGGTTCAGGTTGATGTCAGTCCTTGGGCTGTCCAGCAGAGAGGTTTTCCCAGGTTTCTCAGTAGAGACTGGAGCCATCAGAACTGTGATACCCTGAACTTGAACCAACCAGACATTCTTGCCCAGGCACTTCTGACCCCAAAGGTCATGCCAAGAGCCCGTAGGCTCTGATCAGGATCTCAGCACTTCATGCACATAATGGACCCCACTGTCACGTTTCCCAAATGCCACAAGGCTCTTCTCCCTCCAGGGTTCACCGATCCACTCCTGCTTGTAAAAAGACTCCTGGACCATGCCAGCATCACTCTGGGCTCTCTGCTTATCAAAGTCTGGGCCCCTCGGTGTGGGCTGAGGCATCCCTGGATATGTTTGCCTATATGCTTTTCTTTAGTGGGTGGGTGGGGATCTGTCCAATGCTCATGTGTCATGAGGCCGTTCTGCATGGGGCAAGGCAGAGGGGCTGGGCAGGAGAGAGACTATGGAGTGTCTGTTATGTGCCAAGAGTTACACTAAGCCAATCCTCACAATAATCCTGGAGGCAGATACCATCACCTTCATTTTACAGATGAGGAAACCTAAACTTAAAGAGATTAAGTAGCTTGGGTAAGGCAGAAAAAGTAGAGCTGAAATTTAGACCTCAGGCCATCTGACCTTAAGTCTGGTGCTTTTTGAATCATGCCACGTGAAATCACTTTGAGGAAAAGGGTGATTGTTGGTTTAGTTTCAATGCAGTAAGAATTTGGGGTCTCACCTCTGTGTGCTTAAAGATGGGCCCTGACACAGTGGACATAACTCAGGTGACTGCATCAGTCAGAGCCTACTGGTAACATTTCCTCCAGGCTTTAACTCCTATCCTTTCCTTATTGTCCCACACTCTTCTTTCTTTATGACTATTATCAGGTACACAAGCCCACCTTAGTTAGAGTAAATGTTAGGCTGTTGTAACAAAGAAACCCAAAATACAATGGCTTAAACCTAAGTTTATTTGTCTCTCACATATAATTCCAGGTGAGTGGTTCAGAGCTGGTATGCCCCCAAATGGCTTCCTCAGCTACTCCCAACACATTCTGCATCCCAGCCATCATATGGAGGAGAGCACACAACTTCTTTTTAAGGGTCTGGCCTGAAAGACTGAAGATATCAACTTTACTTATATCTCACATTGGCCCAAACATCATTACACAATTACAGCTGTAAGGGAAGTTGGGAAACGTCTTTAGCTGAGTTGCCATGCGTGCAGTAAAAACTATTGCTATGGAAAAATAAAACAAATATTGGAGAGAACATACAGGAGCTGCTACCACAATAATTTTGGGAAACTCTTGTATGAATTGATACACCACTTATGTTTTCTTTAAGAAGTCTGGATTTAGAGTCAGAATACCTGGCTTGGAGCCACAGCTCTGCCACTTAGGTGTGATCTTGGCAAGTTGTGTAACCTCTCTGAATCTCAGTTTTTTCCTCTGTACAATGAGGTAATGATGATTAGTCTGCCTACCATATTGGGATGTTGGGAGGCCCAAATAAACTTATGTCCCTGAGTGCCTAGTGTAGACTGCAAGGTCACGTAAGAAGTGAAGTGCTACTGCATTGGGACACCCAGAAGGTTTTTGTACTTTGTTTTTTGTTTTTAGTTATAATCACTTGGTACTGGTTCCCCAGCTTGCTTTAGGGTGAAAACCACATATCTTGAATTCTTCTGTATTATATTTTCATGGAGTCGGGGGCAGGGGAAGGGGGATACCTTCACACATCCTGTTCACTTCTGCTGGTTAGCACGCCCTGCTGTGACCAAGCCCCTCTGCCTAGAGCACTGCCACTGTCCTGGGCTCCCATCCTTCCCTGGGTGAAAGTCATTGGCAACCCTCCCCCACTGGCTCCTACTGAGCTCTAATCACATGTGGCCAGTGAAGGTCCTGAAACCTACTACTGGCAAAGAAGATTTGGGTGGGGAGCCCCAGAACAGAACTCGCAGGAAGGAAACTACCAAATAGCACCCAGTGATGCCAATCTGAGTCGTTTATCCCCACCCCACATACTACAAACCACAAAAGGCAACCTCAGCATGCCTTTTTGCACCCCTAGTTTAGCTAGTATGACCATCTACAGTGTCAGTTGTAGCAGAACCCGTTTTTATTTATTAGCCTCTAAGCTCCTTAGGAAGGAAGGAATGAAACCTTTTCTCTGCATCTGTTATGCTGTAGTTATATAAACAACTTGCCAGCATTTGTCCTGCCCTGGACCTCACTGCCAGCAGCTATTATGACTTCCTTATTGATAAATGAGGAGTCAGAGGTTGAAAGAGCCCCTTGCTCAGTGCCATCTAGCCATCAAGCAGAGGAGGTGAGATTTGAATCTAGGACCTGGGATGCCAAGTCTGGCTCTCCTCTACAATACCATGGTTATTCTTATTATTATAGTTGAGTGTGAAAGAGTAGAAACCATGTGTTTAGTCATTGTACCCTCCCCTGAGCACTAACACAGTCTCTTGCCAGCAGGGACTCAAAAGTGAGGGAATGGTATTTTCACCATTTTTTCTCTGGAAGCGCACAGCATAGTACCTGACATATGAAACAGGTCATTATATTTTTTCTTAAATATACTTAAGTTGCTGGATTGATATTTTAAAGAGAATCGTAGCTGCATTCCAAGAGCTGAAGCTGAGAGCGCCCTGCAAAGCCCCCATGGGAGCAGAGTCCTCATGCAGATAAAATGAGTGGGTGAAATCAGGGAAAGACATTTCCTGGACACAGCTGTTAATGCTGGCTTCCTGGCAGAACCAGAGCAGGAGTTAACCAACGGCCTACTGTGCTTGGTACCTGGGCCACACTCGTGAATCTGTGGCATAAACACGTAGCACCTCCGGCAGGCATCCTACAGAGAGAGAATTTACCATGAGGCATGTGCATGGCAACCATCCGTCCTGGATTTCCTGGAATGGTCCAATTTCACATCTTTGTCCCAAAGTCCTTAGAAGGGCACTTGTTCTGGAGAGGTTATGAGTCCTGCTTCTGAATTTGGAAAATATAGTTACAGCAGGCACATGGAAAGTGCCTTCGTTGCTTCCTGCCGCAGATCAAAGGCACAGGGGCTGGCCTGCCCCAGGACAGCCTATTTAACCCCGGGAAAGAGAGGGCCATTGGGACTCAGGAGTTGTTATTCTATTCAGTTCAGGAAGCCAAGGGAGACTTCAGATAGAAAAAGCCAACCAGGGCCGGAGCAGGGCTGTGTCCTGAGAACTGGGTTCCCAAAAAGGCAAAGAGAGTAGTGAAAGAAAAGAAGCAGCAGCAGAGGCAGAAACTGCACTTTTGATCTCATTGCACAAAGGAAGGAGGTGACCCAAGGCCCCTTGCAACATGCGTAGAAGTATTTTTGGGGAAGTGGGATCTCTCCCTGAAGATGCCTTCAGATTAGAGGCCAACCACGGGAGGCAACACGAGGGCAAGTTGGGAGGCTCTTTGTGGTTCCAGCTCTTTCCACACTTGGATGGGGTCACTGCTGGGTAATGGTACCCCTCACAAGCAGCCAAACCAAGCTAAAAGCCTATTTGTTCTCTAGGATCAGTCTGTTAACCCCTCCATCCCAGCCCCAGCCAGGTAGGTTCCTATGGGCTAAGCTTTGTACTGGGACTCAGGAGAGTCTCATTTTGATTCCCTAATCAGCCCCGAAGGCTTGGGCACTTCACTTTTCCCCTCTGACCTTTGTTTTCTCACCAGTCAAATGAGGACTAGAGAAGACTTACAGAGTCATAGAGTGCTTACTATAGACTGGCTGATTACTTTGCTCTGAGGTGATTCAGCACTTAAAAAGGTCAAAAATATCAGTTTTCTTTGGTCCAGTAAAATCTGTACTATTCTGTACACCCAATGCATTGATTCATTCATTGGCATAAACGTGTATTGAGCACCACCATGTGTCAGCACTGCTAGGCAACAAATAGTATTAGCTCCTACTTCTTGAGTCCCTACTAGGTGTCAGGTGCCATATTTGATACTTCAGATAGGTCACCCCATTTAATCCTCCCCATAGATTTATGAGATAATACTTCCACTTCTAGGCCAAGAAAAGGCTAAGTAATTTGCTCTAGGTCAGACTCCAAAGCCAGGGTTTTAAAATACACTAGTTTGGCCCCTGCATCAGATAAATGAGATGCAGTTGGTCCTGATCTCAAGGAAGTTCCAACCAGCAGCCCTGTGGCTAGAAGTCCAGCTTGCAGCCCTGAGGCCCTTGGATTTTTTTTTCATCTGGTACTTCAGAACGTGTTTCACTCCAGAAAACAGGTGAGCCACGTAGCAAACCCCTTTTCTCTTCATGCTCCCAGCCACGAGTTCCACACACCTAGTTTTCCACTAGGGTTTCTGTAACATGATCATAAACTACAGAAATAGTGCCCTCATGTGTCAGGAGTACAGCACACATTTGAACTCAGGAGAAAGACATTTTAAACAATCTTAAAACTATGAAACACTTTAGTTTTTGCTTTTTTGTTAGTTTTTGTATATATCTTTAAAACGTGCTGGGGAGAAATGACGAAATATAGCTAAGCCTACAGAACTCCACCCAGAGGCAAATTACTGTCTTAGGACCAGCTGGATAGAAGGAAGGGAAGTAACCTTGGATTATTCCTTTCTGAGGTGATCAGAGGTCCTACACTAGCCTGGAAAGTCCAAAACTTCTGTTGTTTTAATCTGAAAATGAACCTTACTTCCTTTCATGTTTCCTTTCTTCCTTTACACTTCCTTTTTCATTTATTTTCTCTTTTTCTTATTTTTCTCTTCATTTGCTTTTTTTCTTTTCCTCTCTTCCTATCCATTCTTAGAAATAGTTATACTTACTTATAAATCACAGCATTTTTATTTCTCTCTTTTACAGGCTTTTTAAAATTGACCTCTTTTTTTTTTTAGTGTGTGGGGGTAGTGGCAGGTGTGAAAAGACGGAAACACTATGATGTAACAAAGAGAAAACCAAACTCAGATTTAGAAGATCTGAATTTGTCTTCATTTATCCATCTTTCCCTCTTTTTCACAAAGCATTAGCACTTGTTTATTTAAAACACATACAACAAAAATGACACAATATATAGTTTAAGGGATAGATGAAGCAAAATATGTGTAATAATTTAAAAATGTGTAATAATAAAATAATAAAAAGGAAAATAGTGTAATAATAAAAAAGGGGTAAGACCAGTACAAAAGGAATTCATACCATAGAGTCCTATACATTTGCTTAAAGTAAGTCCCAAGATATTTCACTGTGAAATCTCTCCAAAACCAAAGCAAAGAGGAAAATTAATTAGTCATTGTATTTATCATCTCCATTAGATTTAAAACAAACTAATTTTTCTTTGGAAGTGTTATGCTTTCTGAGATTGAGACCTGACAAAATTCTCCTATTTCTACTGGAGGAGATGGTCTGGGAAGGTTGGAAAGCTAACCTCAACCCTGTCTTCTACCAGGTTCTTGACTCCACCAGAGGAGAGAATTCAAGAGCAGAGTCAGAGTAGAAAGCAAAAACAGGTTTAATGTAAAGAAAAGAAATACACATTGCATAGGCAAAAAGTGTGGGCTGACTCAAGAGTGAGTAGCCTCATTTTGTCCTGGATTCCACCTTTTATAGTTCGCTCTCTATACATATTCATGCTATATATGAATGTTTAACTAAGGGGGTGGTTCCCAGTTAAGTAACTCTTATGTAACTGTAGCCTTGTGCATTGGGGCTACATGTTTCCTTTGGAGGCATGCTTAGCAGTCAAATTGTAGCATATTATTTAAAATATACGTGGTTCAGGGCCAGCCTGTGGCTTGCTCGGGAGAGTGTGGTGCTGAGAACACCAAATCAAGGGTTAAGATCCCCTTACCGGTCATCTTTAAAAATAAATAAATAAGTAAATAAATAATAAATAAAACAAAATATACGTGGTTCTCTCTAGGGCCTCCAGTGGAAGGTCATTCAAGGACAGACTCCTTTCTACTGAGCATGCTCAACCACTGAAATTGATCTCAATCTTCCTGTGTGCGAAAATAGATGCACCATGCAATAGTAACTCTCTTCTGGCTCAGGCCCAGGGGAGGAGCCTGAGCTCCCAGGGGAGTGCTTTGACGTTCAAGGAGTGGCTTGAGACCTAGATGCTGGGAAACTGAGCACTTCCTATCTCACTATGGGTACTCATGAAGAAAGTACTGTGTTGTAGTGGAAAACTCATCAACAACAGTCCTGCAGTAGCTACAGTAATACATTTCCTACAGTTCTTTCTTATAACAATGTTTATGGTAAGGCTGATAGTGTAACTCCAGAGTACAATTCAATAAAAACAAATCCAAACAATAGGCCAAAACAATACAATCTAAGTAGGCAATTCTCTGATGCTTAGATACATTTCAAGGGTAAAATTTGGAATGGCTTAAAAAAATGAGTGGACAGCGTGTTCTTAGGAAATCTATCACAGATATTTCTCTTGACTGGGCTTTTGGTAAAAGACTGGGTTTTTGATAAAAGACATGGCAGACTCTGCGGTTGTAATCTCTCAAAAGAAGCTATGCTGTTGATAAAAGGAAGATTGTTGTGTTTTTAATAACTAAAAAGGAAAAGAATAAAGACTTTTTAAGAGAATTAAGGATTCTACACAGATACCTGACCGATTCATGTCCACTGCATCTCAAAAGAAGATGGATTAAGGAAGTATCTAGAAACAGAAGCCCAAATCTCTTTCAGGAAACGGTTTGGGGTCTATTCTAGCTTATGAAAGAAAGAGGGGGGCATAAAAAGGATTTTCAAATGTTAGTGTGCATAGGACCTACGAGGATATTTGTAAAAAATGTGGAGTCCGGAGTCCAGAGACCCACTCCATAGATTTTGAATCCATTCTTCTAGAGTGGGTTGATGAATCTGCATTTTAGACAATTACTCAAAAATGAGTGTGACAGGGACACTGCCTTAACGAAGCAGGACTGTGATCATTTGACCATTCTAGCTGGGAAAAAAATTCAAAACAGATGCTTGTGATTGCTCACTTGAATAAAAATCTCTCGGCAAAAATCTTGATTTATGTTCATTTTAAACTATAGTTTCCTGATAAATCCTCTAGGATGAATTTGTTTAGAATTGTGGCTCCTGAGTAACAGAATGTTTTAACCTGCTCTTTGGAATTGCTGCTATAAGCCAATTAATGGTGGTGGATCAAAATTGATTTGGTTTAAGATTAGATAAACTGAGGCCATTAGATCAGTTGGGATTGGGTTTGGCTGCATATGACAGAAAAACCGCAGTGGTTTAAGCAACATGGAGGCTTACTCTGCCTCACAGAAAGGAGATTCAGAGGCTGGCAGTGTTGAGCAGGTATCACGCGCTGCAAGGGCAGGGACCCCGGCTCCTTTCACTGCTCTGATCTTCAGCCTGTAGCTTCTACTTCATGCCCAAGATGGTTGCTGGAGCTGCCACTATAGTTCTATATTGCAGATAGCGGGAAAGAAGGCGGAAAAATGGACGAACTCCCTCCCTTTAAGGACATTTCCCAGGTTTGTACTCAGGACATCTACTTACATTTCATTGAGCAGAACTTAGTCTCATGGCCAAACCTAGCCGCAAGGAGTTGCGGGGGAGGTTGGGACTGGGAAATGTTATCTTTATTTTGGATGGCCAGGTGCCCAGCTAAACATGGAGGTTGATTACAAAAGGAGAAAGGTGAGAACTGGGTATTGGGGGACATCTACCAGCCTCTGTCATAGTCATTTGTGGACATAGATTAGGTGACAAGATCAATTATCTGTTGAAGCTAGATATAATTTTGCCTAGAGGGCAACACCAAAGCCATGTCAACCCCTTAGAAAAAAGCATTTCTGATCTCAATAGCAAATAAATGCATACACTTCCTCCTTATCCAAAAGCAAGAGCAATTCATAAGATACACACTGAAAAGGGAATGGGGTCAAAATCCCTCTGTTTTTTCCATTTTTACTGTTTTGACAATTTTACATGTGTAACATACACTTGTGACAAACCCAAGCAGCACAGAAGAGTAAAAAGTGCAAGCTTCCTCCTGTCACAACCGCTCCCACCCCCAGTGCTACTTCAAGGGCTCCTTTGCGTATTTCTTTCCAAATGAGATTTATGTCTCCTACTCAGAATTGTTATCTGATCCATCAGGATGCCTCTCTTACCCTGACTTCTATGTTGCTTTGTTCCATGTTAGTGTGGAGTTTTACTGCTGTTCATTGCAAGGAGTGATTGCCATGGCGGTCAAAGATTACAAATGTTAAAAAGTTAAAGAGGCTTAAGAAACCACAATGCATTCTCACAAATTATTCCTTGCTTTATGTTGAAATGTAAATGAGACTAGTCTTGCTCTTTTTTCCCCCCTGGTTTTAAGGAATTTTCATTTTGTAATATTTGATTTATACAAAGCAAATATGTAACTTATATGATTTTGAAGTGTGATTACATAATGAAACCCGTGTGTCCACCACCTAACTGATGAGCTAGTTTATTACTAATGCCAGCTAAACTACCTGTGCACCCACCTCTCAGCCCTCCACCTCCCACCAGAGATCACATTATCCAGAATTTTTTATTTTAATTCCTTCAGTTGTTTAAAAAATACTTTTACGTTGATGTGTATATGTACAAATGATATATTAATTTTGCTTCTTCTTTGAGCTTAAAAAACAAGACTCTATGGTACACAGCCTTCTTCAACTTGACTTTTTTCCTCACAAAACCTTGCATTTCCAAGATGCATCTGTGTTGATGAAGGTAGCTGGAGATACTTTGTTTTTCATTGTTGTGTAATATTCCACTGGGTAAGTATTCCACAAGTTATTTATGTATTCTCCTGTTGATGGAACTTGGGTGAGTGGGTTCTGTTCTTTTTTGTTTCTGATATTGTAGTAATTGCTGCCCCAAATGTTTGCTGGTATACATGAGCAAGAGTTTCTCTAGGGTATTATTTCTATGATTGGGACAGCTGGGTGTGTGTGTCCATTTAACTTTAGAAGACAATGACAAATTATTTGCCATAGTAGCTAAAACAGTTTACCTTCCTACAATGATATGTAACACAATATTGACATTTGGTTTAGTCAGACTTTGTCATTTTGTCCACCTACTGAATATGAAACATAGCTCTCCTTTGTATAATTCATAGCATGACTTGGCATCTTTTTTATAGTAGCCTTACCCTAAACTTTAAGATGATATAAGCACCTTAAGTGACCAAGAATCATATGCAGTATATATAGCTTTGACCTATAAGCTGTCATATTCACAGATCCAAGGCTTAGGAAAAATTTTTTTAATAAAGGATACATTCTTATGTTGATACTGACAGATCTCCCCACAAGGTGTTAAACATATATGGCATGAACTGTATCTGGGTTCAAAACCCACATGCTTCTGGTAAGGAATATTGGTCTGAGAAACCCAGATTTGTCATGGATGAAATCAACCTGGAGACTATAAAAGATGTTGTATAAACTAACCCATAATTTATGGGAATAGAGAATTGCCCTCTAAACTATGAATCAGACTCATATTTGGCATAGATTTAAAACAAATCTGGAGATAGGAAATCTCTCAGCCTGTTATTTGAGGGCTCTAATCTGCACCCAGAGAAGGCCTGGGATCAGCAAAATTCAGAGTATTTTCTCCTGGATTACAAGGCCAAATGGTCTTTCTGCATGAAATACTAAGCACATCTTTTGGGAGCAAACTCACACTATAATGAATTGCTTGATTCTATACAGACAGTGTGGTTGGTGGTGGGGAAATCATGAGCTTGATTCTGCATGGCAGGCTTAGTTGTTGGAGAGGGAAGAGCGATCTTAACTAAGAATGTTCTCTTGTTAGTCTGTCCCAGGAATAGTCCCCGGGAACTATGGCTTGGTCCTACAGGGAAAGAGGGTGTACTTTAAAACTCTTTGAGGTGATGAGGCATGAGCAGTCCTTCTTTAGTATCGGTGGTAAGTATTTATTTGTTAACACCTCGCAGCAACTTTGTTGCAGCAATATCCCCTGACTGTCCCCTCCCTCTCTCAGCCTTGGGCAATCAGCACAGCTCATTCTCTGGCTTAGGGGTGAGCACCTGGTCTAATGAGAAGAAGAAATTCAAGACTCCTCCAGAGAAATGCCACAACAAAGGCTCTCCGTTTGCTGCACCAGAAGCTCTGAGATAATGATGGTTTGCTCCACCTGGAGCCTAAGAATGAAGACAACACAGGAAAGAGCAGAGCAGAGAGGTGGGAAGAAACCAAACGCGGAGGCCATCACTTGAGCTCTGAGCCCAGCCATGTCTGAGGATTCCTCTCGGGGCTTCAGGCACACAAGTAATACATTCCTTTTTTGTGTGCTGTAGTCAGCTGCAGTGTGATCTTGCTTACCTGATCCAGGAAATGTCCCCATAGGTAACCATCTAAAAGAGTATGAAACAAGTGGAGGGAAAGAGAAGACACTTTCCTTTTAGCATTTAGGAGCTCCAGTGGCACAGAAAGTGGCAGAAGCCCCCATTCAGGAATCATGGGGTCTGCCACAGTGGTCCCCTGCAGATGCATTTGAAGGGGACAGCAGAAGTAGTGATACCCCTTGCAAGGGTAATGGCATCTGAGGAAGATCCCCAGCAGAGGGCACTCTAGCAGGAGGGGGTGAGAAAATGGTCCATGTGATGTAGAAATGGCTCTGCTCTATCTATATCACACACACACACCCCTCCCTCTTTCTGCCCAGGCCTTGGCCATAGGCTCCACTGCTGCCACTGTCATGACTTTGTCTCCTAGTAGTGCCAGCTGCCCAGCCTTCCCCTGGTGATGGCCTGGCTTCTGCATGGCTTCCATCATGCTTGCAGAGCAGCACCAGGTGTCCAGATTCTCCCTGACTAGACTCACAGCCCCTGTGGCTCCTCCCACACCTCTGGGCTCAGGTGAAGAGTCCCCAGAAGCTGCCCAGAGCAGCCACATAACTCAATGCGGAAGTGTAGGGGAATTAACACCCCATGCAGTGAACTTTAACAATGACAGAAGAAGATGAAAGTTTTGGCAGACAGACCCTCTCCTGTCTCCCCTTGAGGGTCAGTTCCAAGGCATGGTGTTTCACATGGCCTGTCTGGACAGCATTCTGTATGACCAGGCAGCCAGCTCTTCCCTTGTGAAGCTGTGAGCAGCTAGCCAATGTGCCACCCTGAATTCGCTTTCCCTCCTCCCCTGGCTTGGTGCTTGCCCTGGGATTTGCAGTAGAGCTGTAGCATGTGAAGTTTGCCTCTGCTCTGTTTTCTAGGGAACATGGGCTGAGAGAGTAACTGAGAGTATTTGTCCTGAGCACAGGTGAGCTTTCCCTGGAGGGAGGGTTGCCACACTTGGCAAATAGATGTACAGGACACTAAGTTAATACCGAATTCCAGATAAGCAGGGAAAACTTTTTTAGTATAAGTATGTCACAAATATTGCATGGGACATACTTATGCTTAAAAAAATTTCCTGTTTACCTAAAATTCAACTTGAATTGTGTGTCCTGCTTTATCTGGCCCACCTATCTGAAGACTCCCAGAAATACCTAGGGGAAGAGGCGGGAGGCTTTGTAGGGTTTGAGGCAAGAGGAGAGCAGAGACAAAGCCGTACTGGACAAAGCTGTGCAGAGAATGAGACAACATAGCTGGAGTGAAAAATTTGAAGAGTGGGGTGATGGGAGATGGAGTTGTGCTATGATGAAGAAACTTAGATTTTTACACTGTTAGAGGAGTGATACGGTCACTTTTTAAAAAATATAAATCATTGTGATGAAAATTCTGAATGACAAAATTCTGAAGAAAAATTGGCTGAGGGGCTAGACTTCACGAAGGCAAGGAGGCCAGTTAGGAAATAATGGAGATTACAACAGAAATATATGAAATAGGGAATTAAAAAACAATAGAGAAAATTCTCAAAACCAAAAGTTGATTCTTTGAAAAGATCAACAAAATTTGCAAATATTTATCTAGATTGACCAGGAAAAAAAGAGAGAAGACCAAAATTACCAAAATCAGAAATAAAGCAGCGGCATTATTACATTGTCAAAAAAAAAAAAAAAGTCTATTGTAGAAAATTTGGAAAATATAAAAAAGTAAAATGAAACTATATTTGTTGTATTTTCTTCTAATCTTTTCAAGTTGAATGTATAATTTTTAAAATTATGGTAAAATATATGCAACATAAAATTGATCATATTAACCATTAAAAAAAAAAAAAGAGGCTGGTCAGTAGTTGAAGGAGGAGAGATCAGGGGTTTGAACCAAACCCATGGTGGTTGGGGTGGAAGAAAGTTGATGGTTTTGAGATCTTCTGGGGAGATAATGTAGGAGTCTTGGTGAAGAACTGGATGGCCTGGGGGATGGTAGGAAGAGGGACAGATCTGCAATGCCTTCCACTGGAGCATTTCTGCCTGGGTAACCAGTGCCAGCAACCCCAGGGTAACCAGTGCCAGCAACCCCAATGGGAAGAACAGATTTGGAAGAGGAAGGCCATGAGTTGATCCCAATACATGGGATGTGGACAGATGTGTTGATGTATTAGAAAATCTTGAAGCCCTGGTTCTCCTGTACTCTCTGGGCCTGCAGAAGTGACCTGCTCCTTCCTGTTAAAAGCTGGTACTCCAATGCCTACTCCCCCTTGTGACACACATGTTGTTTTAAGCAGAGTTCTTTGCCTTATAAGACAACATACACGCTCCTCAAGGATACGTTCCCAACTTTCCTCCTGGCCACTAGACCAATAACTAGGGCTACGTCATAACATAAGCCACTTGTGTTGGGCCAGCCCCAGGAGGAAAGGGACTATAGCAAGGAGTCCCAGAACCTATATGCATATGTATATATGCCAATATGTACTGGCAGGAGCTGGGAAAGTAAATAAGGAACTGGATTATGGGCTTACTGGATCAAGAGGAATGGGGCATCGAATTAGTTAATTTAACTTATATTTATAAATATGGCAGCTCTCTTCTGTGATACATATGTAATACCCTCTCAAGGAAGTGAAGCTAACTTGCTTCTAGGATAGCCCTTAGAAGCTTAGAGAGACTGAAGTAGAATCAGAATTGCTGTGGCAGGTGGTAGAAGAGGGACCAAAAGTCTCTTAGAAGCAGGCCTACTCCAGTGGATACACTTGTAAGACTGGGAAACCCACCCTATGCCTGTGTTTGGTGGGAGGGCCTGCAGGACGTACTGCCAAGCAAAGCCATAAGGAATGCACCAATGAGAAGGTACCAGCACCTGTGAGAAGCTCAGTGGTGACCGTCTTCTGCAAGCCAGGGCTGGTGGCAGGAGCTTCTGGTGCAGAACTAGGCTCTTTGATGGCAGGGGGATGACAGGATCCCAAAATAACAGAGGCCAGGTGGTGGCACTCAAATGTCAGAAGCAAAGTGGCTGCAATTGCTTTAATGAGCAGCAAGGTGGATGAGCAGCCAAGGGAGCCTGACCTGAGAGAGCTCCTGAGACAGTGACTAGAACATGATGTCCCTAGAGGTAAGAGTGAGTCAACAAGGGACTAGCTCAATCTATGCAATCAAAAGAAGTCAAGAGTGGATGACTAAGAGGCTGAGAGCAGCCACCACAGTAAAAACTAAAGTCTCCTTTCCATACCTGAGCCAGTTTTCAGATCTAGGATCCATTAATTGAGGCTGAATCGCCAGGAGGAGGCCTTGTAACATCATGGAAAGTGCAAATGGCAATGATTTCCTCCAGTTTCCCCCAGCAAAAAAAGAAGAGCTATTTACTTAGGTAACTGTGCACTGGGAAAAAGGAAGTACCCAAATAGTTTGAGGACACAGGGTCCAAGTTGATACTGATTCCTGGAAACCCGAAACATTATTATGGCTCTCTCATAGAGTAGGGATGAATGGAATCCAGGTAATAAACGGTCCTGGCCTAGGTCCAACTCACAGTTGGTCCCCTGGGGTCCACAGACTCACCCAGTGGTCATTTTCCTAGTCCCCAAACATATAACTTGAAATGGTCATACTTGAGGGTTGGCAGAAACCTCATATTGGTTCATTGGCCTGCAGAGTGAGAGGGATCACAGTGAGGAAGGTCCAGTGCAAGCCTCTGAAACTATTCCACACCCTATTCAAGATAGTGAGCCAAAACCAATATCACATCTCAGGGGAAAATAGCAGTGATCCGTGCCATCCTTAAAGACCTAAAGGACGCGGGTTGGTGGTCCCCAACATGTCTCCATTTAATTGATCATTCTGACTTTGGATGAACCTCAGCAGATGTCAGAAGGCTGTACTCAGCTCCATCCAGTAGTACTCTTGGGTCCAGCTGTGTGCCACATGCTCCATCTCCACTAGAGACGATTAACAGTAACCTGTGCATGGTACAGAGCCATCAGTTTAGATGTGCATCCTTTTCTAGCCCTATGGGAAAGGAAGATCTGATATAGTTCTCACTCATGTGGGATGGTCAGTAATATACATTTATGTTCTTGCTCCTCCAGAACTTTCCCTCCTTCTGTTACAATATAGCTTAGAGGTACCTGGGCTTTCTGGCCTGTGACAGAATGTCATATTGACCCCAATAACAGTGACCATGGGAAAAAGTCAGATCATTTGAAAAAGAAATGGCCAGTGTCTTGGAAGAGTTTTAAGACCCATGAGCCCTACCTTCAGACACTACTTCACTGAGAGGGTTATGCCTGGTAAGGATGGAAAGGTTCTCCACTTGCTTTTGTGGTGGGGTTTGGCTGGAGTAGAGTGATTATTGTCTAAAAGTTTTCCGTCTTGCTCGGATGGCCCTTTCTTGGTCTTTGGGTTAAGAGAGTAGGCTTTTGTTGTTGTTGTCTCATCTGAGCCAGCTGGTGTTTCTGAGTTGCCAGCTTCTTCAGCTCTGAGTGTAGGACGTGTAAGACAAAAAGGAAAGCCGGAGAACTCACCTGTGTGTTGTTCCCTGAATCCTGAGGTCCCTAGCCAGTCAGCCACCTTTTCTCCACCTTTCAGGATCTTCTTATTTTTGTTTAAAAAATAATTATATAACGTCCAGAGTTTTTGGTTGTACTTAGTGGGAGGAATAAGAAAAAGCAATATTCCATCTAATGGGAAGCAGAAGTCCAGAAGAGTTTGATCCACAGGAACGGGACCTCCCGTATTATGGTATTGGACCAAGGAATCCACGTGACAGCACAGGAGGTGCAGAAGCAGGACTGCGGCCATGGGATCCCCTGGTCCTTCACATGCCATGTCACCCAGAAAATGCCGTCCTGATAGAGGGATGGAATGCCCTCTTGAAGGCACAGCTAAGGAGCTAGGCTGGAGTTGATACCACACGAGAATGTGTGACATCCTCCTGCACAGAGTTCACACTCTCAGTCACCAACCCTTATGTGGCACAGTGTCCCCAGTAGGTCGAATATTTGGGTCTGGAAACCATGGGATAAAAGTAAGAGAGCCTCTACTTACCATTAGTCCAGGTGGTCCACTTGAGATATGGGTACTTCCTGCTTCACAGTTCTGGGCTCTGCAGGGTTAGAGGTCGTGGCTCCAAGAGAGGGAATGTTTCCACCTGTCACTGTAGGTTTCTCATGTTGAGAGACCAGCGGGGAAAGACCTTGATCATTAGGAGGATATAGGTCTGCTGTTACACAACGGGGGCAGAGAAGAACACGTTTGGCATGCAGGTGCTGCTCTTGGGTGTCACTGAGTGCTCCCTTCCCCAATTTTGTTGATGAATGGACAAATGCAGCAGCCAAGGCCTGAGAAGGGCAGATGACCAGGGGATCAGACCCCTCAGGGATAAGGGTCTAGGTCATTGCACCAGGTAAGCCACAAGCAAAGATACCCAGGGCCAGAGGATTCCGGGATAGATAATAGAAGAGGGAGATTACAAGTCTCAGTTGAGACCAGCTGCAGTGGTGAGACCAGCTGCAGTGGTCCCAGTAACTGTCCTTTTCAAAGGTTCCCCCAAGAAAAAAGGTCCATCAGGGGAATCCTCAAAGAACTGCTTCCAGAACTTACACAAAGCAAGTAGATCACAGTGGCACAAGAGGTGGACTGTGGTGGATGCTGCCTGACCTTTCCTCCCCCACATGGGACAAAGCCCACATTTTCCACTTGCTGGGAGTGTCACGGCTGACAGCTTGCTGCTGAGTCCTCCCAGGGATTGCCTTTAGCTGAAGAGAACTGCCTCCTGCAGTTCCCACTTCCAGTGCCAGGATGGGCTTGGGCAATCAGGACAATTCTGAAAGACCATCCCAGGCCTGGAGCTCTCCATGGCATTGGCTGAGGCTTTTACTGTATCACAACCCGATTCTCCTTCTGACCTGCTTTCTCCACTCCCGACAGGTGCTGTTTCCTGAGTCACACCCAATAACCTTACTTCATGCAGATATTTGTTTCAGAATCTGCTTGCTGAGAAATCTGACCCAGAGAATGAATCCACAACATTCATTTCCAGAAGATGCTCTGCCTTTGATGTGGCCAGCCCACAGGCTTTTCTCTGTCGCAGGAGGATACTTGGAGGCCCAGGGGTTTTACTGAAACATGCCAAGGAAGGAGTCACTAAAAATCTCATGAGGAAGTGAGGTGGGAGAACCTGGGGGAAGGAAGGTACCAAATCTGAAAGAAGATAAGAGGTAATACAAATTCTCCATCAAGTTGAGGGCCTGAAGCTTATGCCTGAGAGAGAGGGAGTTGTTGGGAATCAAAAGAAGCCACGGAACGTGTGGGTCCACCAGCCAGTCATGCAGGGTGACTGAAAGGACTGTGGGATCCTGTGTACAGAACATCCTAGCTCCTCTGACACACTGCTGCCATTCCAGGTCATGAAAGGGAGGACTGGGGTAAGCCAGACTCGAGGCACTGAGTTGTGGCTCCTTTTCCTTCCTGGATTTCGTGACACCACCTTGTTTCCCTTTTTACAGTGTGGTCAAGCCCTGGTGCCTCCCTCCTTCCCCATTCCTCAAATTTAGATGGAGCTTAAGCTAAGAAGATTCTTCACTACAAACCTGGTGTGACCGGACTGGAAAGGCATATATTTTGAGCTTTAAGAATAATCCAAAAGCATATTTTTGTTCCAGAAGTGCCCAGACTTGGAACAATTATAACAATTTCCAAGGGTTCACAGATCCAGCGGAAACCCACAGGACTCAGAGGAAGAAACCCTGCTCGTGAGACATGTTCCCCCCTTACTCAGTGCACGTGTTTCCTAGGGCTGCTGTGACAAAGCACCACAACCTGGGTGGCTTAAACAATAGAAGGTTCTTGTCTCATAGTTCTGGAGGCTAGATGTCTGAAATCAAGGCGTTGGCAGGGCCAAGCTTCCTCTGAAACCTGTACAGGAATCCTTTCTAGCCTCTCTGCTAGCTTCTGGTTTGCTGGTAATCTTTGGTGTTCCTTGGCTTGCAGCTACACAACTCCAATCTCTGCCTTTGTCATCAGAGGGTGTTCCCTGTGTGTTTCTATGTCTTCACAAAGACATCTTATAAGGACACCAGTCATATTAGATAAGGGACCACCCTATCCCAGCATGACCTCACCTTAACTAGTTGCATCAGCAATGACCCTATTTCCAAGTAAGGTCACATCCTGAGATACCGGGGTTTCAAACTTCAAGATATGAATTTGGGGGGTACACAATTCAACTCATGATACTTAGTGAGGATTGCGTTCTGCCCTTTCCCCAAACCCCTGGTAAAAAGAATAGAAAGGAATTGTGCTTGGGAAGAAATGAGGAGTCAGAATGTCAGGAAATCTAAAGCTGTTTCAGGCACATCTGAATGGTAGTTTACTGGAGGTCAGTAAAAAAGAGCTCAAATATGTTACTAAATACAAATTAGCCTTCAGAATTGTTGGCTATTCACAAGTAATATTTTCAGAAGACATTATCCTTGAAGTAAGTACCAGTGGCTAGCACCATACCTGAGCTTGTGGAAATAATATATTTATTTCAATATTTGGTCAAGTCCAGAGGAGTGTAATCTGCATAGCAAAGGAAGGTGTTCATTATAATTTTTATCTGTGCTCTTCCTTTGACATACATTTAAGTCACAGAAATCTACCCAGTCCAGATTGGCCTAGGAATAAATGTAATAAAACAATAGCTAACATTTATCAAGTGCTGATTTCACACCAAGTATTTTTCTAAGAACTTTATCTGTGTATTTAATCCTCACAACAACTCTACTATTGCCATTTTACAGATTGGAAATTTGAGGTATAGAGAGATGACACAGCTAGGAAGTGGCAGCATGAACAAAAGGAAAAAAATATATATGTTGGACTTCCTCAAAATCAAAAACTTTTGTGCATCAAAGAAATTATTAAGAAAGTGAAAAGACAATATATAGAATGAGAGAAAATATTTGCAAATCATATATCTAATAAGGGTCTAGTATTCAGAATATATAAAGCACTCTTACAGCCCAACACCAAAAAGACAATTCATTTTTTTTTAAGTGGGCAGAGGACATGAATAGACTTTTCTCCAAAGATATGCAGATGGTCTGCATGCACATGAAAAGGTGTTCAACACCATTAGTCAAATGCAAAGCAAAACTTCAATGAAATATCCAATAGGATGGCGCTAATCCAAATTCACACTCACTAGGATGGCAATAATCCAAAACATGGAAAACAGCAAGCATTGGTGAGGATGTGGAGGAATTGGAACTCTTGTGCATTGCTGCTGGGTACAAATTATGCTGCTGGGTACAAATGATGATGCTACTGTGCAAAACAGTTGGTGGTAACTCAAAAATTAAACATAGAATTTCCATATAACCCATCAATTCCACTCCTAAGTATATAAACAAAAGAATTGAAAACAGATATTCAGATCCTTGTACATAAATTTTCACAGCAGCACTATTCACAATAGCCAAAAGGTGGAAACAACCCGAATGTCCATCAATGGTTGAGTGGAAAAACAAACTGTGATATATCCATACAATGGAATATTATTCAGTTATTAAAAAAGAATGAAGTACTGATACATGCTAAGACACAAAAACACTATGCTAAGTGAAAGAAGCCAGTCACAAAAGGTCACACATATACTGTATTCCAATTATATGAAGTATTCAGAATAAGTAAATCCCTAGAAAGAGAAAGCAGATTGGTAGCTGCCAAGGGATGAGGATAAGAGGGAACGGACAGTAACTGCTTAATGGGTACAGGGTTTTATTTTGGGGTGATTAAAAGGTATTGGAACTAGATGGATGTGGTGGTTGCACATAAATGCAGTAAATGCCACTGAATTCAGTTTTAAATGCTTAGTCTTTTTATGTGATGTTATTGAGGTATACTTGTATTTCATCTCAACTGAGAAAAAATTTTATTCTATAAGCAATGAGAAATAAGAATTTAAAAGCAGGAGAATGCCCCAACTTCTTGAATTTATAAATATCATTCTGGCTCCTTTGTGGTGAATAGATTGTTGGCATTTGAGGGTGGCAAGAGTAGGAACAGGGAGACATTTACATGTAGGAGGCTACCGGAAACATCCAGGTGACAGAAAATGGTGACTTTAACTTTGGTGCCAAGAATGGGACAGAGAGAAGGCCTAGGAGGAAAAATCAACATGTGAAGTGTTAGATGAAGGAACCAAAGATGACTCAGGTTTTCAGGATGACAAACCGATAGTGTAGCCTTTTATTGAGTTACAAAGTGCGGGAGAAGAATAAGTTGGGTAGGAAGTTTAGTTTTAGACTTGAGGTTGAGAGGCCTGTGAGACATTCACCTGGAGCTACTAATTAGGAAGTGAGATATACAATTATTAATTAGGAAGCTGGAAATACAGATTTGAGAGTTGTTATCTTTCTGATGGCTAATGAAGCCTGGGAGAGGATGAGATTGCTCAGAGGAAGAGTGTAGAATCAGTAGGGAAGAAGGCTTATGACAGGCCTCGAGGAACACCCACATTTGAGGTTAAACAGAAAAAGAGGAGCAGGCAGAGGAGACTGAGATGTGCCAAGAAATAGTGGAAAGCAAGAGAGCAACGTCGGGGGGTCAAGGGAAGAGACCGGTTTGAGAAGCGCGGAGCGAGCAGCAGTGTCGAATGCTTCTGAGAAGCGAAGCACCCGCGGATTTAGTAACGTGGGGTTAATCATCAACCTTCCCACAGAAGGGTGGCGATGAAAGCCAGAGTCATTGAGTGGAAGAAGGAGAATTGTGACTTCCTCACCCTCCTGACTCCCAGTTCACCGCAGGTTTGTCCTGGATGCTGTCCTCCCGACTTGCCTTGGTAGCAGTAGCACCACTGCTGCCCAGAGAATCTCTGTGATGTCAGCCTCTATGCTAACGCACTACTGGAGATTTTGCCTGTGACAGCAAAATACTTCGTTTATGCCACCTCAGCTACTGATGTCACTTTTTTTTTTTTTTTTTTTTGGCTGCTAGCCAGGATGGGAATCAGACCCTTGACCTTGTTGATGTCACTTCTTGATGCTGACTTGTGCCTTATGTTCAAGCTTTCGTGTCTGGGGTAGGCAGGCTCGGGGGCAGTAGGATTGAGTTGCTAGGGTAGCTGACCACTCCTCATTCCTCTTTTTTTGCCTGGATGGCTTTCTCTATGTCTCTCCCTCTTAACAGACACCAGACCTTCCTCCCAGATCAGAAATGGAAGCTATGGCAATTTTGTCTCTAGTTGAAGAGCTTGGTTGAACAGCACATTCAATTTTATTTTCCACTCCCTAGTGCTAGGGCAAAGGCCACCATTTACACAAAGCCTCCATCAGTGGTGTGCTAGTAAATGTTTAACAAATAGCTCTCCAGGAAAAAAAAAAAAGTCCTGATTTGTAGCATTTGCCAATGTCTATGGTGAAAATACTCCCAACATGGTCAATTTCAAGCTACTGTGAGGTCACTGAACTCAAACATTGGAAGAGATGTGCAGAATCAGCTCTTATGAGCTGATGTGGACTGGCTCCAGCGTACCACTGCCTGAGCTCCCAACTTCAAACTTCTTCCTGGAAACTGGTCATCCGTTTTTCTTCTAATCTACTCCCTTTTCAACTTATCAACAGATTTGGCTTAAGAAGCATGCTTGGCACGTGGGAGTTGCTCCGTAAGTATTTGTTGAATAAATGAAAGAATGAATAAAATCATTGTTTCTTGCTCCACTAACCACGTGTATACTGCATGAGGCAAATAGTCCTCACTGAAGAAAAAATAGTTTATTTCAAAGGCATCCTGGACACAGAAAGGGCACTGAACTTGAAGTCAGAAAAACTTTGATTCAAAACCTGGGTATGTCATATAATATTTATCTCACTTAGGCTAAGTCCCTTAATGGCTCTGGAATTCATTTGGATAATTTGTAGAATGAGGCTAAGGAACTGCCTAACACAGGATTGTTGCAAGGATCAAATGAAATAATACATAGTAAAAATTCTGTGGTGCTGTTGTGTTGGCATCACTGCAGAGCAGAATCAGAAATTCACAAATGCTATGAGTTAGTTTGTGAGTACACTCATCAGAAAGTACAATTAATAAATGTAACTATAAACTCAGTGTAGTGAGCACAGGCATTGGGACAGACCGATGTGGGTTTGAAAATATCTCTACCACTTGATTGTTCTGTGACCTGAGGAAATCACATCAGTAAAATGGAGATGATAATACCTGCTTCACAGGGTTGTTGCGAGAATTACAATTAGTATATCAGTCAAAGTGGGCTCAGTGTTGCCATGGTAACAAATAGCCCTCAGATCTAGGTGACTTTCACCCACAGAGGTTTATTGTTTATTTCCCACTTCTAACGCATGTTCCCTGTGGTCGCTGCAGATCAGCTTTGGAGAGAGGAGGAATCTACTCTACATTGTTCCAGGGACCAGGACGACAGAGCAGCCACAAGCTGCAGCATTGCCAGCTGCCTAGGTAGAGGAAAAGAGCCCTCTGGGGGTGTGACACCAGTATGGAAGTGATCCACGTCATTTCCACTTACAGCTCATTGGCCAGAACTAGTCATGCAGCCCCAACAACCGCAAGTTGGCCAGGAACTGCAGTCCTCCCTTGTGCCCAGAAGGCAGGCAGCTCAAAATATTGGGTGGACGGCATAATGCCTACCACAAATAGCACGTGTGATAATCCTTGGCACAACATGCCCACTCAGATGTTCCTGCCTTCCCTTCTAGGTACTGAGGAATAACCAAAATGTTTGAATATATTTGATCAGCATATACCAAGCAACTACTTAAAGTTTCCCTTTGCAATTTTGTAAATGTGAAGGAAGGAGTTTAAAAATAAGCCCCAGAATTTCTTCAGAAAGAGAAATGTATTTCATTTAATAAAATGCTCAGAAAGATAATTCTGTTGTGGAAAAATAGCCCCAGGGCCTAGGTGTCTGGGCAGAAAAAAGACATTGAGTTAAATTACTGTACATATTAAAAAGACAAGAATTTCAAGTTCCTTGGGGCAGCCTGGGAAACTTGTAGAATAAAGATTCAAATATTCCATTTTAAATAATCTGTGGTACACAGCAATGTAACTCCGCCCCCAAATCTTCAACAAAAACCTGCTACACTTTGGGAAAGTAGTGTTTATTGTGGGGGAATTAAGGCAAGTAGAATTTGTTGGCTTAATTCAGGACAAAAAGAAGAGAAAGCTTCACACAAGATCAAGAATCTAGCAGGTCAAGGGTTCAGATCCCCATACTGGCCAGCTATCAAAAAAAAAAAGAAGAAGAATCTAGCAGAAAACTGTTGTGAGAAACATAAACACAACAGTTTATGTTGTGAGGAAATGATGAGTTTCCCAGTCCAGCATGTAAGATATTTTTATTTAAATAATAAAGGGAAAAGTGACCATACAAAGTGAAGGAAATGGGGCTCTCCAGGCTGCTGCTGATTTTAAAAAAAATAGTGTAGATCTCCAATATTGGTGGGTTTCTTTGAGGATGTAGTTGGTTAGCATTTTGAAAATCATAATTGAAGTTGACTTCTTTGAGAAATGTCAGCCTCTTATTTAGCAAGATTTAGCACATAAGTATTGAAATGAGTTCCCCGTGGAGATCTAACTATTATACTGCAGTAAATCAGGCCTCCGTTTCCCTTGGTGGCCAAGGCAGGGAGCCAGCACAGCCTGTGTTCTTTGCCTAAGCCTCTCTCCCTCTGCTGTCCTCGCGAAGTTACTCAGTAACCCACAGCCCCTCCAGGTCGTCTGAGCCAGCAAGATGAAAGGGGGTTATTTACCTCTATGTGCCTCCTGTCAAACACAAAGTTACAGTTTTTGAAATCTAAGTGGAACTTAGGGTCATAATACACTTATGTGTGAAGAACGTGGGTGGTTTGCAGAACAAAACTAGGTTCTGTGAAGAGGTTGCAGTGAAATAAAGATTTATGGGGCTCTTCTTGAGGTGGTTTTTTTGGTTTTTTGGAGGGGGAAGGGTTTTAATAGCAAAAAAACTTTTGCTATTAAAAATGTTTACCATGCTTACTCATGAAGTATTGAGAGGGCTTGTTGAGGGGTAAAGGGGCTTATTAGTGGGAACTTCACCCCATGGATGCATGCCCAGAGGAGCCTGCTGCCAGAAATGGCTGCCCCTGCCTCCCTGTCAGACCTCGGAGGCCTGGCCAGGGCACTTTAGCCTCTTTAAGCATTTTTCTTTTTATTTGCAATAAGGAGTCCTTCAGACTTTTAAAAAATTCCGCATAATCCTTAAGGAAAAGAAACCTTAAATTATTGTCAATGGCCAAGAGAGTCTGTCAGGGAGGAAATAAAGCAGAGAGGACAACCTCAGGCTTCCTCATCAGCTCTCGGAGAAGGAAGAAACTCGGCAGTGTCAGGGTGGGCTTTCTCTCTGCTCATCCTGGACCTCAGGATGGAAAGAGACAGCGACTCTGCCTCCAGCCCAGGGCAGGATGTTTGGTCGTGAGGGAGACAAGCTGTGGGCACAATGCCTACCCGAGGCTGAACATCCCTTCAGACCCAGTGGCTTGCAGAAAATAGGTTGTCTGTTAGTCTGCTCACAAAATGCTGGACCATGGGCAGGATTCTTATACCCCACGGCCTCAGTTTCCTCAGCTGTAAGACAGGGCTGGTAAAGAGCTCAAAATCTCTTACCCAAGACCCTTGGGGGCCAGATGTGTCTTGGGATTTGGGGTTTTTCAGACCTGACAAAGGTAAGAAGGTGCCCACAAGTGTCTATTTTGTGGATTATGCAATACTGCCACAGTGGGGTCTGGAGCAGTACCCCCAGATCAAATACACTACGAGACACTGAAGGACTGATAAGTTTCCACTGAAACCTTCCCATGTCCTTGTCCTCTACAGATGTTCACCCACACGCTCTAACACACGACTTTAGCCCCTAACTGCTCCTCCCCACCGCTCTTAATGAAATCTGAATTGCCTGAACCATGGCTGCTGATGTGCAAGAACACTCGCTTCAGGGACTCCTCCTGCCTGGCATTCTAGAATAAAGTGCAAACTGTGCTCTGGCTGCTTTTCTCTCCCACAATGTTCATAATTCTACAGGGAAACATAAGAATACTCACTGTAAGTAGGATGGATTAAAAACCATAAAGAGCCTCACTGAGGTACAGTTTGCTGCCAAATGGCTTATGAAAACTTCCTGTTTTCAGAACTTTTTGGCTTTTGGAAATGAGGACATGAAATTGAGGACCTGTAGTACTATCTTATAGAGTTGATGTGACGATTGAATGAGACAGTACACGAAAGTATTTGGAATATCACTGGGCACACAGAGCTTAATAAATATTTGCCATGGCAATTACACTGAGGCGGTTCTGTAACGAAGGAGCTATCCCACTGGGAGTTCAGACCCACAGGTGCACAGGGTGACCACAGCTTAGGACAGCACCATTGGAGAGGGCATCCTCTCCTCCCTGCACCCTGAGAAACTAAGGGGGGATGGGGTTCCAGCCACGCCTGCTTCTGTCACTAAGCTGCCTGTTTCTAATAGAAATTCTATGCGTCTTCAACAGCTCCAAATAAAAGCTCCAAACGCAGCCTTTACATAGAGGGCTCCAGTTTCCCAGTTATTAAATAATTAAACTAATTTTTGCACAAGGCAATACTAACAGGACTGACACCATAGCCTGAAGAGCAGCCCAGAATTTATGGGCTTCTTATTGGGGGTGGGAGGAAACAGAGATGAAAGGAATACATTCTTTTGACAGAGGCATGGGCATGTGGAGTGATGTGATCTTAAATTACACTCTAAGTTATACAGACTATAGAAGTAAACACAGCCAAAAATAGTTCAAATATAGCCCATGATTTAATCATTCATTTATCAATTCATTCAACAGTTAGTGCTTGTGTACCTGCTGTGGAC
This sequence comes from Cynocephalus volans, assembly GCF_027409185.1. NCBI lineage: Eukaryota > Metazoa > Chordata > Mammalia > Dermoptera > Cynocephalidae > Cynocephalus > Cynocephalus volans. The sequence goes on along the minus strand of NC_084467.1, from coordinate 124,733,435 downwards.
CAGGCATTGTTTATGTCCTGGGGATTCAGTGCTGGACAAAACAGACAAGGTCCTCCTCCCATGGAGTTTCCATTCTATTGAAGAGGGTGAACAAATACCCAAGCAATGTAATTATTAACTTTGGTGAGTGCTAGGAAGAAAATAAAACAGGGTAATGGAACTGGGTATGACTCAGAGTGGGTACTGTGGATGGGGTAGTGAAAGGAGGGGGGTCTCTATGAAGTTATCTTTAACAGTTGAGAAGAAGCGGGTTTGTGAAGAGCTCAGAGAAAAAAGTTCTTGGCAGAAGGAAGAGCAGGTGTGAAGCTCCTGAGGGGGAAAGGGTTTGAGATGTTTGGGGAAGAGCCAGGAGACACATGTGGCAGGAGTTGGGTGAGTGAAGGGAGCGGGTGTGGTTGGAGAGGTAGGCAGGGGCCAGCTCAGTGATGCAAGACCTGGCAGGCTATGCCAAAGAGTGTGGGTAGGAAATGTAATGAGTAGCCACCGGAGGGTTTAAGCAAGAAATAATATGATCTCATTTGTAATTACTTAAGGAACATGAGAATTATTTTTGTAGTGTATTCTGGTCTATGATTTTTTTCACACGTGCTTAATGGAGTTTACAAGGCAAAGCTTTTATTTTTTATTTATTTATTTATTTGTCTTTTTCGTGACCGGCACTCAGCCAGTGAGTGCACCGGCCATTCCTATATAGGATCCGAACCCGCAGTGGGAGCGTCACTGCGCTCCGAGCGCCGCACTCTCCCGAGTGTGCCACGGGCTCGGCCCCAAGGCAAAGCTTTTAAAGGACTCTTAGTTCATCCTGGTTACTGTATCTGGTATTCTAGTAGTCACACAGGTCACTTACAGTACCTTGGGTCACAACCTCCAAAATTAAGTCATCTCTAGGGTTGAAAACTTGGGATTATCAGAAACACGTGATTAACACACATGATGTAGTAAGTGTGGCTTTTTCTATTGCATGAAAACCTCTCACATTAAATACAGGTATAAAATATTTATCAAATATTTAAGTAATGATGCTTGTGGAGCAAGATGTAAATGGCAGGAACACCTTATATACAAGCCACATAATATCTTGACAATTCAACCCTGTGTTTCCGTTTCCTTCTTTTTTTCAGGAAAAGCTGTTAACAGCCCCATCATTCCCTATCCCCCAACACCTCCTCACATCACTCATCCACTTTTTTGACATAAGAATTTGACACTGAGCTTAAGCCTCTTGGAGTTTGCAGTAAGCAACAAGGAGAATGTGAGGAGCAGCCATTCTGAATTCAGTCCAGTGGCTGCCAGTTTAACAACTCTTACCAACTCCAGCTTCCCTTCACCTTTAACATAGTCACTATCTATCCAGCTAAAGGTTTTTCCTTCTTTCCAGTGAAAGCTTTACCTACATAGGTATCTTCTGTTTGCCTCTCGAGACAAAATGGCCACATTACCAGGAACACTGTGTTTATGGCCCTCATCTCCACCTACGCCTGCAGGACCTCTAGTTCCCCTCCAAGTCTCTCCCATCACCGGAGGTGTCTCACGTGGGCTCACAAATGAGCTCACCGTCCACTGCCTGCTGGGGCCACCTCTACCCACACTGCTGCATGAGTGCCTTTCTGTTGTCAGAGCCTTTAATTGAGCCACTTTCGGGGGGCACTGCTGCACCAGACAGTGTGGATCTGTGCACTGGCCTGTAACCACCAGGCACCATCAAAGATGGGACTCCACTATTGCCAGACGTTACTGCCAACATACGCACTTTCAGTTTATGTGGTTGAGGTTTCTTTAGACGCTCCTTCCCTTTCCATCATGTTTCACTTCTAGACGAAGGCGTGAGACCAAGGAGCTGTACTGGAGGATAAACTTAAGTCATTGATGTTCTTTGGTCTTCATGATTACCCCTCATCTCTGAACACTAGAACAGTGTAACACACCACATCCATGTTTGCCCTTATTGACTCCAGATATCATGCCCTATGTTAATCCCCTCTCTTTGAGTGATGAGATGTCACTCCAAGATTTTTATAATTTTTTTATAAAGTTACAGGAAGGCTCCAGTAAAGTCTTGAGATGAGCACAGTCCCAGCCGACAGCCTGACTGCGACTGTCATAAGACACCTCGAGCCATAACCACTTAGCTAAGCCACACCCAGATTCCTATCCAAAGAAATGGTGAAATAATACATGTTTGCTGCTTTAAGTCACTAAGTTTCGGGGTCATTTGTTAGGGAGCAACACAAACACACACACACAGAAGAGTACACAAATCAAATGTAGAGTTCAAGGATTGTTTTTATAAGGTGCACACACCTGTGTAAGCACCACCCAGCTCAATAAATGAAAATTCCCAACTGCCCCAAAGCTCCCCTTGCACTCCCTTCCAGTCATTACCCACTAAAAGGAACAGTTATTTTCATGATTATACCTTAGAATGATTTGTCCACGCTTGGATTTTATAAGCAGAATTACACAGCTGTTTTTTGTGTCTGGCTTCTCTTGCTAAGTATTACATATGTGTGATTCATCAATGCTGTGATACTCCACTGAATGCATATATCAGTTTATTTTCTATTCTACTTTGATGGGCATGTGGGGCTATTACAAATAATGCTGCTAAGGACCAGCCCGTGACTCACTCGGGAGAGTGTGGTGCTGATAACACCAAGTCAAGGGTTAAAATCCCCTTCCCGGTCGTCTTTTAAAAAAAAACAAATAATGCTGCTATGAACATTCTTATTCACATCTTTTGGACAACATACATAAGAAATTTGGCTGGGTATGTACTGGGGAGTGAAATTTCTGGGTCATATGTTTAATAGATACTGCTAATCAGTTTCCAAAGTGGCTGAAACAGTTCACATTTCCACCTGCAGTATATAAAAGTTCCCACTGTTCCACATTCTCACCAACACTTGGCACTGTCAGCCTTTTTAATTTTAGCTCTTCAGGTGAGTATATAGTCACGTCTCATTGTGATTTTAATTTGCATCTCATGAATGACCACGTTGACCATCTTTCAATAGGTCATATACACTCCAGAGCTCCTCGTGGGGAGGGGCTTTGTCAGGCCTGCTCTGCAGGCTGGCTTCTCTCTCTGTCCAAGCTTGCTTCTGCCCCTTTTCTTCCACGGATGTTGATCCTTAATAAGAACTCTGCAGTCCAAATTCTAGGTCAGTGTCTGCTTCTGAAGAATCCAATTTGTCTGTTCCTGCAACTGTCTCAATTGCTGCTTTTTGTTTGTTTGTTTGTTTGTTTTTTAAAGATGACCGGTAAGGGGATCTCAACCCTTGACTTGGTGTTGTCAGCACCACGCTCACCCAGTGAGCCAACCAGCCATCCCTATATGGGATCTGAACCTGTGGCCTTGGTGTTATCAGCACCGCACTCTCCCGAGTGAGCCACGGCTGGCCCTTAATTACTGTTGTTTGCAGTATTTTTTAACCTATGAACTTTTGTCAGTGAACACATTTATTTGTTTTTCATAACACTGTAAGGTAGCAAAATTGACTAAGTTTCATAAATATTATCTTTTGATATGTTTGTTAAAATTATGTTTTAACATTTTAAATAATATTGTTATTTACACATTTCTTGGTAAGACTATATTATGTTAAATTTATATATTTATAGGGCAAGTTCCCCCTTATACTTTTTCTTTTACAAAAATTGTTTGGCTACTCCTATGTATTTATAATTCCAAGTAAATCTCAGAATGAGCTCATCAATTTCCATTAAGAAATCCTGTAGGGATTTTGGTTGGCAGCTCACTGAATTAATAGACTAATGTGAGGAGAACAGATATCTTTATAAAATTGCATCTTCTTATCCAAAAATAAGGTATATCTTTTTAAAAAAATGTTCTTCCTCTATTCCTCTTGTGAACTATGTCTTTTTCATTACATTTTCTGATAGTTTATTGCTAGTGTGTAGGAAATCTGCTGGTTTTTATATGTTTATCTTGTGTCCAGTCACCTTATGGAATTCCCTTGAGTTCTAGCAGTCCTTCAGTCAATTCACTTGAGTTTTCTAATCATATCATGAGTATATAAGACAATTTTGTCTCCACCTTTCAAATATTTGTATTTCCTTTTCTGGGTTTATTCTGTAGTATGATCTTTCTAACATATGAATTTTCTATGGCTTTTTAAAATCAAAATCTCTTCTCCTTGGCATGATACAGCTTCCCTACCCAGATGACCATGCCTATCTTGTGCCATTCAATCTCTACAGTCTCTTCAACTAAGTTGCTTTTCCCAGCACATCATGTCTCCTGCTATTTCCTCTTCCTCCTCTCCTCTCTCTCCTACCTTCTCATCTGCCAGGCTTCTATTTATCTTTCAAGTTTCAACTCAAGAATTACCTCTGATATGAAGCCTTCCCTTGAGGCAGGCTTAATTTCCTTCTTTTATGCCTCCTTTGCTCTTTTGTTATCCCCCACATTGCACTAACGACACTGAATAATAATTTGTGTGCTTTCCTATTTGTGAATTAATTAGGGAAAATTTTTCCTTAAGGGTAAGGACAATATTCATATTTTGTTTCTCAGCACCTATCACAGTGCCCGGGACTTGGTGGGCACACATGCATACTTGTTAAATGCATAAATTTAACGCACAAATGCATAAGTAGTGGAAATGTTGACATCTGGCAGGCAAAGTGAGTAGATATTTTGATGTAGGCTCTCATTTATTTGTGCTTTTTAAATTATTATGGTAATGACATGAAAGGCTGACCTTACTTAGTGCAAATTCTAATTTAATCATTACAGTAGGTCAAATGGCCCCCCAAAATTGTTGGAGATACCCCGCTGTAATTGTTAAAGAGGGTGGGAAATCCTATTATGGTAGCTGAAAGGTGGGGCCTTGAAGAGGTGATTGGATTGTAGGGACCATGCCATAGTGAATGGATTAATAAGGGTGGTCATGGGCATGGTTCTGAAGGCTTTAAAAGGAGAACACAGGAGAGTCTGTCTCTCTCTGCTTCCTCCGTCTCACAATGTGATACCCTGTGTCACTGATGCCAACACCAAGGAAGACCTTCACCAGATGTGTTCCCTTGACTTTGGACTTCCCAGCCTCGGAAACTGTGAGCAATAGATTTGGCTTTCTTACACAATACCCAGTTCCAAGTATTTTGTTATAAGCAACATAAACGAATTAATACAATCATTGTCTTCTGACACACAGATAACTTTCTCTTCCTGTTTAAAATTGATACATTAAATACTGGAAAGACTACTCTTCTTAAAGCTTAGTTGATGTGTTTTTGATTAAACAAATGTAATCTGAGAGACATTTATTAATATGTCTTTTTATGTAGCAAGCACTATCTACGTATTTGGAAAATGTCCTCTAGTTTGAGAGGAGTTTAGGATTGTTCCCCAGATGTCTGGAAAATAATTGTTAGCCAAATGTAAGGGCAAAATATAAAACTCAAGGTAGTCATCAAAAAGGCAGATTTTCATTAGTACTGTAGTGGATTGAATATGTATCCCCAAAACTCATTGAAGCTTGAATTGTGTCCCCCATGTTTTATGTATGAGAAACTTAGCCCCCACTGTGACTGTTAAGAGGGTGGGAAATCCTATTATGGTAACTGAAAGGTGGAGCCTGGAAGGGGTGATTGTATTGAAGGACCGTGCAGTAGTGAATTGATTAAAAATGGTGGTCAGGGGCATGGTTCTGAGGGCTTTAGAAGAAGAGTTTGTCTTGTTCTCTCTCTCTGCTCTCTCTGCTTCCACCATCTTGCAATGCGAGATCTCTGGGTCACTGTCACCACCACCAGATGGACTTTGGACTTACCAGCCTCATTAACTGTAAGCAATAAATTTTGTTTTTCTTTATAAATCACCCAGTTTCAAGTATTTTGTTATAAGCAACAGGAAGGGACTAATAAAACCACCTTTTAAATTCTGAAAACATCTGCTTAAATGAAGGGAGATGAGAAGAATTGTGGAGGACAGGGCATCTGCTTAATGAAAAATAATATGTACATGCATATTCTCCCTCAAAGTGGGGGTGAGCTCTGGAGCTTCTTCCTCAATAGCTGCCTGGGGAATTGCCAGACATTTTGTAAAGCTATTTTTCCAGGAGGCTTTCCCGCCCCCCACCTCCACCCCCCACAGCGGTCACAGTAGAAAGTATTCAGTTTCAAAAAGACATTAAATAAAGCTAAAGCAATCTATGGATTTTTAGAGTAGTATGTGGAAACAGAAATTGTGGAACAAAAGCTAACAATTACTAACAGCTAATAATCACTAAGTATTTCTATGTTCTAGGCACTATTTGGGGTATTTTAAATGCATTGTCTCACTTAATCCCCATAACAATCCAATGAGGTAGGAGTTATTATTTACTCCCTTTTTAATGATGAGGAAATTGAGGTCCAGTATCATCCTACCTAAGGTCACGCTTAAGTGGCTGACTCCAAAGTTAGCTCTCTTTACCACTTCACTAACTACGTATCTGAAGCATGCATATCGCAAAACAGAAGTTTCTATTCTTTAAAGACTAAAGCCTGAGCACTTACAGACAGCCTGAGAACCCTCTGCACTTAGTTCTGATGCAATTCATTTTGTCAACAACGGGTAATGAGTGCCTGCTATATGCCTGGCATTGAGTTCAGTGATGGGACACAGGGATGACAAAGCCACTGCTTCTAACCTAGAAGGAACTACAGCTGCTGGCAACCTAGACAAATAAACAAGGGTAACACCATGTGAAAGAGGGCACTTGCAGGGTGGGTTCTTCAGCAGGATAGAACCCAGACATGAGGAGACAACAGCTATGTCGTGGTGGGCCTGTGGGGGATGGGCATTAGTGCAGGCTGTTCAAATAGGGACATAAAGTCAGGATGAGAAGCAGCAGGATCTGGAATGATTACTTCAGCCACTCCTGGCTAAGGATTTCCCCAATACCCCGAGGAGAGTTTGCTAATTAAAAGCATCCAGCTGTTATACTTTAGTATCTTGATTCAATCATCCACTTCCTATTGTTGATTTTATACAGCTATATGTGCAAAATTTCCATTAGCTATTCATTAAGTCTGGCAGTCATTCAATAAATATTTAGTGAATGCCAACTGAGGGCATTAGGGATATGGAGGTGGATGAGATAGACAACATTCCTCTCTCCCGGAGCTTCTATTCCAGCAGTGGAGATAATTAACAAGTAACTAAATAAATAAATACAGTTATTACAGTGTGATGATTGCTATGAAAGAAATAAACAGGGTTGTCTGATGGAGAGTAACTGGGGAAGGCCTCTTTAGAAAGAGTGGTCTAGGAGGCATCTCTGGGAAGGGACATCTGAGCTGAGATCCAGATGGCAGTGAGGTAGCTTTGCCAGTATTTAAGGCAAGAGCACTTTGGGAATAGGGAACAGCTAGTGCAAAGACAGATGCCAAGGAGAGGTGATTAAAGCTGGAGGGTTTGTACACCTCATTCTCATGCTCTGATGGGTGAGACCAAGTTCTGGGCACTTGTTTGGTAACAAAGTTGTAACAGGACTTACTGTTATTTTGTATGCCAGCAATAAATGATGTAGCAGTAAATAAAAAGTTTTTGTCCTCTTGAAAAAAAAAATCACATTTTGAAACTTTCAAAAGGTTCACATTTTGCATATTGATAGAAAAATAGGATATAGTGCTAGAAGAGGCATCTGATATCATCTAATCCACCTCCTCATTTTATCAGCACCACACTCTCCCGAGTGAGCCACGGGCTGGCCCACACCTCCTCATTTTAGATGAAAAAACTGAGGCCCGAAAGGTAAGATGAAAATCCCGTGGACACGACTTGATAGTAGCACACCCGAGATTAGAATTCCAAATCTGAAATTTGAAATTATAGGCTAAGCATGAAATATTTGTAATAGGCAGGCACTCAAACTATTTGTATTAAGTATTTGTTCTGAAATAACCCGATTTTACTCCTTCGAAATTTCTACCACTTAGTTTTCTATCTAGCTTAAAGTTCTTTCAAATTCAATTGTTAAAAGCAAACCAACTTTGACTAAGGGTTGTTCACACTCCTTTTATCTAATGCAGAAACCAGTGTGTGTAATATCGTTTGGTCATCAGAGGGAACTGAAGACTCCTACTCAGAGCAGATGGTTTTGTTTCTGATACACAAGTTCCAACTGAGTAGCCTGAAAAGTTGGTTGAATATAAGGAGGCTTGGTTTGAGACAGGAAGTAGAGGCAGGACTTTGGCTCACACACCTATTGCCTACACCTGCTCACATGACTGAGGTTGCTTCACCGCTGTTGGGCAACTCAGCCTCAGAAGGCCAGGTGTCCCCCAGAGCCAGTTTTACAAGCTGACAAACTCCTGCATCAGCACCACCATGCAACCTTTGTAACAACAATTAAAATGAGAATGTGAGGCCAGGCCAAAAAGTTTAAGACTCGCTCTGAAAAGATATGACCAAAAGCTTAAAATTATAAAGAATGTAGGCGAGGTGGTATGAACTTATTTACCAATTCCTAGAATAGCAGAATAAGGGAGTACCTCTGAAAGAATGAAAGAGATCATCTCAGAAGAAGCAAAAGGAAATGCCCCTTACGTGGGGTGGGGAAGTTCCGCGAGGGCAATAAATTCATGAAACCATTGCCCCCAACAAGCCTGATGACTTAATAGGTCCCAAACTGGTGAGTTCAAATTTGTACATTGGATATTGATCGTAGACTAACAATCGGACACTCCCGGGCCGGTAGTTTATAAGGTCTTGAACTTCGGGGTTTCTGCCCTTTACTGCTGGGACTCTTGCGGCTCTTTGGTGCTGATAGTGAAGTAAACAGAAAACAGGAGCATATGTAGAAAATGCAGCATTTCTTCTCAGATGCCAGATGTCCAAAGGTATTAAAAGACTGTGTATGTGTGTGTGTAAAGAGGTCGATCTTTTCCCAGCAGTTGACTTAAGCAAGTTGCTTAATTTCTCTTAGCCTTCGTTTTTTCCATCTGTCAAACAAAACAGAGCAAACATCCAATTAAGGAGATCCTTAAAGAGGGCGGGACAGAGAGGTCAGAAGGTGGATAAACAAATCCAGTCTCCAACAGGTTGCGGAGCTGACAGAGGGACCCCGCCCCCTCCACCCTCCTGCTTATCTCTGATTGGTCCCTCTCGGAGGGGCGGGGCTCGCTGCGGGGGCGGCCTCCGGGAGCGCCAGGCTGACCCCGAGCCCCTGTCGGTCACGGGGGGCCTGGACTCTCGCCTGAGACACCACCATGGCCGAGCGTGCCCGCAGGTCCGCGCGCACCCTGCTCGCCAGCCTGCTGGCGCCGGCGCTGTTGGCGCTGCTGGTGCCGCCGGCGCGGGGTCGGGGCGGCCGGAACCACGGGGACTGGGACGCGGACGCGCTGCTGCCGCCGCTGCCGCCCCGTGAGGACGCGGCGCGCGTGGCGCGCTTCGTGACGCACGTCTGCAGCTGGGGCGCGCTGGCCACCGTCTCCACGCTGGAAGCGGTGCGCGGCAGGCCCTTCGCCGACGTCCTCTCGCTCAGCGACGGTCCCCCCGGCGCGGGCAGCGGCGTGCCCTACTTCTACCTGAGCCCGCTGCAGCTCTCCGTGAGCAACCTGCAGGTGAGCGCGAAGGGCCGCGCGGCACCCGGGCCCCGCCGGCCGCGTGGGCACCGCGGAGCTCGCGGCCCCGGCACGGGAGGGGCGGCCGGAGAGCGAGCCTTTCGTCTTTCAACACAACTGTGCCCGGGAAGGAGAGCGTGGCTCGTGGAGATAAGAATTTGAACCCGGCTCAGATGACTGTCTCTCCTGTGCCCGCGCTGGCCGGGCGGGCATTGCAGCATCCCAGCTGTTGGGCAACTCAGTACCAGGACCTTTACAAAGGCCCCGCCACTGGGCGACGCACTTGAGGTGGATTCTTAGCACCCGGAGGACTTCTCACCCCTGAGTCGTCTTGGGGCGTGGTGTCTCCATTATCTGGGCTCTTATTGATTGTTTTATAGGGAATACAGATTGTTGGGTAGTTAAGCATTTTGCATACGTGACCTCAGGGTTTCTCTTTCTTACCCCTCCTTCTGAATGAAGAATTTTCCCTTCGCACCAAGAATCTAATATACAACATCGTGGACGATTGCAATGATTATTGCAAGTTTTAGACCTCCATATGCACAGTGGCTTCCTCAGTAGTGAGCAGAACTGACTGAAGGTCTGTCTCCTCGGGGACAAGCTTACAACTCTGGTGAACCTCTGCTTTCCCAAGGGTAGGATCACAGACACATAGCTCGGGAGGCTAGAGCCATAGCAGTACAGTCCAGGAATGGAGCCTGATTTGGCGGAGGGTCTTTTTCACAAAGATCCCAGATTTGAGGTCAATTGGGAAAACACAACATTGTTGATAAAGACAAGGTGAAAGAATCTGATATTTGATTTAAAACCTGCCATATGCCAGTCTGATCTTCAAGGCTCATTCATTTTCCATCTATTGTTTCTTCTAATAGCTCTTTGAGGTAGGTATTACTATCCCCATCCTCCAGATGTAGAACTTGAGTTGAGGTTTAGATTAAGTAATTTTCCCAAAGCCAGCCAGCAGCCAAACCCTCATTTCACCTCAGGTCCATCTGCCTTCAGACCACAGGTGGCCCATGAGCTCAGTATGTCCCAGAGACCAGTTTACTTTGGCCCACATGGGGTTCTGTTTTGTTTTTAATAAAGTCTAAATTTCTTAATTCTCTTGAAAAACTGAAATATCTATTGACACTTGGTGCCTACATTTGCTGAGCAAAAGCAGAAGCAGCTGCCCCCCCTTAACCAAGGCACATACATGCCAGTTCACCGGTTTTGTTTGTTTGCTTTTAATTTAATTTAATTTTATTTTATTTTAACTTCTCAATATACATTGTAGTTGACTTTCTTGTCCCTTCACCCGTTTCTCTCCCCCACCCCAGTTCACCGTTTTTTAATTCCTTGCCTACTCCTCTCCTTTAAACATTTGCTCAGCACAGTTCATTTCACTTCATCAGTGATGCTCAACTTTTGCTGCAAATCAGTCACCTGGGAAGACTTTTTAAAATGCTTTGCCAAGGTATTTTTTTAAAACACATTTTATTCTAAAATACTCCCCCCCCCCAAAAAAAAACGCAAAATAAACAAAACAAAACAGAAGCCTCCCTGATGATCCTAATGGGGGAAGTGGGGGGATTGAGAATGACTGCTATATGTGATTACATTTGTGAGGTGGCTAGGGAGCTGCTGGTATTATCATCCCCATTGCAAGAATGACAAAACTAAGACTAAGAGGTGCAGCAGCTCACATGTGACCAGCTACCTAATGACTGTCAGATGGGGCTCCACTCAGGTCTTTGATGTCTCTAGTAGTGCAGAACCTAAGGACTTCAGGTTTTTATGATGGCAGTGAAAAGATGTGGCTACAGCAGAATTTGATTCTGATTCCATCAATTAACCAGTCAGGAATAATTTTGCTTTCTACTTTTCCTCCTCCTTTTGACCTCCAGGATGCACTTCATGTCTTCTCATTGAGGGGGTTGCAATAGTTTCGCAGGAACAAGAAGACCTAGGGGTGAGACCGCTTCTCTTGTGTAAAATGCCTGTCCTGTGTAACTTAGAGATAGGTTGTGAAGTTCAAATGTACTTGCCATGGGGATGTTTCTTTGTATTTTTTTTTTCTTTTCTTTTCATTGTGGCATTTTTGTACAGTAAATGTTTATAGAAAGATGTTGTTGATGTTAGGTAATGGGAATGTCAACCTGTGGAAGGAAACTGAGGCACTGATAAAGTATCAGAGAGTTTATTTGAGCCAGTAGGAGGACTGCAGCCCAGGAAAACACAACTAAGTTGCCTTGGGATGTGCTCTCCACAATTTCTATATTTTTATAATTGTAGAAAAGGCAAGAACAACGAGGAAGAAAGAGAACAGCTCCTTAATTAGTACATTGGTTACATAGCAATACATAGGTTAGTAACTAACTGGTGGTCCCTAGTAACATTTTACATGTACACATCTATGATTAAAGGTCATAAGATATGTTTCTCAGTATTTTTAAGTTAATTTGCAATTTGTTTAGGCATCAGCAAATACAGTTCTTAGGTTACAGTAGTCATGTAAACATTTTCAGGATGTGGAGACATGACTATTGACTCATTCCAGTCCTTCCAAGGCTTTAAGAATTTTGCTGACCTCAGTCAGAGCAGATTTTGATTTATCAGTATCAAGTTGGGCTGTAGAGCCAGTGAATCAAAAATGAAATCTTTGGGTTTGATTCTTTGCACCAAGACCTCTCACTATTGGCCTCCCATCCTTCTTGGTACTCTTCTCTTGTGATATGATCCTTTCTTCTCTGGTCACTACTGATTTTTTCTCTGACCCACTAAAAATGAGTGTCTCCCAATTTCTACTTCCTATCCCTCTGTTTTCAGTATAATCCTGGGAAGATTGTATAGAGTCCTGTCACTTCGTTCCTACTTACTAACATTCACTTCCAAATTTGTGTTCATTTCTGACCTCTGCAAAGTTCTGTATTTCTAACTGTATGCTGTTCAGTTTTACTTCATTAGTTTACCACCACCTCAAATTCAACATGTTTAAGTCCAGACCTTCATCTTCCTCCTGAAACCAGCTCCTCTTGATCTTCTGTATTTCTGTTAATTGTCTTCTTCTTGCCGCCTCCCCAAATTCCTTAGTTCCCAAGTCCTACCAATTTTTCTTTTGCTTTCTTTGCTACCATCCCTATTCCTTCCACTTTATTCCTACACCCCCTCGTTAGGGTGAGTCCTTATCACCTCATGCCTAAAAGTGTGAGAACAGGTCTTAAATAGTCTCCCTGTCTGCCCCTGTGCACCTGCCAACCCACCAGGTTTACGTTAACGCAGTACCTCTCACAGCATTGCCCTCTGCCCAGAAACTTTAACCACATCCCAATGCCTATTACTACATATGAATCACCTGGGGTGTTTGTTTAAAGTGCAGATACCTGGGTGGGGATGGAGCCCAGGAACCAGCATTTTAACAAGCCCTCTAGGCAGGCAATTCTTGGAAAGCATGGCCAGTTGGCCTACAACATGCAATCTAGACTCCTTAGCTTAGATGTGAGCCACCCTCAGGGCCCCCTAACCCCTGCCCCTCCGAAAGTCTCTCTTTCCAGCAAATTGAGGTTCTCGCTACTCTCTATCATGTCTTACGTTTTCCCAGTTCTGGGTGTTTTGCAGTTATCATTCCCTCTACCTTCAATATGTCTTCCACTTCCATCCTGATTTTGAATATGTTATAAGGCTCCCTGTAATTTCTATATCACTCCAAGCTATGCTGACATCTCCTTATGCTGAACTTCAAATACACTTTACCATTCACTTGGCAATTAGTTATGTAGTGCCTTTTGACCTCTTCTGTATCTTTGTTTTGCATTTAAGGTTTGTGTATGTCTGACTTTTCAACCAGATGATAAACTCACAGAGGGGAAAGACCTTATCTGAGCACATCTCCACCCGCCTGCCCCCTTTTTTTGGTCTCCTGTAGTGCCTTGTCTAAGTTTCTAGACAGCAGATAGTTGGCTAAATGATTTCAAGGAAATCTCTTTATGACTCACTGTTTTGATGGATCAGTGTGAAATGGCAAAATTCTCCCCATAAGGCACTTGGGATTTAAAGAGCTAAATAATCTGAAATGTAATGTGTGAATTTTGTTATGATCCATCAACAATGCCCTTTATGAAGCTGGTTTCTAAATAAGAAGGAATTAAGAATTTCGTTTGCCTCACTTTTTGAATCTGAGATAAGAATTCTTTTCTTGTTTTTAGAGCAGGAACGAGGAACTTCTCCAGTTTTGAAATCATGTGACAGTTTCTGCTAGCATAAGATAACCAAGCAGCATGATTCAGCTACTTTCTTCCTTAAATTGTATAATTGGCTAGTTGGGCAATTATGATATTTTTATGCACTGGTTTCATATTAGAGTTTAACCCTTTAGTTCTTTCAATGAAGACTATAGCCAGCCTTGAATTTAGGTGTTACTGTAATTATAATTCCTCTGAGGGATATGGAACAGATTCAGAATTTAAGAAAAGAAAATGTTAAAATAATTCTTACTGGGTCAGTTAACTTTAAATATAACTCCCACCCAGTGGGGGGGGGGGGGGGGGAAGGGCAGGATCAGTCTCTATCCAAGTAGTATTTTTCCCCTGAGTAGAAGGTGGTGTTCTACAATTCATCATTTCATGGAAGAACAGTCAAGCTCTAGGGAGATTATGTATGCAACTTGCAAAATTTATTACCTCTCTAGAAACCATATTTCACATGAGATTTCACGTTTTCTCTCTACAGGAGAATCCATATGCTACACTGACCATGTCTTTAGCACAGACTGACTTCTGCAGAAAACATGGATTTGATCCCCAAAGTCCCCTGTGTGCTCACACGATTCTGTCAGGGACTGTGACCAAGGTAAATAGTTATCCTACATGAAGAGAAATGGTTTTAGTAGACCATCATCTTATGAACTATGAAAGAAGAGATATTTTGAGAATAAAATGAAATTGTGATTGAGATGCACAGTTAGAACATGTTCTAATGTGTGAAGTAATTCCATGAAAACTAGAGGTTTTAGTTACTTGCTTTCATATAGATTAGATACTTATGGGGAAAATGAGCTATTTTCTGAAGCAAAACAGATATAACAACTATAAAGCTATATAAAATTACTCTTGCCAAGGAACTCTGCTCAGCCAAAGCTCACTATTCTCCATCATGTTTTGCATTGTGTAGTATTTCTTGTGTCTGGGTTCCTTTATTTTAAGGAACTGTATTTTAACAGTGGTTTAGAGCAGAGAGCATATTAAGTAGGCCATCAAGAGGAGTATCCATTACTAAAAACTGAACATAAAGTTAAACAGTTTGGGGTGAGTGCTGGGGGAAAGAGCTTAAATAAAATCATGGCAAGGGCAGTGGGCGGTGTCATGAGCACTGACCTGATTGCAGAGCCAGCAGATTTGCTTTAAGACCTTATCAATCATGAATATCTCAGACAGGTTTTATTTATGATCTGGAAATTCTACATGGACGCATCTCTGTAGTTGAGTGTCCTTCACTGGCAGGAGAAAGGGAGAGGAGTGGCAAATGCCCTTGAGTTCCATTGTGCTTCTTTTAAAGATTCTTCTCCTTCATGTACACTTATCTGTGTATTTAACCTGCGCAGTTACGGGATAAATATGTTAATGTGACATGTCTTAGGCACCAGTATCATTTGATTATAGTACCATATGCCAGTTTCTCTGGTAGCTCAAAATTACTGTTGAGCTATGAAAATTGGTACTCATGATGGTTTCCCACTTCATTATACCACATTTGAAATCTTTATTGTTCTCTTCACTTTTCCAGCTTCCTTTATTTTCTCTTGATTCCTTAAGATCAGAATTTACAAGTAAATAAATGCTTAGGATTGATAGAATGCTAGAAGCACACATTCTTAAATGAGAATTGTTTTCTTAAATAAGAAAACAAAATGTTACTGCTTTGAGGATGTTTACTTCACATATGTGCTTTAGGTGAATGAAACAGAAATGGACTTTGCAAAGCATTCATTATTCATTCGACATCCTGAGATGAAAACCTGGCCTTCCAGCCATAATTGGTTCTTTGCTAAGTTGAATATAACCAATATCTGGGTCCTGGACTTCTTTGGTGGACCAAAAATAGTGACACCTGAAGAATATTATAATGTCACGTTTCAGTAAGTATTTGCACATCTCTCACCTTTCTAACACTGCAGCCTTTATCAGTGGTCCTCAATGTTCTAAGGCAAGGGGGGTTTAAACATTTCAAGTGCTGTGAACCCTTTTGGCAGGTTGGTAAAGCCTATGACCCCCTTTCAGAATAATATTTTTAAATGCATAAAGTACATAGGACTACAAAGGAAACCAACTATATTGAAATACATTTATAAAAAAAAATTTTTATAAGATGACTGGTAAGGGGATCTTAACCCTTGACTTGATGTTGTCAGCACCACACTCTCCCAAGTGAGCCACGGGCTGGCCCTATAAAAATATTTTTGAATATGTGGTGTAGTGATATGTTGCCTTTTTTATTAACATGTTAAATATAAAATCTAGTAATGAGTCTGTAACTTTACTTTCAAAGTAGTTAGAACTGAAGACAATCTTTTAAAACATCTGCAACAACTGTAACATGGTATGAAAGTATCTGTGATTTCTGTACAGTTGACCCTTGAACAACACGGGGTTTAGGGGCACTGACCCCCCACTGAGTTGAAAATGTGCATATAACTTCCCCAAAACTTAATTCGTAATAGCCTGCTATTGATTGTTAGCTTCACCAATAAAATAAAGTCAATTAACACATATTTTGAGTGTTATATGTATCTTATACCACATTCTTATAATAGAGGAAGGTAGAGAGAAGAGAATGTTATAAAGAAAATCATAAAGAAGAGAAAATACATTTACAGTACTGTATTGTATTTATTGATACCATAAATTTATGTTGTCTGTTTACACATTGTCTGTTTCCACTTACAAGTGAGCCCACACAGTTCAAACCCATGTTGTTCAAGAGTCAACTGTATTTTTGCTGGAGACAATCACAGATGTGCTATCACCACTATGGTTTATTGTTTGTATTCATCATTGAAGGAAATTATTAATTTTAGTTAAAGCTTAATAAAAATGAAAAAAAAAGTAAGTTCACAGACCCCTTGAACTCTGCCTACAGGCCTGGGCACCAGGTTGAGACTGAGTTTTAAAGCTATGCTTATTGGGTCCTGGGCAGAGCCCACTTATGACCCATTATGACATTTTCTCACGAGAATCTGACTCGGGTGCTTCTGGACTGTGAATGATCCCATCCCCATCAGCCCTAGGACTGTGAGTGCCTGTAGGATGTGTGGTTTATCCCGCTAGGAAGTGGATGCTTGGAGGGGAGGGTGAGACAGAGGAGACCACAGGAGAAAATGAAGGAGAGGCAGGATCTGAAGGTGGAAAGGGACAGAAAAGAAGGGTGTGATCAGATTCTTTGGAATTAGGTTAGGGTTAAAATGAAGGAATACAAGGGACTGGTGCTTTTCCCGGGTGACACGGGAATTCTGGCATATGTGACATCCACAAGCCTAACGGGAGGTGGTAACAACAGCAGCAATAACAAGAGCAGCTAGGGTTTGTTGAGTGTGGATGACTGGCTGGGTGCTGTACTGCCTGGTTGCTTTATATGCATTAACTCATTGAATTCTCACTGCAACCTGATGAGGTAGATACTGTTATTCCTCATCTGGAGATGAGGACAATGGACAGCTGGTGCACAGAGAGGTTAGGAAACTTGCCTAAAGTCTCACAGCCAGGGAGAAGTGGTGCTGGGATTCAAACCTGAGTCCTCACCTCGCTTCTAACCACAATGCTGTACTACCCCCGCTAGTGATCTCACTGGTCACTGGATGGGCTCCTGATCCAGTGCAACTTATAATGACTGCTGTTTGGAGAAATAAATAAAAAGCTAGATTTGTAGGTTATAGCTCATGGAGGGGCTTAAATTCTTATCATTTATTTATTCTGTGTCTTATTCTGTTGTAGAACAGTCCCATGTTGAACTATTGACTCCTCACAGTGATTGTAGATTTCTTGACAGCAAAACTCAGGTTTTATTTATTTATTTATTTATTTTTTAAAATTCCATACAGAGTCTAGGGCAGTGCAGGGTACAGAGCAGGTATTTAGAAGGCACTGGCTGGTTGTCAGGTTGATTACTTGAGATAAAGACTCTCAAACTCTGTTTGAGTAAAGAATTCAAGAGTCCCAGTGTTTGTCTTGCTGCCATTGCACTCAGGAAAAGAGACAGTGGGCCACTGATCCTCTTCTGGGCTGGCAAAGCCGTCTTTCTTTATAGGGATACAGATGTAGCAATTACGACATTATTACCAGGCAAGAACTTATCAAGGAGGAGGACAGTAGGAATGGCCGGCCCGCTCTTTGAGGTTAAAGTTTACTTTCAAAGGGCATAACAATCTCCGAAGTAGAGTTATTTTTGTATAAATAACATGGCCAAGGGCAGTGCTTGCCTTAATAACAGAATAAAATTGTGTTTTCCTGTAAGTCTCCCCACTGACTAAATGAATGAAATATATACTTTCGAGGTTCCAACTTTATTATGCAGGCAAGGGAGCACTTTTCTGCAGCTCAGAGATAAGACAGGCCATTTTCTCCTTGTCTTGAGAAGAGGACCAAAGACTAGAGCAGGATGTGACTTCTTCTGAGGCACATACCAGAACCCTAGGATGGGCAGTGCCTGCAAGCTGCCCTGTCTGACCAGGTGCCTCTGCCTATTAATAGTCCATTTCAGAGTCTGGGAGCAAGACCCCTGCCCATCCCACCCACCCAGTGTGCAACCAGAACTCAAATAGTTCTGCACATTCTTGCAGATTCCTGCACACTCTTGGGGAGCTTACCTCACAGGTATTCTGGAGCTTTCCCCAAACTGGCAGCCACCTTACTTGGCTTGTTCTGATCAGTTTTGGAAGATATTATTTCTCCAAACACCGTGAAGCCATCTGCCTCTGAAACCTGCTTCATTCAGATGGAGTCTTGAGAAAGCATTAACACAAGTACCACCTGTTAGGGCTAGGTGGAGCCTAACTGAAGGTGGTTTGCATCATTGGACTGTTGGGTCAATAGCATGTTTGCATACTTAGTGGAAGGTTTAAGTGTTTGCAGGAGGTATTTGCTGGCATCCTTGAGTAAGTTCTCATAAGTATAAGCATCGCCTCCTATCATTATTAAGTCTGAGCAGCAGAATATTTTTGCTAAGCCTCATTTTATCTCCTCTGGTGCATCCACATATTTCCTAGCAAAGGCAGAGGTAATGAAATGTCATGGATTACAAACTTGTCTAGTCTCCATTACCTGGACATGGATTTCCTGATTGGCGGTGGCTAAGGCTGCAGCAGAAAGGCGGGACAGGTTCACCTCCCAACCTGGCTCAGTATCATTAGGCACTGGCTAATCACTCATCTTTTGCCTTGATGTTCAGGACCCCCTTTACTTCTGGTTTTTTTTTCTGTTAAACCTTCAGATATTCTTCTTAAATGAGATAATGAGAGCAGCCAGAGCTTATTGCTACATCCCAGCAGCGTTTACTAAAGCATGTCAGAATTATACTTGGAAAAGTGGGGTGTTCGCTAAAATGAGGATCCCTAGGCTCCACCCTCAACCTGCTGAAGCCGGAACTCAGGAATCTGCATTTTAACAAACTCAGGCAGTTGTTCAGTTCACTAAAGTGGCTGAAATGAACTCAAAATCTTAAACTTTTAGATCAGAAGTTTCTCTAGCCCCTCCCTAGAATGTATTTTAATATTTGTCAATCCTGTTTAATGAAATAATACTTCTTCCTCTCTCTTTCCCTTTCTAGGTGAAGCGGAATACGGTGAATTTAACCACACGTGTGAAGTTTCTTGGGATGGCTCATACAAACTTAAAGGGCTTAACATTTCTCTGGAAAGTTTCCCAGAATATTAGCCAGTTTTCTGTCACATGCTGGTTTGCTTACTTGCTTGCTTGTTTATGGAATAGAGTTGGACTGTTACTGGATTTCTTAGAAGATGTGTTTGCTAGATTTTTTCCCCCATATTTTGAAGCAATTTTCATAGAGGAGTGTCTTTCGTTAAAATCAAAGTTTTGTTCCATCAATTCCAAATATTTTCCCAGTGGTGCTCCTTGAAAAGGAACAAGAGCCAGGTTTACATTGCCCTTGGCATTTGATGGTACCTGAGTATGTGTTCTTTGTTCCTAGAAGGCGCTATGCTGGTTAGAGGGCTTGACTTGCCACAGCTGCCTCCTGAGCTGCCTGAACCTGGTGCAGTAGGGTTGGCTCCTGTGATGGTGCCTGAATAAATCTTGCCAAAACAGACAGACAATGATGAAACACAAATAGAGGTTTCTACTCATGTTGGTTTGTATCTGACAATCCTGGGTATTGTTGATCCAACATAGGGCAAAACTATTTCTTATAAAGAATTTTTTTTAAAAAGTTTTATGTACTAAAATGCTTATCTGGAACAAAAGAAGTTCAAAAAATTTTTCACGAATTTGATTTCCCCACCTAAATGGAGACTGTGTAATCAAAACACATGCATACAGGTACACGTTACTATTATTTTTTCCCCAAAATGGGATTGCAAAAGAAAGAGAGAATGAAGGGAGTTTTTATATTTCTGGAATTTTTTTATAAGCAGAATTAAGTCAGGCATGGCCCAGCTTCAGCCAGAGCCAAAATCCCCCTCCCTGTCCACTCTTTGTTAAGTATGAGTTGTTATATTTGAAAACTACAAAATGAACTTAACTGAAATCCAGCAAACAGTTTCTGTTTTAAAAAAATGATTTATATTAAACTTGGTAAAATAGATTTCTTACTTAAATCATCAATAATTAAAAGCATTATTTTAATGAAATGTGTTGGATTTATTTTCTTAAACATAGATGCTAATATTTATTACACTTTGTTTCATTGTCCGCTGTTGAAACACTTTTGTGTTTTTATTTTAGCATGCTCTAAAATCAGCCACTGGCTATTCCAAAACCTGAAGTGAATAATACCACTCTTTCCCAATGGCAAAAGGCTCACCATGTCCTACAACTTTGGGAATGGCCAGAATCCAGCCTTTGACACAGGTCCTGCCTCGGGGTCTCAAGTGCCAGTGTACCTGTGATAGAGTTAGGTTGAGGGCATTTGTCTGGTTTTCTCCCTTTACCGACTTATTGTGAATGTGGTTTTCAGAATTTTGCACTGTAAGAAAACCACATCTATATTCAGGTTAGAACCAGTTATCTTACCTGATCCAAATATCACAGAGCAAAGTCAACCAGTTTTCACAGCAGGTGCTACAGATTCCTTTATGTGGTCATTGAATGTGCAGAATATGTCACTGTTACGTTCTGATTGGCCACGAGAGGGCACTGAAGACTACTTTTGTGCAGATATGGATTTCTTGAACAGCAGAGCTAATCAAGCCCCTAAGAATGAGGCGTTGGGCTGAGTTAGGGGTGTGTGGCCTTGATGATAATGTTGGAGTACAGGTAGCTCAGCTGGGGCAAGAAGAGAAGCTGAGGCCTGGTCTCATACTGCTGCTGCTAGGTTTTCATGGATTGGTCACTCCTTCCCTTCACACCATGTGCTACCCATCAGGCTTCAGGTTCCTGGCCTTAACCAGATAGGAGATGAGTGTCTTAGACCAGGGTAGGGGTGGGGCTGGCCTTGGCCCAGAGAGCAAGGCAGGCCCTGATCAAGAAAAGACAAAAGTAGAAAGAGGGAGTGGCCTGAAACTACAGAGCCCAGATGGCTGCCTCTGGCAGATTTTGTCGTGGCTGTACATCTGTGCTCAACTAGTCAAGGCTATTTGTCTTTACCAACTGTGGCCAATAATTATAGTTTATTCTTCAGAGTCCTTGCGGGTATGTGGTAAAATGGAGAAAAGTCACTTATGAAATGAGAGAGAGTTCAGTGAAATAAATGCACAGATATTCTGATGAGATTGTTAATATCATGTTCCCTTCTTAGTAATATTCAGACAGAAGATCACAAAGTACTTGAAGAGGAGGCTCTACTTTCCTATAATGGGGCACATTTTTCAGTTTTAGTACTGAGAAAATAGTGCTCTACTTTGTGTAATGCTGCTTGGTCAGTATTTTTTAGGGGAATTCCTTTCGCTACAAAGCCAAGTGTTATAAATTTTCATCTGAGAAGTCCATTATGACTTAAGTCCTTTTTGGAATTAGAGGGATATGAATCAATCAAAATGTTAATCTTTTTCTTAGTTTTTTCCCCCTGGTATTAGTTGTAAGACATATTTGTGTAGAAAATATGGAAACTAAAAAAAGCTTAAAATTCATAATTTCACCAGCCAGCATAGTTGCTAATATTTTGGAGTGTTTTCTTCCAGTCTTTGCTTCCATGAAATATTTAAACATAATCAAGATCATGCTGTATATTGATTGTCTATCATGATCATCTCACTTTATCATAAGCTTATGTTCCTAGAAACCATTCACAAGGATGGCTTAGAATGGCTGCAGAATGTTTCATCAGATTAATGTACCCAGGCTACCAAATAATGGTCTGTATTGGGACTCCATTGCTAGTGACAGAAACCTGAGTCAAAGTAGTTTATGCAAAAAGGGGAATTCATTGCTCTTAAAATATGCCTTCAGAACTCGGTCTTCATTTCCTGACTTTTCTTTCTGCTGCATTGGTTTTAACTGCAACCAGCAATCTTAGCGTCAAGAGGATCACCCTTCCTAGCCAGACCCTAGCCATTTCTGAATAATCACTGTGCCTGGAAATGGGGTGCCCTCTTTGGCTGAGCCTGAGTCATGTGTCCTTTACTGGAGTTGGGGGTTCAGGTCAGCACCATCAGAACCACAGGGACTGGCAGAATATTGAAGGGCAGCTCCTGAAAGGAAAATAGTGGTTATGTTAACTGAAGGGACAATGGGCAGGCAAAAACTAAGGGCTATTACCATTTTTCCCAGTTTTTGAACATTTAGGTTACTTCCAGTTTTTCTCTAAGTTAAGAATTCATATCAATTAACAGTCTTGCAAGCAGTGTATGAAAGTGCTTACTCAGTGTATTGAACTTGATAGGTAAAAATAGTATTGTGCTACTTTAATTGGCGATTCTTAGGTTATTGGTAAAGTTGAACATTAAAGTTTTTTTATTAGTTGTTTGTTTTTCCTTTTTGTGAACCATCAGTTTATGTTCTTTGCCCGTTTATATTTTGAGGATCATTTTTCAAATTGATCTTGGTGAATTCTCTATTAAGTCTATGAAACCTTTTATTTATTAAATTTGTTACTAATACCCAGTATGTTTTCCTTTTAGATTATTTTGTTGTTTAAAATCTATAGGTGTTTAAATTTTATGGAAAAATTTAACAATCTAATATTTCCCTTTGACTTCTTTAATTTCCTTTAAACTTAGTAAATTCTTTTCCTTTGAGAAAGTTGATAAATGTCAATTTAGATTTCTTCCATTTGTATGGTTTTTTACACTTAACTCATATCTATCCAGAATGAATTTTGTGTATAATGTTTATCACTTTCCTAGTGACAAACCCAAATTATACTTAGCTCTTTTAATCTAGGTGTGAGTTAACTCCATGTGCTTAGCAGGCATTTGGCCACTCTGCTGGACAGTCCATCCTGGAGGCAATCTGTGTCCCCTACCGTGGGCCCTAGGGACTGGAATTGGCTAAGAATGTGGCTCTGATAACATTCTCATAACCTTTGGAGGCTGTCTACTACACACACACTCCTTAGCTAGATTCTCAAGTCCCACCACAATAAAACATTAGCTGGCTTTCTCAACTTTATCTACCATTCTTCTGAGTGTATATTCTGCCATCAACCTGAACTGGTCATGTCCCAACTTTTCCCTTTGGACTCTTCTGCCTTTGCCCACACTCAGCCAGGCATCTCTCCACCTCCACATCCCCCTCACTTTTCAGGAGTATGTGCCTTCAAGGCAGAGTCTGCCGGATTGATTATCACTGTAGCCCCATAACAGCAAGTGTCAATACTTCATTATATGTAAAAAAAAAAACCTTCAATGAAAGTATAACAAATGTTTTGCTTATAGACTTTTTATTTAAAAGTTTAGTGAATATAGTGGACAATGATGGTTGAACCTCCAACTTTCTGTGTGACTTAGAATAAAATAATTTGTTTCAGCAAAGGCACATTTAAATCCCAGATTGGAAAATTTCAATGAAACTTTGCTTGACACCCCAGACTTCAGACTCCATTAAAGAACAAAATTCCATGTTACAGACTTGGATGGAGGTGTCTGTCTCGGGGTGTATTGAACAACTCTCCTGCAGGTGGTCCACAAAGAAGCAGTAAATTTTGAATTGAGTTAATTATCATTGTCTTTGATTTTCAAATTTGCTGGGCAGCTAGGAACACAAGCTCGGCTGTGAGAACATTGGCTTCTGACCCAGTTGTTCACTTACTGCAGGTGGTATTGGGCAAATCACTCTGCCTCTCTGAGCTTTAGGCCTCATCTGTAAGGCACAGGCAATACCTCACAGGATGGACTACAGATCAGCCAAAATGTTCACACATCACTTAACACAAAGCCCTGCACAGTGATGATCATTGTCATTGTTAGGCCAGTAAAAGAGGAATCCTCGAGTCCTGGCTGTCCTGATAGCCTCCTGTCTATGAGGCTTTGGAATGCATCTTTGAGCGACAGAGTTAGTGTCAGAATCAAACACATGGCTCTGCAATGGTGCTACATAGGTGCAAATCCTAACTCCATCACTAACTAGCTGTTTCATCCTGTATGCTGCAGGATTTTCATCAGGAAAATGGAGAATAATAGTACAGTTGTTCCCTGGTATCCGTGGGGGATTGGTTCCAGGACCTCCCTCAAATACCAAAATCCACCCTGATCAAGTTCCTGGTAGAAATGGCATAATATTTGCCTGTAACCTGTGAGCACCCTCCTGTATACTTTAAATCATCTCTAGATTACTTATAATACCTAGGACAATGTAAATGCTATGTAAACAGCTGTTATACTGTATTGTTTAGGGACTAATGACAAGAAAAAAAATCTATACATGTTCAGTAGAGTACGACGTAATTTTTTTCCCAAATATTTTCAATCTGCGGTTGGTTGAATCTTATGGATGTAGAGCCCATAGCTACGGAGTACCTGCCTCCCCAGGTTGTAGAAAGAATTCAAGTTAAAACACAAAAAGCATAGAACAACGTCTGATATATCAAGCACAAATAAATACTAGTTGCTTTTCTTTGCTTCAAATACCAGTTGGCAACCAATAGGTTGAGTTTTCTCAAAAATAAAAGCTATGGTTGTCAAAGCACTGAATTTTATAAAATATATTTATACGCAGCATTTTATCTAACGCTTGCAACAAGCCCAAGAGATAGATGGGGCACAAATTATTTTTCTTATTTCACAGAGGAGGTTGGAGTCCCCAAATGGTTAGCTTGAGGGAGTTCACACGGTTCTGTGTCAGAGCCAGTTCTTAAATCTATTTCTGTCCCCAAGAATCCAATGAGCTCTCAGCTCTTGGTGACATATGGATCCTTTGAAGAAATGCCAGTTGTTCTAAAGGTGTGTTGTATAGAAATAGCAAGTCCCATGTGTCAGAAAACTCCAGGTTTTCACAGGTTAGGGCAGGCAGTGTGACCTCTGAAGCCAGATCGCTATATTCAAATCCCAGCTTAACCACTTAGCCGGGTGGCCTTAGGCAAAGGATCCTCAAGAGGTTCCCCGCTGTAAGTTGGGGGTGACACCATGGATAGACAGTGGTTATTAGTATTATTTAGTATCCGTCAAGGTGTGGAATGGCCTGAGGTCATCTCACGGATGGGCTGCTAAGGCTGTAGAGGAACAAAGAATCAGCCATTTTCTAGGTAATAACACTGTGGAAAAGTCACACCGGGAATATGTGCACTGGGGACACCCTCTCTCGCTGTGTGCCGTGCCGGAGCAGAGCTGAGATGAGAAGCTCTCTGTGATCCCCAGTATGACCTCCTGATGAAAGGCCCAGGAAACTGCAGTTTGACAAAAGAACCACTAGAGGTCCCTGTGGAGCCGCATTAAACTGCTAACTGGCTGGCTCTGCCTAAGCCAGGAGAATCTTTAATCTTCCCATCCTGGGCCAGACCAGCTGCACCACAGGAACTGGGACCTAACCACACTTCCTTCCCTTTAAGCTGGTAAGCATCTAGACTGTCAAGGGCTAATGCTGGGACCCACCTGTCCCTGCCAGCAGTCTCCAGAGGTGGGCCCCTTGTTTGGGCAGCTCCCCAGGAGCCAAGCTGGGCTCGGTAAGGACTTCCATGTCCAGGTGGCTCCGCCCAGGGCAAGCTCAGACAATGACAAAAATGTGATCTGGAGGAAGTCAGAGCATCTCCAGCACAATCAGACTGGGCAGAATCCTGCAGGCTGAGAGCCAGACCCAATATAGAAGCCTGGACCTGGGCCATTACCGTGCCTGTTCCCTCTGTCAGCATGGCTGGCCCGCGAGGAGCTGCAGAATCACAGTGTCCAGGACTTGGCCCAGAGGCAGCACACAGCACAACCCTGTGCCTCATCTGGAGGAAGATAACAGCTGGCGGGGCTGCAAGGGAAGGAGGCATTATAGAGAGAGGCAGGAATAAGTATACATAAATATAATATCCTGCTAGAAGACACCTGTGGGGGCCATCTAGTTCAGCCCCTTCATCTTATAGCTGGAGACACTGAGGCCCAGAGACAGAAAATGATTTGGTCAACGTCACACAGCAAGTGAAGGACAAAGCTGAGACTACATCCCAGGTTTGTGCATTCCCATAGCAGCAGCTCTCCATTGCCCCATACTGAGGGGAAGACCATTTAGTAGTCAAAGCTGGGGATGAAAAAAGCCATGGCAGAGTTGAGGAACTTGTTAAGAATATCCACTGCTTAACATGTTGTTATAAACTGGTCCCTCAGATGCCCTGGGGTCTCACAATTTGAAGCTTCCTCGTTTCTAAGGATGATTTTCTGTTTGCTCAGATGCCCAGGAGCTGACTTTATAAGGCTTTGGGGGTAAACTCGTCACCTCCAACAGCCCAGGAACTGGGACAATCTGTTCATAATGACTATAAGGTGGATGCATTAAGTTCTGACCTAGTCCTCACAAACTTTGGGGGCTTAAAAAGAGGAAGCCCACAGGTCAGGGATTCAGGGTATGTGGCACCTGCCCTCCCTGCAGGCGGTCTTGTCCAAACCATCCCATCGTCAGCTACTCTCCATCTCCCACCCTCACCTCAGAGTCTGTGATCCTCACTCCTTATTCCAGGCTCCCATCGTTCCTGGAAGGACTTTGCCCAGAGCAACTCCTACCAAACATTAAACAACTTTCTGGAGTCCCTTCCCCAGATAACAATAGAGATTATCACCTCATCTGAATGAGGTAGAAAGGAACTGACATTTCCCAACAACTTCTGTATACCAGACCCATAACATACATCATTTCATTCATTCCTCCAACAATCCAATAAAGTGGGCATGGCTAGCCAGTGGGGAACAGGGGTTTTAGACATTTATTACATGTTCGAAGACATACAACCAGCTAGTAAATGCTAGGGTTGGAATTTGAGCCTAGGTCTTCCTGTGCTAAAGCTCATACTCGTCCACACCCTGTACCAGCCCCCGGAACACGTGAGTTGTAGTCTTGATCTGGCCATTTTCCAACTTTGTGACCTTGGAGAAACTACTTAATTTTCAATTTCCTTAACTATAAAATGGAATCTGCACATTGATATCAAGTCATCAACAAGATTAAAATGACAATATATGTGAAAATGACATACTAAAGTAAGACACCACCATTAAAGCAGAAAAGACTCTTTTTCCAATGGACAGTGATTGGCTATCCACAGCAATATTTAGCAGGTTATAATTCATCTCCTGCCTCAATGATGTCTCTTTAATCTTATCCATGCCCCAGCTTATTTTTGCCATCCTTGTCTTTTATATCCTTGTGCTGTTTATTACCTTCATTTACTTTTTTTTCTGGTGTGTTTGGGCATTTGGTATATTCTCCCATCTTAATGTCTCACTAAAGAAACAAAATTTTGTTGCTTAATTTTCTTAAGGACAAGTCTTTTGAGGGGAAGCACCCATTAGGTAAACCTCTCACCAAAGTGGACACATGCTGATTGTAAAGTTTGCAAACATGTCTTCAATGGCCATGCATTTTCAGTGTCTGCAATATTCAAGACTATTTCAATTGCAAGTTACAGAATCAAGGTCAAGTAGCTTAAGAAAAAATTTATTGGCTCATGAAATGGAAAAGTCCATGGGGCAGGCCTTTAGGCATGGCATGACCCAGGCTCTCAACAGATGTAGTAAATATTCTACTTGTCTTTATACATCTCTTGTTCTGCTCTCCTCTGTGTTGGCTTCATTCCCAGGCAAGCATCCTCCATCTGGTGAGAAAGATGGATAGCAGGCATGCTTGCTTCTTGCAGAGGAAGAAGAAAGGAGCATCAATTCCAGTATCATCTCTGGGAGAAACAGGATCATAAGACAGCCTCCAAGATCTCCATACCTTGGTGAATATGCCATGTATAAATCTCATTGATTGTGGGACGAACCCATGGATATGATGAGCTGTCACTCCTGTGCTCATGTTGTGTTATATGGTACAGGGGAGATTATCCCAGGTGGGCCTGGTCTAACCAGGCACGCCCTTTAAAAGCAGAGCTTTGTCCAGCTGGCTGCAGAAAGTTAAGTCAGAGAGAGGTGCGCTCTGGTTTGCCCAGGAAAAAGCAAACATCCATGCTGTGAACTGACCATGAGGGCCACCACAAGGAAAGGAACTGCAGGTGTTCCCTAGGATCTGAGAGCAGTCCCTGGCCAATAGTTAGCAGAAAAACAGGGACCTCACTCCAATAATTGCAAGAAAATAAATTTTGCTAACAACAAGTGAGCTCGAAAGAGAACCCAGAGCATCAAATGAGAACCCAGTCAACACCTTGATTTCTGTCTCATAAGTACCTGTTATGAGAAAATGTGTACCCCAAAGTTCATAACTGAAACTTAATCCCCACTGTGACAATGTTAAGAGGGCGGGAATCCAAGCTAAAGAAATGAATAGGAGGTATTTCCAGGTTTTGTTTCAAAACTTTTAAGATTTAAATTCCAGGGAGAAAAAACCCTATTGACTTTATCTGACAGCCTCATTAAGACTATAACCAATGGAGAACAGTTAGTTTTTCAAAGCAAAATCGGCGCTGTTGATAGAACATGGGGGTGTTAATGCTGGGCCTGCAAAAATATCTCTGCATTGATGTGCTCTCCTCCAAATCAGTTACGATGGCCAGGAGGATGGAGTACTCTGATTGGCCAGTTCTGTGTCCTGTGACCACTTTTGGGGCTGTAGGTTAGTCCCACCTGTACCACATGCTCTTGCCAAGATTAACATGGATGGGGGTTGGGGAGAGGAAAGGATGGGCATAAAAAATGAATTATGTCTCTTAGAGCATCTCAGTTACTGGGAATCAGAACTCCTCAGATGCAGTCTGGACTCTGACATTAGCTAGTTCCATGACCTTCAGCAAGTCATTTCACCTTTCTGGGTGTGATGGTTAATTTTAGGTGTGATGGTTAATTTTAGGTGTCAACTTGACTGGATTAAGAAATACCGGGCCCGACCCCGTGGCGCACTCGGGAGAGTGCAGCGCAGCAGTGCTCCCGCCGTGGATTCAGATCCTATATAAGGATGGCCGCTGCGCTCACTGGCTGAGCACGGTGCAGCTGGTCACAAAAAGACAAAAAAAAAAAAAAAAAAAGAAATACCTAGAAACCTGGTAAAGCATTATTTTTAGGTGTGTCTGTGAGGATATTTCCAGAGGAGATTAGCGTGTGAGCCTGAGTGGACTGGGTGGGGAAGATCACCCTCAATGTGAGCATGCACCATCCAATTAGCCAGGGGCCCAGAGAGAACAAAAATGGGGGAAAGGCAAATACGTTGATCCATCTGGTAGAGCTGGGATACGCTCTTCCTCCCCTGTTCTTGGACAACAGAACTCCAGGCTCTCCAGCATTTGGATTCCAGGAATTGCATTAGCGACCCCCCACCCCTACTCCAACCCCACTTCCACCCCCGGTTCTCAGGCCTTCAGCCTCCAACCGAGAGTTACACCATGGGCTTCCCTAGTTCTGACACCTTTGGACTTGGACTGAGCCACGCTATCAGCATCCTTGTATTAGTCCGTTTGTGTTGCTATAAAAGAATACCTGAGACTGGGTAATTTATAAAGAACAGAGGTTTATTTGGCTTATGATTCTGGGACAGCTGCATCTGGCATGGGCCTCAGGCTGCTTCTACTCATGGTGGAAAGTGGCAGGCAGCTGGCAGGTACAAGCAGATCACATGGCGACAGGAAGCAAGAGAGAGAGAGAGGGAGGAGGTACCAGGGTCTTTTATGGGAACTATTAGAGTGAGAACTCACTCACTACCCCTCTTGCGCCAGGGAGAGCATTAATCCATTCACGAGGGATCCACCCCCATGACTCAAACAGCTTCCAGCAGTGCCGCACTGGGGATCAGATTTCAACATGAGTTTTGGTGGGAACAACACATCCAAACTCTATCAGTCCTGGAGGGATCTCCAGCTTGTAGATGGCCTGTCATGGAACTTCTCAGCCTTTGTAATAATGTGAGCCAATTCCCCTAATACGTTCCCTCTCATATATCTGTATACATATCCTATTAGTCAGAGCCCTGATTAATGCACTGGTTCTTAAATTCTTGCATTTGCAAAATAAGGGATTAGATTAGGTGATTTCTGATCTCCCTCTAACTGGGACAGTCTATGACTCAATCTTTTACACCATTTTACAACCAGCATACAAGTAACTGATAGGGCTTTATATATTTCTCAAGGGCATTTGCTTCAGAATGGAAGAAAAGGGTTTCAGTCAGTGGTGTGCTGCCAAATGTTTAATTACCAGCTCAGGAGTAAGCCCTTATGTACAGTGTTTGCTCCCACCATGGCCAATTTCAAGCCACCAACGGTTTAACAATCAGCTTGGAAAATTCCAGAAAATTTACCAGTCAGCTCTCATGGGCTGATATGAGCCAGCTCCAGCATGCCACTAATTTTAGCTAAAAGAATGACTCTTTAAGTATGTATTTTGGGTTACTCGTGAAAAGTGGAGAGGGTCAGAAATCCTTAGGGATTTCCTTTAGGGATCAGAAATCCTTCTTGGCACCACTGAAATCACATTCTATAGGCAGTCATCCCACGAGCCACACCCAAAGTCAGCCAGATTCAGCTCAGATAAAGTCTGGCAGTTACTGATACCTCAGTTTCCCTAGTTGATAGTCCCGGCCAGTAGGAGCTCCGTTAGGCTCTCTCTGCCCCTTCCTCCAGCTTTGGTCAGACAAGGAAGAGTCACAGGACCATGGAGTCAAGCAGAGCCACACGATGTGGATCTGGGTGGAGGGGACAGCAGGGAGCCTCGCTTGGCTCAAATTTAGCATCTGAAAAGGCAAGTACTACCAGGGACAGTCAATAAAGAATGCTGGGCTCTTTCCTCAAACCTTCCCCTCCTTCACCCCTCTCTATAGCAATAGTTGGGATTGTGCCCCTCCCCATTTGGTGAATTTTGATTGAGAACCTTCTATGTACTAGGCACTGTATTCAGTTCGGGGCATTCATTGCCTAAGACATGGTCTCTAACCCCAAGGGCTGAATTTCCCAGAGGGGAGTTAAGTTTTGTTGTCTTCTTCTCTCTGCCTAACCTGACTTTTGGGTCAAGAATGGGCTCCCTCTCTCTTTTCTCTCTCTCATATTAAATACCAACTATGTACTGAGCACTACAGATTACATCTGAAAATAAGTTCCTCCTCTGGAGAAAAGGAGAGAAAGGCCTCCAGCAGAGGGATCCTGTGAACCAAGGCTTGGAGTCTCAAGAGGAGGGGCTGACACACGTAGCAACTGGGAAATTTTCAGATGAGGCTGAAAAGCCAAAGCCTCACTGGAGTGTTTGGCTGGGATCCTGCAGAAAAGTTAGCTCCCCCGCTCATGGAGACCCCTAAGGAAAAGCTTCGTGAGGGAACAGCAGGTGTTGGGCTTGCGGCTGCCTGCCAGTCCTCAGCAGTCAGCATGTGGACAGGGTGGGCCCACATGCTGCTCCTCGAGGGCTGCAGAAGCGCTTCCCCATCAGAGGGGCCTTGGGAGGGCTGCCTCTGGAAACCTCAAGGGACAGAAGCCAATCAATCCTCTTTTGTGATTCTTTCTCTGATGAACAGGAGCCGGGGAGTTGCAAGGCTGAGTGCCCAGTCCCAGCTGCCTGGGAAGGGGCAGCCCTAGAGGATCAGGGGAAATGAGCAGCCCAGGAGGGGACCCTCAGGAGCAGAGGCTGACCCCACCTCACCTGAAGACCCTATAGCCCCTCAGAACAGCCTCTCCTCTAGTTGTAGGCAAAGCTCTCCTACTAAATTTTGATAAGTCCCAAGAGCAAAAGGGGGATTTATTGGCTCATGCAGCTGCAAGTAAGGCAAGGGGGCAACAGGAGCAGAACTTCCCTTTCCCCATCCCTCGGCTCTGCTTTCCTCCACACCATCTTCATCCCGTCGGTCTCTCTCCATGTGAAAAAAGATGCCCTCCGTAGCTGCAGGCTTGCATTGTCCTCATGGAAAGACGGTGCCCCTTTCCCTGGAGTTCCAGCAAGAATCTTGAAAAGGGCTCTCTTTGGCCCTCCTTGAACCAGTCTTCGTAGGCAGCAGAATATGATGCTCTGATTGGCTGGTGCACGGTCCCATGCCCACACCTGGACCACAGTGGTGGTATGAGCCCCACTCAAAGCACTCTGGCCAAGGTTACGGGAAATATGGTCCCCTCCAAGGGAAATGAGGTGCAGCTTCCAAAAGAAGGAGAGGGGAGAGGGAGAGGTGCTGGACAGGGCAAACTAATTCTTTCACCAGAAGCGCTCATATAGTGCCAATACCTTTCTCTTACCCCATGGCTGCTTATGTTCTGCTTGGCCCCTCACCTCGTACTCTCTTTGCTTGCAGCTGTAGCCATTTCACTTCCATCAGTTCAGCCTTGGTCCTGAGCCCCGCTGCCTGCCTTATGCCTTATCTTGTCGTTACATTGTCTTTATGCTACCCGGTTCCCCAATCACTCTCTTGGGGAGGGGCCCATTTCACTGATGACAAATTTCCCAGCTGGAAGCTCCATTCATCAGCTTCTGGATTCCCCTTGCTGTGCTCTCCCCAACAGCTGGGGCATCTCCTACTCAGTATTGGACTTTTGCCATCCATCCGTCCACCTACCCACCAACCCACCTATCCACCCATCAAAATGTATTGGGAGCTAGGGATTCAATTGTGACAAAGAGCCAGACTTTTCCCATGAGGCACTCACAGCTGCTGGTCACCACGTCCTACCTGGGTTTTCTCTCAGCGCCTTCCTCTGCCTGTGTCCTGTGCAAAGTGTTGGCCTACTTCTAGGTGCCAGCCCCTTCCCACTGTACTCACCAGGGCAAGGCTGGCTGGCTGTAGTGGACAGTTATTGTTTTATATATGCTCAGAATCTTTGCTTCTTTTCTTCTGTTACAAATCATTGTGTTAGTTAATCATAGTGTTCCAACTCCAATTTCGTCTTGTGCCCCTTGAAACAATGGTTGATTCTAGAGGTGAGCATATGGCCCAGCTGAGCCAATCAGAGCATTCTCTGATACTGATATGGGGATACTGAGTGTTTCGGTTATCTTGGTGTGTCACAACCATCCCAAACTTAGTGGCTTAGAACAACAATCATTTTAGTTGTTCATGATTCTGTAGGTCAGCATCTTAGGCTGGATTCAGTTGTGCTTGATCTGTCTGGTCTGACATGGGGCCACTCATGTGGCTGCAGTCCTCTGGTGGCTCAGCTGGGGCTGCATGGTCAAAGATGGCCTTACTCACTTGTCTGGAATTTGGCGCTGACTGTCAGCTGGATCACATGTCCCTAATGCAGGCTTCTTTGCGGGGGGGCTGGATTCCCAAAGAAGCAGTGCATATGGCAAGCTCCAATGTGCAAATGCTATATAAGTCTT
This sequence comes from Cynocephalus volans, assembly GCF_027409185.1. Lineage (NCBI taxonomy): Eukaryota > Metazoa > Chordata > Mammalia > Dermoptera > Cynocephalidae > Cynocephalus > Cynocephalus volans. The sequence goes on along the minus strand of NC_084467.1, from coordinate 124,699,873 downwards.
TGAGAGTTTTTTTTTAAGGTGGGAGAAATAACATGTTTGTATACTGATAGGAATGATCCAGTTTAAAAGAAAATATTGACATGCAGGAGAGAGTAGAGTTTCTGAAGCAATGTCTTTGGGAAGTAAGAGGGGATGGAACCCAGTGGAGGGGTTGATAGCAATCTGATGGGTAAAAAAGTGCATTCATTGTAGTTTTAATTTTGATTTGTCCTACGAAGAGTGATATGGATATTTTTTCATTCATTTAAAAGCCATTTGTTGCTTCCTTCTCCATGAGCTTTCTGTTCAAGTCCTTTGCTCATTTTTCTAATGTTATTTTAGACTTCCACTAGCTTGAAAATTCCATGAGGGTGAGGATTTTTGGTCTGCTTTACTCCCAGTCTTATCTTTAACATATAGTACAGTTCTTGGCACTTGGTGTGCAGTCAAAAAGTATCCGGTGTAATTGAATAATGTTTAGATGCCTTTTATGTATTAAGGAACTTAGTTCTTTGTCACAGTGCTGCAAGCACCTTTTCTTAGTTTGCAGTTTGACTTTGAAATTTGTTAGACAGATTAGTTTAGATTTTGTAGAATTTTATATAAATGGAATAATTTAATTCATACTCTTTTGGCCTGGCTTCTTCAACTCGGTATGATTTTGAGACTCAGCCATGTTGTGTGTACCAGTAGTTTATTCCTTTTTATTGTTGAATATTATTTCATTGAATGGATATACCACAATTTGTTTATCCATTCATTTGTTGATGAACATTTGCGATGTTACCAGTTTTGGGCTCATACAAATAAAACTGCTATGATTGTTCATGTACAAATCTTTGTATGGATATATATTTGCTTTTCTGTTGAGCAGATAATTCCTAAGTGTGGAATGGCTGGATCATATGGTGGGTGTATAAGGATACTTCAGAAAGTTTGTGAAAAAATAGAATTAAAAGATAATATGAATCATTCCGTGAACTTTTTAAAGACCCCTCATATGTTTAACTTTTTAAGAAACTGCCAGACGATTTTCCAAAATGGTTGTACCATTTTACATTCCCACCACCAGTGTATGAGAGTTCCAGTTCCTCCATATACTGGGCAACACTTGATACGGATAGTTGCTGAATTTCAGCCATATTAATAGGTATGTAGTGTGACATTTGTTTTTCCTTAATTATTAATGATGTTCAGCATCTTTCTGTGTGTTTATTGGTCATTCATTTAGCTCCTTTTGGGAATTGTCTATTCAAATCCTGTTCTATTTTCTTATTGAGTTGATTATCCTACTGTTGAGTTGAAAGATTTCTTTATGTATTCTGGATTTAAGTCCTCTGTCTGATATATAAATTTGCAAATAATTTCTCCAGTCTATGGCTTGCTTTTTTATTTTCTTAATGGGGTCTTTCAATGAACAAGTTTTTAATTTTCATAAAGTCCAGTTTATCATTTTTTTCTTTTATGGTTTGTGCTTTTTGTGTTTTTCTTCTGTGTTTTTCTTCTGTGTTTTATTCCAGAAATTTTATAGTTTTAGATTTTACATTTAGGTCTATGAACCATTTTAGATAATTTTTGTGTATGTTGTAAAATTAGGGTAAATGATGATTTTTTTCCATCCAGGTATCCTGTTTGTCTAGCACTATTTGTCAAAAAGACTGTTGTTTCCCCAGTGAGTTTTTTGGCACCTTTATGGAAAACCAATTGACAGTATATGTTGAAGTCTATAGTACCATAAGTAATAGATGGCAATTATGCCACTTTGTAATGTTTGATAACTAGCAGGGTTATTTCACTCTCCTTAATCTTCTTTTACAGAATTTTCCTGCTATTCTTTCACTTGTTTGTTTTAGCATTAATTTTGTCTTGGCGTATAATTTATATAACATAAAACTCACCATTTTAAAGTGTATGCCTCAATGGTTTTTAGTATATTCATTACGTTGTACACCATCACCACTATCTGATTCTACAACATTTTCTTTAGCTCTCCCCCCAAAAACCTCATACCTATTAGCAGCTAGTCCCAGTTCCCCACTTTCCCCATCCCCTGGCAACCACAAATCTGCTATCTATCTCTATGGATTTGCTTATTCTGAACATTTCATATAAATGAAATATACAATAGGTGGCCTTTTGCTTCTGGCTTCTTTACTCACCATAACGTTTTCAGGGTTCACCCATGTTGTAACATGCAACGGTACTTCATTCCTTTTTATGGCTGAATCATATTCCATGTTTGCTTATCCAGTCCTCAGTTGTGGTCACTTGAATTGTTTCCAGTTTGGGGCTGCATAATGCTGCTATGAACACTCATATATAAATTTTGTGTGTGAACATACATTTTCAATTATCTTGGGTATATACTAGGAGTACAATTGCTGGCTCTTATGGTAACTCTATATTTAACTTTTTGAGGAACTGCCAAACTGTTTTTCACATGGGGCTTCAACATTTTGCATTCCCACCAACAATGCATAAGGGTTCCAGTTTCTCCACATCCTTGTCAACACTTGTATTGTTTGTCTTTTTTGTTTTAGCCATCCTAGTGGGGGTGAAGTAGTATCTCACTGTGGTTTTGATTTGCATTTTCCTAATGAGCATTAATGTTGAGCAACTTCTTATGCAGTTATTGGCCATTTGTATATCTTCTGTATTAGACCATTTTGTGGCTTATAACAAAATACCTGAGACTGGGTGATTTATAAAGAAAAATGACATTTATTGCTTACAGTTTCTGAGGCTGGAAAGTCCAAAGTCCATCTGGTGGTGGTGACAGTGACTCAGGGGTCTCACATTGCAAGATGGCGAAAGCAGACAGACAGCAGAGTGAGCAAGAGAGACATACTCTCTTCTTTTAAAGCCCTCAGAACCACACCCTGACCACCATTTTTAATCCATTTACTACTGCACGGTCCTACAATCCAATCACCTCTTCAAGGCTCCACTTTTCAATTACCATAATAGGATTTCCCACCCTCTTGATAGTCACAGTGGGGGCTAAGTTTCTAATACATAGAACTTGGGAGACACAATTCAAGCTCCAGTGAGTTTTTGGGAGACATAATTCAATCCACTACATCTTCTTTAGAGAAATGTCTCTTTAATTGTTTGGCCAATTTTTAATTTTTTTTATTATTGTTATTGAGTTGTAGGGGTTACTTACAAGTTCTGAATACTAGACCCTTTTCAGTATATAATAAGCAAATATTTTCTTTCATTCTGTGGGTTGTCTTTAAACTTTCCTAATAGAGTCCTTTGATACACAAAAATTTTTAATTTTAATGAAGTCCAATTTATCTATTTTGTCTTTGCTTGTGCTTTTGGTATTCTGGCCGTTCTTGTATATTAATTTTTTTTTTTTCATATAAACTTTGCAACCAACTTATCTTGTTCTAAAACTTTTATTGGTATTTTCAAAGAGATAGATTGATTAATTTATAGAGAATTGGGGTCTTCTTAAGAGGGAGCTTTCTATCAAAGAAGGATATACTTTTGCATTTACTCAAGTCCTTTCTGTGTTCCTCAGTAATATTATAAAGTTTGTTTCTGTAAGAACCCAAATGCCCCAAGGGATCAAACCCTGATCACATAAGTCCTTCTCGGCCACACCCCATCATGGCGCTGGTTGCCCTTCTCTTCCATACTCTCCTTCCCACTGGCACGAATCGCACACCAATCAGCTCACCCCAAGCCCCATGCGGTATGCTAAGTAGGGATTGTATTTTAAGCCAATCAGCCTTCCCTAAAAGCCCTATATATATGTGTGTGTGCCACCTAATAAACGAGATCTCTCCGGTGGATCGTCAACTGGTGTCGACTCGTCCTTTCATTTGGTGCCGAAACCCGGGACGGAGCTTCTCTCGAGTGGCGACACTTTTCGGATCGCAGCGGCAACACCTTCCAAGTCGCCCCTCAGGGCTCCCTCGAGCTGTAACACTTTTTGAATCGCAGCGGCAGCACTTTCCGAGTTGCCCCTCGGGAACTCCGTCCCACCAGGACCGGCCTCCCTTCCACCGCTCACCATTGACGGTCCACCCTCGTCCATTCTTTTTGGCGCTGGCTCCTTCCACTCACCACCGGCTCATCATTAAGTAAGCCCCCTTTCCTAAAGGGCACCAGCCCTTTTTCAGGCTACCACAGGGAGTCTAGATCATCCGGTAGCCCCTAATGCCCATACCCCACCCCACCACAGTCTTCACAACCACCATAAATTCCCAAACTATAACAGGTTCCAAAGCCCCGGTAAACTTTTACTTTCATTTTTGGAGGTTAAAAGCCCCATTCTGTTCTCTCCTTCACCCTCCTGTCCACCACTCTCTTCTCTCCACTTCCCGGGTCCAGGACCAACCAGAAAATCCTGGCACTAGGTTCCTTCAGGCACCGGGCTTTTGCCCTAGAGAAGTGGAGGTCTGAGTGACGACCCACACCTCCCTTCTCTCCTCCTGGTACCTGAACCTGCTGGGACTGACGTGACCTACTGGGGATGCCCTCTAGGATCCTTGCCTTTCCCAACCGGCCAAAGGATCTGTCCTATCACTAATCTCTGTCCGACTTCTGTCTAAATTCCCATTAAGAGACCAGAATGGGCGCTTCCTCCTCCTCCCTAGGGGACTCTCCACTTCAATGCCTTCTGAAAAACCTCACCAACCTTTCCCTCAGGCCGGATATTGAGCCCAAACTCCTCACCAAATTCTATATACAAGATCGGCCTTATTATCCTTTAGATAATCAAAACACATGGCCCCCTGAGGGCACACTAGATCCTAACATTCTACGAGACCTCTTTAACTACTGCCAGCGCCTAAAAAATGGAAGGAGATCCCTTATATCGAGGCTTTTCGCCTCTTGACTCAGAACCCCGCCCTCTGCTCCTCCTGTGCTCCCTCTCAAGTCCTTTTAGCCTGTAAACCATCTCCACAGTCACCCCTCGATTCTTCCACCTTCGACCCTGCAGATGAACCCCCACCCTACCGATCTCATCCTCCCCCAGTGCCTCCAGCGTCCGCTCCTCCTCCCCCGTCATCCGCATCACCTTCTGCACCTCCTGCGCCATCCACTCCCCCGTCTTTACCCTCACCTACTCCTGACCCACTAAGCCCCCCTTTCACCCGTTCCCGAGGACCTCCCCCCGCCCCTTTAACGATCGCCCCACTACGTGAGGTAGCTGGGGCTGAAGGAGTAGTTAGGGTCCATGTTCCCTTTTCCCTAGTTGACCTTACAGAATTAGAAAAAAGACTAGGCTCTTTCTCTACCGACCCTACCACGTACATTAAAGAATTCCAATGGATCCTGCAGACCTACAGCCTCACACATCATGACATCTTCATGCTCCTAGCCAATACCCTCCTCCCCGAGGAACGCCGCAGGGTCTGGGATACAGCCCAAACCCATGCCACTGACACCCATCGTACCAATCCGGATCACCCGCCAGGCCCCCAAGCAGTCCCAGAACAGGAACCTAATTGGGATTATAACACAGCCCAGGGAATCCAGGCTCGAGACCGTTTTGCCTCTTGCTTAATAATTGGCCTCAAAAAAATTGGCTCGCAAGGTCGTCAATTTCCAAAAAATTCAAGAAATTGTCCAAAAAAAGGAGGAAACTCCCTCCGAGTTCCTCAATAGATTAACTCAGGCCTTTCAACAATACACTAACTTAGACCCCAACTCAGAAGACGGCTGGCATGTCCTTATGACCTATTTCCTGGCCCAATCCTACCCCGACATTAAAACTAAACTTAAAAAATTAGAGCAGGGTCCTGCAACCCCTCAGACGGAAATCCTGTCAGTGGCCTTCAAGGTTTTTCATAATTGGGAGGAGGAAAAGGAACGTCAAAAACAAAAGGCCGACCACGCCAACTTCCAGATGTTGGCCCAGCTTATCAAACCCCCTGGGCGCCCTCCCACAGCCTCCACCTCTAAGCCTCCACCTGGAGCCTGCTTTAAATGTGGAAAGGAAGGGCATTGGGCAAAGGCTTGCCCCACCCCCAGGCCACCCACCACTCCTTGTCCAAAATGCAAAAAGAAGGGACATTGGGGATCTGATTGCCCCCTTGCCCGAAGGGGTGAAGGACCAACTGCCCCACAGTCCCCCGAACTGTGGACACCACCTATGGTGGGCCTCGCTGAGGAGGACTGACGGAGACTTGGGCCCTTCCCGACCATCTCTATAACAAAGCAGGAGCCCAGGGTATCCATGGTTGTGGACGGCCACCCAATATCTTTCCTCCAGGACACTGGAGCCACCTTTTCGGTCTTAAGGGAATATAAAGGCCCCACCACCTCCAGCAGCTCTCCTATAGTCAGGGTAAGAGGTAAACAAATCTTTTCCCAAAAAACCCCTCTTTTAACCTGCAGCCTTCAGGGCACTCAATCCGTTTTCTCCCATTCCTTTCTAGTCGTGCCACAATGCCCCGTCCCCTTGTTGGGTCGGGACATTCTATCTCGACTTCAAGCCTCCATTACTTTGCCCCTGTCCTCTTTCTTTTCCCCCGTTTCCTTCCTCCTAGCGCTAGTTCAAGCCCCAAATCCTACTGATCCCACCCCTCCAAGGAAGTCTTTACCCATCCTGACGCACCCTGTTAACCCCACAGTTTGGGACACTGCCAGCCCCGCTCTGGCCCAGTGTTCCCCTGTACACTTAAAACTAAAAGACCCCTCCAAATATATTTGTCAGGCTCAGTATCCATTAACCACAACAGCCCTCCTTGGGTTAAGCCCCATCATTCAGGACCTATTAAAAAAGGGGTATCTCCGTCCCACTCGCTCCCCTTTCAATACTCCCATACTCGCTGTAAAAAAACCTAATGGCACCTTTCGTCTCATCCAAGATCTCCACCTTGTTAACGCCGCTGTCATTCCCATTCACCCCTTGTATCAAATCCATACACTCTTCTTTCTAAGGTCCCAGCAACCTCTACCCATTTCTCGGTTAACTTCCTAGCGGGTAGGGGATATCGAGTGTCCCCCACCAAGGCCCAAATCTCCTTGCCGTCTGTAACCTACCTTGGTTTTCTCCTCTCCCCGGGAAAGAAGGAAATCACCCTGGACAGGAAACAGTTCCTTACTGACCTGCCCATCCCCAAAACGAAAACAGAAATCCTATCTTTCCTGGGTCTAGCCGGATATTTCAGAGCATGGATCCCCAATTTCTCTTTACTAGCCCGACCTCTCTATAATATGAGTGAGGGTCCTCCTGAAGAACCTTTACCCTCCTCACCTCAGCGCCCTTTTCTCAAGCTTCGACAGGCCCTTCTAACAGCCCCTGCACTTCATCTCCCTGATCTAACTAAACCCTTTTTCCTCTACGTTCATGAAAATACGGGACAAGCTCTGGGCATTGTAGGACAGAATTCTCTCACCACATCACCTAAAAGACCTCCTTACCTATAAGGCTCTCCAATCCCTCCCACCTTCCAGAATCCTAACCCTCCTAGCCTCGTTTCTGGAAAATTCTGCCCTATCCTTCACTACCTGCCCACCCCTAAATCCGGCCACCCTACTGCCTATACCAGATTCCCCCAACACCCCTTTGCACAGCTGCGTAGAAAGACTTCAGAATTTCACACCTTACCGCTCTTCCATCACTGAGGGGCCCCTGTCTCACGCTGATCTCGCATGGTTCATGGATGGGTCCTCATTCAAGGAAGGAAACACTCATTACGCAGGTTATGCCATAGTCTCCCTTGATTCAGTTATAGACGCACAACCTTTACCCAAGGGTACTACCAACCAGCAGGCTGAACTTATCGCTGCCACGCGAGCCTGCGTTCTAGCTGAAGGAAGAACTCTTAACTTATACACTGACTCCAAATATGTCTTTCATATACTTCTCTCTCATGCCGCCATATGGAAAGAACGCGGTCTGCTTAACACCAAGGGTAACACAATCACCAACTCAGCTTTAATCTCCACATTAATCGAGGCATCCCATTTACCTTGTAAATTAGGAGTCATTCATTGCAGAGCCCACCAGAGGGACGATTCCCCAATCACTCGCGGGAATTGTAAGGCTGACCTCGCCACACGCACTGCAGCACGGCACCCACAGACACAAAACCAACTTCCCATTCTTCCATACGGCTCCCAAGGTTCACAGACACCCTCTCAGCCTTAACCGCCTAATGATGATAAGTCCTCTCTCTTTCGCTTGGTCCATGACCTGTTTCACTCTAGCCCCCAAGTTTTATCCCAGTTTTCACAAGCCTTCTTCTCAGTCACCCCATCTGACAAAGCCCTCTTGCAAAAAATCTCCTCCTCATGCACAATCTGCCAGCGTACCAATCCTAGCACCCCTCTCAAACCTGGGCCATACCCCTCCCACCAGGCCAGAGGTCTCACACCTGCGGCCGACTGGCAAGTCGATTTTACACACATGCCTTCTGTCCGGCGCCTCAAATACCTCTTGGTGTTTGTTGATACCTTTTCAGGATGGGTAGAGGCATTCCCAACATCCAATAAAAAGACCTCCACCGTAGCCCAGACTCTCCTTTCCCAAATCATCCCACGATTTGGGATGCCCACTTCCATTCAATCTGACAATGGACCTGAATTTACCGCCCAGGTAATACAGAAACTCTCCCAGTCACTCTCTCTCCCCTGGCACCTACATTGCCCTTACTGACCTCAGGCATCTGGAAAGGTAGAGAGAACCATACTAACTAAATTGTCTCTGGAATTACACCTTGATTGGGTCCGTCTTCTACCTCTCGCTCTACTCAAGACCAGAGCTCTCCCAAAAAGGCCCTCCAATCTTTCCCCTTTTGAAGTCATGTATGGTAGGCCCCTCCTACCCCCGGGGATCACAGCAACTGAAGGACCCATACCACCCACCATGGCCTTACCCTTGCTCTCCCACCTTCGCACCGAATTATGGAAGTACCAGGACAGGCTACTTCCAGATCCGTCACTTTCCAAAAATAACCTTTCACTCGGCCCAGGCCAATTAGTCCCCAGAACCTAAAACCCCCCTAACCCCTAAGTGGGAAGGCCCATGTCCTGTCATCCTTTGCACTCCAACTGCTGCTAAACTTGCCCTGCCAGGTAATCATTTTACTCCATGGATTCATATTTCCAGGCTGAAGCCGTACACTCAGGATCCGCCCTCGGCCACCGAGAACTGCAGTAACAAGCTGCAAAAGAACTTAACACACCATTCCTTTAAGTGTATCCCTCATCCTACCGACCCTCTCAAGCTCCGCCTATCCCGGACCTCAGCCCTACCCCCAATTCCGGAGACATGAAACTTCTCCTTGGCCTTCTCCTGTTCCTTTCACTTCACCCAGGGAGCCTTCAGACCCCTTCCTATATATGGCTCAACCACACCTCACCGGCTCTCTCTCCCGGAAATTGTTTTCTTTGCGCCATTGATCGCTCCTGGCGGCCGTCCCCTTAAACGCTTCCCTTCCTCAACCATTCATACCCACACCGTCGCCCCACCAGGCTCTTTCTTCTGGTGCAATGGAACCCTCTCTACCTCCATCCTGCCTAATCTTACTGCCCCATGCCTTCTTGTCACCATCGTCCCTCAACTCACTCTGTACACCAGTTCAGAACTGTTCCATCTTCTTCATCCCCCCTCAAGGCAAAAAAAGGGCCACCTTCCTCCCGATCATGGTTGGTATTTCCCTAACAACATCAGCGGTCAGAGCCGGCATGTCGGGAAGAGCCTTAGGACACAGTTTATGGGCGGTCAAAGACATCAATGCTAAACTTGAAGGGGCTCTGACTTCCACTGCCGAATCTCTTTCCTCTCTACAGAGACAGATCACCTCTTTAGCTCAGGTCACCCTCCAAAACCATAGAGCACTAGACCTCCTCACTGCAGAAAAAGGAGGTACTTGCATCTTCCTTGGGGAAGAATGCTGTTATTATATCAATGAATCCGGTCTAGTAGAAACAAACATCATCAAACTCATCGACTTAGCTTCCAGCCTACGAACCACATCCAGTTCTAACCCCTTTTTTTTTTTTATCTTAAACCCTATCCTAACTTGGATTTGGCCCATTTTGGGACCTCTAATCATTATCCTCATAATCTGCCTTTTCTTGCATCATTAGGTTTCTTCAAACCCAAGTGGGAAAAATCTCTAATCAGGCCTTTAACCAGCTTTTGCTTAGAAACTACCAGCTTCTAGGTACCGATGAACCCCCTCGCCTCATCTCGTGAGCGCCTCAGCGGATGCTGAAGAGACACCACCTTACAGAGGGAACACATTCCTACACGCCCTCGCCACCGACGCCTGGCTGCTCCCTCCAGTCTCCAACTACGAACAATGGAACCGGTGCATATTCGACTTGTGGCTTCAAGGAACGTTTATGGACTTCTCCCCTTTTGAAATTACTTGTTTCTCCACCCTCCTTTGGGGTTTCATAATGGGTATTTATGTACCTTCCTCCCTTTGCCCCTCCCCACAATGCCCCAGTTCAGCAGGAAGTAGCTCGATGACTTCAACGTCCCCTTTCCTAAAACAAGAAAAAGGGAGGAATGTAAGAACCCAAATGCCCCAAGGGATCACACCCTGATCACACAAGCCCTTCTCGGCCACACCCCATCATGGCGCTGGTTGCCCTTCTCTTCGTACTCTCCTTCCCGCCGGTGCAAATCGCACACCAATCAGCTCCCTCCAAGCCCCATGCGGTATGCTAAGTAGGGATTGTATTTTAAGCCAATCAGCCTTCCCTAAAAGCCCTATATGTATGTGTGTGTGCCGCCTAATAAACGAGCTCTCTCTGGTGGATCGTCAACAGGTGTTGACTCATCCTTTCATTTTCATATAGATCTTACAATTTTTTATTAAGTTTATTTTTAAGTTTTAATCTTTTTTATTATTGTATATTACTCCAGTGTTTAAATGTTGACAACTAACAAAAGTGTTAAAAATACTATGTGAGCTATAGTATTTCAATTCTTCTATGGTCCATATTCAGGCCAAGTTCAGATCTGCAACCTCAGATCTAGTCCAGCTTTATAGATAAGGAAGCTAAAGTCTAGAGATGGAGTGTGATCTACTAAAGGCCATGCAGCAAGAAGGTGGTAGGTCGAGATGTCACTACAACCCAAGTAGAGTCTGTCTCTACACTTATCCTGACTCAGAATCCAGACCTCTGTCATTTTATCAACCCCCATAAAATATTTGAGGGTCTAGGAAAATGGCAAATATTTTTGCATTGGGAACTCATATTTGCCTAGGGAATTAGATAAGATAGGAATTAGACAAGAATTAGAGAGGAAAATTAACATAAAACAATGGTCAAATGATAGAAAAAGCAAAATTCAGACAGACAGGCCGATAGACACACACACCCCAAACCCTCAAACCTCCAGAGCTTCCTGCCTATGAACCGAAAGGGGGAGTGTGAGTTTCTTGGCCCCGCTGGCAGGTGCTTTCTCAAAGGCCCACGGTCCTCCACTTCCTGAGGAGGCAGCAGCCAACAAAGCTGGCAGAGACTCCTTTTCTCTGCATCGTCCCAGACACGGCTGCCTCGGCCTCTACCTCCCGGCACCATCCTGGGGGAAAGGACAGGATGAGGTGGAAGGCGCTTGTCATCGCAGCCATCCTACAGGCGCAGTTCCTAAGTACAGGTAAGGCCTATGTATCGATGGCCGGGAACTTACAGAAACTGTGTGCCTGTGTTTGGGGGTGTCGTGGAGGGGTGGCAAGGAGCTGGTGTCTCTTTCGAATCCTGTCATCCCCAAACGAACAGGCAGCTGAGCAGAGAGGGGTCGGCCCGGTGCTGGCATCTGCTCCGGCAGAGCCAAGCTGGGCATCAGTTCAGAGCCAACTGCTTGGGAACACAGCTGCCCGTACTACAGAATTTTCCAGTGATAAAAGAAGAGAGAAAAGTCGGTGGAGGGGAGGGAAGAGGAGGAAGGAAGCAGAAAAGCAACTGAGGCAGGCCCGGTGTGGAGACAGAAAGAGGGAATATTTAACAAAGCTGGGCAGGGTCAGAAAATGTCAGCCCGGTCGATCTCGTGCTGCGACTCTCTTCTGGTCTCTTGCACCTTCTTCCTTCACCCCTTGCTGGCTCCCTCACTCTGCTCCTGTCTTCATTTGCCAACAAAGAACATTTCTCTGGTCTGTGAGGCAGGGTCATGACCTGGAACACCTCCAGGGGCCAGGGACCAAGTGGGGTGAGCCAAGGAGAGCAGTGGCATTTGTCAGAAGCAGCGAGGCTGCAGCCTTCTGCCATGCACTTTGTCACCTCCCAGCCCCAAAGGCCCGTGTCTGGGCTCGGGCCTGTCATGGCTGCCCCCATACCCCAGGGCCACGGCTGGCCTGTGACGCACCCAAGGCTCAGTGACTCACCCACCATCCCTCTCCTCAGGCAGCTCTCTGAGCCAGAAAGCCAGAGACGCTGACAGAACATAGGGCACAGATGAGAGGACGTCCCTGTGACATCCCCACCTCAAGTAACAACCAACCAGCACGAGCTCTTGCCCCTCAGCTCATTCCAGTTCATGGGAGCCTGGCTTTCCTCCCAGCCTTCAGCTGCCACCATGTTTTCTAGCCCAGATAATGAGGGGAAAAATAAGACCAAAAAAAAAAAAAGACTGCTCAGAGGATTGGCGTCATGGCATTTTTTATAAGAAACAGGACAAGCTGTATTTGAATCTAAAGAAACAGGGAAAGTGTTCACAAACAAAAGTTCTTCCTCCACCGTGTAGCTTACCTCGGTGTGGGAGTTTGTTTAGTGACAAGGTTGAGAGGGCAGGGGATGTCGCTGGCATTTCTGTTCCTACCAGGGAATGGGGCAAGCCCTGGCCTAGCACCCTGGGGGTCCGAGGACTCTGTAATCGCAGGGCTTTCTGTGAGATCACAGCTCTCTTCTTAAAAAGGCATAATTGAGTATGAGTCACGCGATGTTGTGGGTTAAGAGCACCAGAGCGAGCCCCGAGCAGCCCACCCTTGTGTGCAGGGGACAGAGGATCCATAACAGCTGGGAATTCAGCGATTCCAGGGGAAGCAGCTGAGGACAATAGCTTCAGGCTCTGGGCTTCGGACTGCGGAGACTGCACAAGGCAGATAATTCAACCTTTGGGGGCCTTTACCTGCAGTTTCCTCACTGGTCCATTTGTGTTAGGCTTTGGGGCCAAGATAGGGGCAAAGTTGAGTGAAAAGAGAAAAAGGAAAGTCTTTCTTTCCTTCTGTGGAGACTACATTGTAGCGGATTTTAGATAAAGCTAATAGACAAAAGTTTTTCAAAGTGTCCTAGTCCAGAAACGAGGTGAGATAAGGCAAGGGGAGACTTAGGCCACTAACACCAAGGGCCACAATGGCACCTGTGTTGCTTGAGAGGACACCCGCTACAATTCGCCCTGGAGGAATGGCTGCTGACAGAATTCATGTTGAGGTCTTCTCCCATTTCTTGCTCAGTTAAGTGACCTGTCCCCCAAATCCTTTTAAAATGTCAGCTTTTTATGAAGCCTTTTCCATTTGCATGTCTTTGGAAATGCCCAGATTATTAGGATGAAAGCAAATGATGACCTAGTCTGTCCACATGAGGAGGTCTCCCAGAATGAGAGTTGCCAAGACGTCCCCAGGGTCTGAGCCGGAAGAAACTAAGATGGCGTGCCTAGTGGCACGGGCACACTTTTGGCCACAGAGCCCTCAGGTCCTCAGTGCTTCTAACTCTCTGCCCCAAAGTGGCCAAGAGGGCACTTGGTGGTCAGGGTAGCCTTTGTCTTTTCTCCAGTGAGGAGATGCAGCTCTGACATGCAGCCTTGGGAACCACAAGCTTCCCAGGATGGTGGGCAGCTGTGCTTTGGGGAAGGCAGCTGGATGTGGTGGAAAGAGTCAGGCCAGACAGATATAATCCCAGTGCTGCTGTTCCTAGCTGTGCAACCTTAGGCAAGTTACTTAACCTCTCTGGGCCTCAGTTTTCTCACCTCTAAAGTAAGGATGATAACAATACTTCCCTCGGAGAGATGCAAAGATGAGAAGTGAATGTAATGTGCCCGGTACATAGCAGACAGCCAAGAAATGGAAGCTATAATTAATTATTACTGTTATTAAATCTTGGACTGTCTTCTTGTTTTCAAAACCCAGGAACAAGAGACAGAAACCATAGCTGGGATTCTTAATTTGCTCTCAATGGTGCTGTAGAGCAGCAGTGGGCATTTTCTCAAGCTGTTGAAATCCAACTCATCCCTCTTCTGATTTCTGGGCACACCCATACCAGCCCAGAAACACAGCAGTGATCCCAGTGGTAGGCCCGACAGCAAACAGGATTAAAGCTTTGGCTAGTCATGGGAAGAGTGTTACATCCACCATTTAAATTTTTTTAAGACTCTTACTCTGTAAGGGAGTATTCCCCTAAAGTGAAAACATGTCTGAAAAATATATAATGTAAGTCGTTAAGGGGGAGGAAATTAGAAACAAAATCCATCTGGCCACTCAGATTCTGAAGCCAAAGTGTGGGTGCACAGTGACCGTGTATTTATGTGCAAACTTCTTGAACAACAAATCTTTGCTGCACTGCTTGGAGGTGGACTTTCGGGAAGTGATCACTTTTAAGTGATGCCAGTACAAGTCTTTCATCGATGGCATTTTCACTATCGGTTTGTTCTGACCTCCAGTCGCCTGGCTGTGCTCATCCAGATGAGCTACTTAGTTTTTCTACCCTGGTGTTTCTCAGACTTGCTGGCTTAGCGACTATGACTGCTGCTGCTAAACATCCCCCAGAAACAGTCCTGGGAAGCTCGGGCTAAGGTTGATAACAACTGCTGTATTTATTTAAAAATTCATTTTCTTTTTGCATTTGTTCTTTAAAAACTTAGATTTAATTTTTTACTGGATACGCACTTTTACTTTCAAAAGTTACCCAGCATTGCGTCTTGTGTTATACTTAGAAGGGTCCGGGCACCATGAACGAACCACCTTGAGTTAGAGTTGTCTAAATACACACTTCAGGAATCCTTTTTCTCCTGAGCCTTATTTATCGGTGGATTAGCTAATTGATTAAATAAATACCAGAAATAGTTCAAAATATATTTCTTAGCTCTGCGTGGGCCGAGGCTAGTTCTTATTAACACTAAAGTGATGATAGATTTAATCAATTTGAGCAAACATTCAGTCAATTTGGTTAAAAAAAAAAAAATTAAAGTAGTCATTTGACCTGTTAGTTGAAACAAAATGATCACTTTAGTCACTGCATGTACGTAGATAGCCATGTCCCCAGCCTAAAAAATTACTCTAAGTTCCCCGAGGGAAAAGACTTGCCTGTTGTGTTCACAGATGTTTCCCCAGCACTCAGCACAGTGCCTGGAGCAGAGTCATTGTGCAAATAAGTATCAAGAAGTATTTGTTGAATCAATTAAAATGTGGGGGAATGAAAGAAATCTAGGTGTTTCCATATGATTCAATTAACTTTAACAGTTTGTTTGGGGGATATATTGGATTAGCATTATTTGTATTTTTCCTCTACAGAACTTAGTGTTAAACAATGTCCTTTAAAAACTAAACAAAACAACAAACAGAAATTAAACTGGTGGAAGGGACGGGGCAGTTTGAGTGAATAGAGTGATTCGAAATGAGTTGCAAGGACGGTTTAAGGTAAAATCCTGCCGCTATGAAAATTTTCTGGTTGGACTATATGAGATTTCCATTACTCATTAATTTCAACCTACAAAAAAGATAATTTTATGTGATTTAACTAATATTATCTCAAAAACTGACAAAAAACCCTTATTTTTCTGATTTGGCTTTAACTCTAGGAAAAAATAAAAAATAAACAAGGCTATCGCTGTTGAAGATTGTTAACTAATGAACTAATAAACTAATGAAAGTCATCAAGGAGAAAAAGAAGGCTTTGTGAATTATAGCAAAAATCAGTTTCCAATCCCCCAAATGCCTCAAAATATGGAAAGAAAAAAGAAAAAAAGCGGGATATCTAACCATCATAGTCCAGTTTGATCTAGGCTACTAAATAAATGTCGTTGCAGGTAGCTATCATTTTTTCCTTCTTTTAATTTGATGTATTTTAATGAAAACATCATAAAATTACTGAAGGAAGTTAATTTTTTAAGAAAACCATAACAAGTCAGCCCAATAACTTTTCATTTCACTTCTTTATATTCTATTCCAATATTCTTTTATAAGAGTGTACATGTATTTCCATAGTTGTTATCATAAAAACAATTTTATATGCTTTTTTCTTAACATTTTATTGTAAGCATTTTTTTGTTTTATGCTTAGCCTTTATGATTGTTTTAAATTGCTATGTAAACTTCCACAGAATATGTGCATTGCATTTTCTTTACCATTTCCTTATTGTTGGACATTTGGGCTGTTTCTAATCTCTGTTGATAGCTAATCCTCCAGGAAAATCATTACATATGTAGCTTTTGTTACTTCCTCGAGCAAATTCAGGACTGAGAATTAAAAAAATAGTTTAAAGTAAGAGACCGTTTCGCAGGATACTCTAGACTTCTGTTGAAAACAATCCTGTCGAGGAAAGAAAGTGTTTTCTGACTTTCTGTGACCATCTGCAAGTATTTCCGTCTCCTCTGGAGCAGGCAATATGGTAGAGGGAAAGAGGAGGGTATGGGGCCAGAAAGATCTGGATCTGAGTCCTGGTTCTTCCACAGCCTCTCCCTGTTGGCGAAGTGCCCACCTCTGAGCCTGGTTCTTCCCCTGTAAGATGGCGACAATACTGTCTACCTCATGCAGTGTACTGTAGAGTGGAGATGCTATTTGGAAGTGCCTACACACAAAAGGCACTTGGAAATCCGCAGCCATTTTCATGTGTGCCTCAGTTTCCCAATCTGCAAAATAGAAAGAATATAATTTTCTCAGTGCAGTAAAGGAGAAACACTGGACAAACACGCTTTCATTTTCTTCCCATCACTGAATTACAGCGTACACTTGGGCAGAAATTTCTGTCTGGGCTTTAGCTTTCTCATCTGTGAGATAAGAAATGATAAGAGGGTTGAGCATTCCTTTCAGCTACAAAATAAATTACGTTTAGTCTTGAAATTACAAAATTTTAAAGAACATTTAGTGACCTAGCCCTCTACCCCAACCCCACCCGACTGGTACTGGCTTTCAGAATTTGGAACCTAAACTTCCCTGCCGCTCCAAATACTTTTTTAAAAATCTGGACTCCCACCTTATCATGATATTTTTAACTCTCTAGTGGGAGCATCTGTCTAAGGACAAAGTCCAGCATTTTCTGGCTTGTCTCTTATGCTCGTTCATGGGCTGCAGATTTACTGGGGGCCACACAAGGACTTTTGTTGCTGACAATTGATTGAAAAGAAAGCAAGTTGCTGCCTGAAGCAGTCAAATTGCAGCTGTGGAAATGTTAGGGGTTTTCACTGTTTGGTTGCCTGTTATGATCTGTGCTACTCAGCCACTAATTTTCAGGCTCAAGGGGAAGAAAATAAATAGAAAGCATTAGAACCCGACAAGCCGACCTCTTGCCCAGGCCAGACCACCATCCTTTACATTTGCAAAGTGCTTTCTGATGCCTTTACTCGTTCGATCTTCATAACCATCTTAAGCAGCAGGAAAAGTAGTGGGATACTCTTTTCATAAATGAAGAAAACAAGGCTCAGAGGTTTGGTGACTTGCCTATGAGCAGAGCCAGGACCCCGGCGCAGGTTCTCTGACCCCTCACTCTGGGCACGCGCTCTCGAATGCTCTGCACAGCTGCTCTGGCAGACCCTGGCTTAGAGGTTTGCACTCTCTCATGCTCATGACTGAATTCCAAAGCAGACTTTGAAAAGTCTTCTCCCTCGTGCATTTATTATTATTCTCCTCTCAATTTTTGAAGTAAGAAATAATTATTTTGATACCGAATATCCTCATTTAATAGACATTTTTTCTGCTGAGTATGAAATATTGGGTTGTTAATGTAGAACTCTGTTTTTATCTGACATATTATTATAGTCCTGAACTTACATTTAACCCAAAGCTGGTAAATCCATAGTTTCCATTTTACCCTTAACGAATATACCTATTTTGGAGTTTTTCTCAAGAGGGATGGGCCTCAGTTTGCAGTTCAGCCGATTCCTGTGTGTGCAGGTATGCGCCCCCTCAACCCACCTTATGTAGCAGTATAAATGAAAATGTAAATGAAATCACATTTGAGAGGCTTTGACCTTAAATAATTGCCTGTAATTAATCTGTTTGGTAAGAATGTATGTTTATATGGTGTGGAAAGTTTTATATGTAAGAGATTTTCTAGAAGAATAGGACACTGTTAGACACAGACTCTGAGTTGAAATTTCTTTTTTTTACTAAATCCTCCAGGAGTGGGAGAATTGTCTTTGAGTGAGAAATGTCTATAATCAATTCACAATTATTTATGTCAAATTTTAGCTTTGAGTCCACTTGCATCTGCCTAGGCTGGGCTCAGGGAGGGAAAGCCCTGGTGCTGCTGACTGGAGCAAAGCAAACCACGATAAGAAGGCTGAAGCTCAGAGCAAAACGCATGGAGCATTAGAGCCGAGCATGCTAATATCTGTGAGCATTAGTGTGGCCACTGCCAAAGCTGACTGGGAAGAGGGCTGAAGAGAGGGGAAGAGTTCAGGCATTTCAGCAGGACATTTGTAGGGGCGATGAAGGTGGGGAAGAGGGCTCTGAATGTAAATCAACACTGCCATTTAGGATTAAACAAATCCGAGCTCCAGTCTTTTGCCGTAGATACTAGAAAATGAACTGTGTATTCCTGTATTTTACCCGCTCCCTGCCATGCAGAATTGTACCGCCTTTAAGATATAACGTAAATAACTGCCCTAAGACCTGCCCCTTTGCCTTCCGAAGGCTGGAAGGGATAGTGCAGAACTGGTGAGAAGAGTTGTTTTAGGGGAAAGAGTAGAAAAGACAGGCCAGAGTGTGGGGTGTAGATTGCAGCCCATTGCCACAGGAGGCTGTCCAGGGTGACCTGCTGCAGGAAGAAGGCAGCTGAGCCAGATGAATTCATTATGAGACAGCCTGATGAAGCCCCACGGCTGTAGGTGAGTGTGGGTGCTGGCAAATACACAAGGCCATGTGTGTTTTCCTGTGTGTCCTGGTGTGCATGTGCTGTATGTGTGCTGCTGTGTGTTTGTGTATGTATTCTGGTGTGTGCACGTGTAGGTGTGCATGTGCTGGTGTATGTGGTGCAGGTATCTGTTCACCTGTGTGCTGATGTGTGTGTGCTTGTGTCTGCAGGTGTGTGTTCACATGCACACCCGTGAGTGGTTTCTGTGTATGGTGAATATACTTAAGAGGAGTTTGGTAGCAGTAGGACAGCACGTAGAAGGAAGGGCAGAAGTTGCTTGAGCTCAGAACTGTTGATCTGGGTAGGTGAGCAGCGGGGCTGAGATGTCACTGAGCACATTCCAGGCATTCTGTGGAGAAGGGAGACAAGAAAACTTCGGTCCAAATTGGAATCTCTAGGATAAGGCGGAGGTGGGAGCAGCTTCTTGGTGGATGCATGGACTTCTCAGGTTGGTCTAGCCTGACTCCTCTCAAATTCTCCCAGCTCCCAACTCCCAAGTGAGCCTGGAGTCCTTCCTTCTCTGTACCTTCCTTCTTACCAGTTCTCTCCACTTAGAATACCAACTCTATCACCCCCCTACCTGTGAAAACCCTGTCCACCCAGATGTGTGAAGATCTCCCAGACTCACCGCTGACATTGTTATCAGTGTTAACATGACAAAAGAAGGTGGAAAATTGTTCTCAGAACTCAGGGTTAAAAACCCAACACAAATAGTTCCCTAGGATGAGCCATTCTAACAATGGAGGCCCAGTGTACAAATAGCTTCAGGAACCCTCACCCATCAGCAGAAAATATTACCAGCTCCCTAAATCTCACCAGTTCTTACCATAATGGTCTTCCTGTGTGTTTTGGCTGAAATAGTCAACATTCATTTAATCCTCTTCTTTCTTTCTGCCCTCAGAACAGATGGGCAGCCAATCCATTAAGGTGGCTCCTGGTGGCCATCAAGATAGTTGATAGAACCAGACCAATAGTTATTTTTAATGTTTGTTTAAGGTATTTGGCTATCCACTCAATTTATTAATGAGTAAATTTACCAAGCACCTCTCACGTACCCCAAGGCAAACAAACAATCTTGCAGATGGTTGGTCCAACCAGCCCATTAACCAGGCCAGTGTCTTGGAGATGAACGTTGAGTGATTAGAAGACCATAAGTAAAAGAAAACTTCCCTGGTCCCGGAATTCATGTTCTCAGTTTTTATGAAAAAGTCTGAATTTGCTTTCAAGCTTGCTTCTTTATGGTCTGGTCTAATTTTCATCATTTTGTGGGCTTGTGCTAATTTCCATGCTGAGCTCAGTAGCAAAGGAAACGTATATCAGGGGGATATCACCCAGGACTGTTTTCAATTAGGCTGCAGAGCTTCAGAAATTCCTCCTTTGATTTCTTCAGAGTAGAGAGAAATCTTTGTCTTTTCTCCCACTTAACTATCCACGCTTCAAAGCCCAGACCTATATAAAATACACAAATGCTTTCTGGACAAAATGAATCTTGTCTGATTTCTTTAGGTTTTGGTGGGAACAATAAAGATTGAACTACAAAAGGTTGGCAAAGAGGATTATTCTTTTTCTTTCTATTAAGCATAGAGGCTTCAAAAGAACAGCTCGGAAAGTCAAATAATTGTATCCACCACCGCTCAACCATCCATCTCCCTGCTGACCTGGCCTGTGAAATCCCCTTTAAAAACTTGGCCGGCTCTCACCTGCCCATTGCAAATGCTGCATTGTTAAATGTTTCCATCCCTAATTCCACGAGGGAGCTGCTATAAAGCAAACTCTTTCCGTTTCAACAGAGTATCTTGCCAGGGAATAGCTCTTTGGGGTGAGGGTGGTAGGGTGCCTCTAATTTTCAAAGCTTTATACTCTCACGCTGGAGAGGGAGATACTTGGAAACCAGAAATGGATTGTGAATAGAGTTATAGCCACAGCTCGTGTGATCCAAAGGGGCCGGTGGAGAGGACATGGAAGGGAAGATTTAGGGAGCAGTTTTTGATCTTCTTAATTTCGTTGGTTTGGAAAACATATCCACAAGTTTTTAGTTACATCTCTAAATACAAAGTCTCAGACTTGAAGCTGATCTAATTCCTGGTTTGGTTTCAGACCATAGCTTCCTCGGACAATCCCTGTCAACCATTTTGAAGAGCACAGAATGGCTCCTATACTTCAAGGGACAAAGAGAGCATTTGGCTATTTAGGGATTTTAAAATTTGGAAGTGAACATTTTCTAGCAGCATTCAAACCTGGAGAAATTTCAATTACAAAAGAAAAGAAAAGAAACCTAACCTCCCAATTGGCCAATCATCTAAAATTCAGTGCAGAATGATCTCCAAAGAAAGACAGGTTGAGTTTTCTGACTCCCTATGGGGTCAGAAAAGAGGCCTGGTTCGCTGGTTCTGGATGCTCTCCCTGAGGAGCCCCTTCAAATCTGTGGTCTTTCTCTACTAAGTTTGAACCTATGTCATCACCTCTCTTTCCCATCCTCACCTACATTCCTTCTCTTTAAAGGTTAAAAAAAAAAATCCTTTCAGAGGGAATATATTATAAGTCATATTTAATGAAATTTTGATTTATGTAAATTTGAAATAATGCAATACAAAAAATTAATAAGGTCTCAATCTATGAGTAAAATTCAAAATAATGTGACTCTAATTTTACATTTATTCCTACAAGAAATTCACCTGAATTTTGCAAAGTCCTCAGGAATGCACCTCTCATGTAAAGTGTTACTACCTTGTAGTCAGAAGGGGCTTGTGGTAATATGACGATTAGGCTGGGGTGGGGGTTAGGGATGCTGCCACCGAGTTTTACGTCCTCTGGTCAGAAGAGTAGTAGACAGTGACTCTCTGAAATGATTTTCTATGATCATAGTGGTGCTGAGCCAATATGTCAGAATCACATAATATGTGAGCTGGAAAGGATCATAGAGACCTTCAGGTTCCTCTTCTGGGTTTTACTAGTGTAAAAATGAGTGCCCAAGAGATCAAGAAACTGATCAAACCACATCAAGAAACTGCCACATAGCAAGAAAGTGGCAGAGTTAGCACTTGAGCCTAGGATGTTTGATTCTTTCTCTACCCATCTGTCCTCTGGGCCACCAGCCTGCCCTGTTGTAAGTAAACAGTGCTTTGGGAGCTGGCCACGTAGGTCTCAGGTACATGTTGGAAGGTCCCATGTTGGAATGGCAACAACAAAAGAGCTGCAGGTGGCTCTTTTCTGTGAGAGCCCAGCCTGCCCACCCATGAGGCCCTGGCAGCAGCAGGCCTGCCACCTCCACGAGCAGGGAGATGGCCTCCAACTGTTTAAGGGGTACAGAAAGACATTGAGTCATCCCCACAGTGAGGAAACCCCCAAGACAGCTGTTGATGCTGCTGAGGAGCCTTCTTGATCTCCCTCCACTCTGGCTTCTGCAGGCCAAGTGGCCATTGTCTTTAGATTTTTTGCACTGTAGCACCATAGGTCCTGACCCACCTACCTACAGGGCAACAGGCTGCCACAGGCCCTGACCCACCTACCCACAGGGCAATGGACTGCCATAGGTCCTGACCCACCTACCCACAGGGCAACAGGCTGCCACAGGTCCTGACCCACCTATCTACAAGGCAACAGGCTGCCACAGGCCCTGACCCACCTATCTAAAGGGCAACAGTCTGCTGGGGGCAACAGACAGCCCTTGTCCCTTGCTTCACATGAGTGGCTTTCTTGTAGCCTTTCAAAAAAGATGAAGTCGGCATTCCACCAGAATCCTTTCAGGAACAAGGCAGACAGGTGGACAGGCAGGAAGAAAGCTATAAACACACACGTCCATACAAACACACATAAGCAAACAGCCAGAGTGCTTTTTGTCTGTGTAGATGTTCAATAAAAGTTTGATGAGTGAACTAGTAACCCAGATACCTTACATTATTAGTACATCTAGGTTTAGAAAATGTTTTATGGCATGTAAATCATATCTCAACAAGCAGTTGTAAAAAACAGACAACGTCAGCCACATACAAGGGGACCTTCACTCACTAGAGGAGGTCCTTGGAAAGTTTTGTGCAAGTGAATATTGTAACAGCATTTAAGTAGACTTAGGTGAGTGTTATTAAAGAAAAGCTGTAGTGAATTATTTACTATTATGAGGACTCATTTTCTAATTCAGTTGTTTTCATGAGTATGAATTTTCATTTATTGGATTTTTGCACAATCAACACATATATTAAATTTCTGTAAAGAAGGACGAGCCGAGATTTTCCTGTCAGTTGTTCACCAGTGGATGAGATCCCTAAGGGCAGGCAAGATCAGTCTCTAGGTCTTGGAAGAATTTCCTTTTAAAGGCTTTCTGTGAAGCCCACTCTACCTGGGATCCTCACCCCCCTGCCCCGGCATCTCATTAATGACAAAGAGGGACAGATAAATGCCTCTTTGTGCTGATAAATCAATGGCATCTCTGATTCTCTGCTGAGACCGTCCAGGACAGTGACCCATTATTCCTAGGCCACGGCAGCCAAACTCACCTCCAATAGTGACAGGGTGTCCTGTTAGGCTAAGCCAGCTGGGGAGAGAAGGCTAAAACCAACTAGAGAAAAACAAGTTATTTTCCTATTAGTGAAGAGGGTATGTCTTAATAACACATTTCATTGTCAGAAATGTTATCAGAGATAGAAATAAAATATAGAGCATAGCCATGCATCAAATAATCCTAAATGTATTTTCTGAGCAAGCACTATGATGTGTCAGGTACCACACTGTGACAAGTCACTGCCCTCAAAGAACTCACACATTTTGAGAGGAGGACATGTCTGACTGGTTCTGGTAAAGTGATACCGGCTGTCCTGATAGTTAACACTTGTTGAGAGGGGCTTGGTTTATGTGTTGTTTACCTGCGTTAGGTCAACGAATCCTGCAGCATTTTTATTGATGTCCCATTGTATAGGTGAGAAACTGAGGCCCAGAGGTACACATAGCTAGCAGGAACCAGGCTGGCCTTTGACCCCAGGCGGGCTGGCTCCCACCATGAACCACATTGCCTCTTGCTGGGGGTATACACAGCACTCTAAGAGTCCAGAAGTAGGGGCTGGTAATTGGTCTGCCTGATGTTTATCATGGACTGTGAGGGAGTTGAGGTCTGTTTGCCACGTGGACAAGGGAGTTAGAAAAGGGCAGATCTGGCAGAGAAAACAGGATGTTCTACCCTGGGAAACCAGGAAACACCAACTGTGGCTCTTGTAGCCTCTACCCATACCCTGAACCTCACTTCCCACCCTCAGGCTGGTTCTGGGATGAAGAGGCTAAGGGTCCCTTCCATCCGTGACCACTGGCCCTCTGACGTGTAGCCCACCTGCCTCTGTGGGGCCTGCTCCCAGGCAGACCATGATGCCACCTGCTCAGGTACACCACTCTTCCTGGTTCCAAGGAGCTAACTCCTAAAGAACTCATTCACTGAAGTTTGTACAAAAGGCACTATTTCCCAAACTGTGTTTTGCAAGATGTTAATAATGTACTGGAACATATATTTTGGAAACACTAATTTAAGCACACTGAAAGAGGGTTTTGTTTCTTTTTGTGTATCTGCAGAACTTTTCCAAAACTTCTGTCTGCAAATGTGCATTCTGCATCCCCAGGGGGAAGTGAGGGATAGATGGTTATGCAATATTGTGCAAATTGATTTCACCCTGTTTGGCATTTGGTTTTTCAGGGAACAAATGGCCTGCAGGATACAGTTTGAGAAAGGCTCAATCCTGGACTATACTGAGTGACCCTAGGAAGGAGTTCTAGGAAGGCTGGGCTGGAGGAGTAAAGGGAGGCATCTTGGGGAGGTGGGGTTTGAATGGGAAGGACTCGATGCTAAGGAAAGGAGTTAAAGACACCAGAGGAAGGGAAATGCTGTGATCAGGGCATGGCAGCGGCAGGAGCACACATGCCCAGGTAAGGGCCCCCTCGGCTCCCCTCCTTTTGGATGCCCTGTGGGAGCAGGCTTCCGCGCTGCTGAATTCACGAGCTGCTGCCCCGCACGCTGGTAACTTTGTGGAGCCTGCTCCATACTGTTCCTAGAAGTCATCAGTGAGATGAAGTTCCAGCTGTTAATAGCCTGATAGCATTTCCTTCATCGATCTCCTCCCTTCCTGGCCTGCCTTCCCCACCTACCTCCTGTAACAGCTTCCCAGGGCTGCCGAAACAGAGCATCACAAACAGGGTGGCTTAGAACACAGAAACTTATCGTCTCACAGTTCTGGAGGCTGAAGTCCAAAATCCAGGTGTCGGCAGGGTTGGTTCCTTCTGAGGCTGTGAGGCAGAACTGGTTCTGTGCCTCTCCTCCTAGCTTCTGGTGGTTTGCTGGTGATCTTTGGCATTCCTTGGTTTATAGATACATCACCCCTATTTCTGCCTTCCTCTTCTTGTGGTGTTCTCCCTGGGTATGTTTGTCTCTGTGCCCAAATTTCTCCTTTTTATAAGGACGCCAGTCATATTGGCCATCCTAATGACCTCATCATAACTTGACCATCTGCAAACACCTTATTTCCAAATAAGGTTTCATTTACAGGTGATGTGGGGTTAGGACTTCGACATCTTTTGGAGCCATAACACCTATGGCTGCTTCCTGGGATTATCTCCCAGATAAACTACCTGTTCTCTAATCTTTGTCTCAGGATCTGCTTTTGGAAGAATTCAAACTAAGACATCCTTTAAAAGATGTACCTCCTCAGAGGTACAGAGAGACTGTGGAACTTTCCTTCCACCATGTAACAAGTTCCTTGAAGAAATCTTGATTTGAGTCAACATTTTAATTTCTTACATAAGCACAAGAATATGCTTCTTAACCCCTCCCAAGACCAACTGGTGAGGTCGTGTCTATGATGGCTCCATGCATTTGTTCTGAACGCTGATTGTCGTTCACCATGATGGGGCTCAGTAGGGAAAGGGAAGGGGCGTGTTAACCTGCAGTAAATGCTGTCAGGCATTGTGACGGGAAGGACACCTCCAGCATACTGCACAGATGCTCTTTTCCAGCCTGGTTGCCTATCAAGCCCCTGCTAAAATGACTGGCATAGACACAGATTGTGGACTTGCTGAGCCAGCCCTGTCCCCTCCTCCTCCCCAGAAGATGGAATAAATGCGTTTCAGAAGGGAGGGTGCCTCCCATCTCGGGAGCCCCGGGGTTTCCCTTTAGAAAAACATCACCAGCACATTCTGCAGTCTCGAAATGAATCTGAGTGGTAATACAAGCAGCAGGGCTTGTTCTGGATTTTAGACAGCTCTTCTACCTACTTCATACCCTCCTTTTCCCTGCTCTAACTCTGATTATCTCGGCCTCCCATAGCAGCGGGCTGAATCGGCAGAGAGACCCTGCCAGGAGAGGCCAGGGGAGCAGCTGTGGCTGGCCCCTCCTGCCTTCTGCATGGTCTCTGTGGCTGGTGAGGGAAGAACCAACAAAGTTGTGTTTCCAGGTCACAGCTGCCAGGGTCTCCACCTGCGGGGTGGGTGGTTCCAGTTCAGTTCTGAATCAAGAAATGCTTCAAACGTGCTCTCCTTGGGAAGAGACATTAATAATTGGACATTTCTCTTTGTAGCTCTCTGCAGTCAGTAAACACTTGAGAAACTAGATTAGGGTTCAGCTCTGACTTGCAAGGAGAGACTGAGTGAGTGTGTTTTAGTTAAGAGTAAATTTTAATTCTAGTGAGAACCACTTGTTAGCAAAGCAGGTGTATAGACCAGGACTAGGGATGATCTTGATTTTCTCTGCCATCACAGGAAAATGGTGTGTGTGTGTGTGTGTGTGTGTGTGTGTGTGTGAGAGAGAGAGAGAGAGAGAGAGAGAGAGAGAGAGAGAGAGAGAGAGAGAGAGAGAGAGAGAGGGAGGGAGGGAGAGAGAGAGAGAGAGAACTAGAAGCAGGGAAGGATCAGGGAGATGTCTTAAAAGTAAATTCATGGAAAGAATATATGTATATCTTGTATATTTCCAGGATTCCTTTTCTATTTTCATTAGCAAGCAGCATCTCGGGTAAGCTTTGGACCATGGTATTGAGAGAAGATAATTCATTGACTGGAAGCAACACTGCTTTTATTCTGCTGCTACCACATGGCCCCCTCCTGCTGCAGGAAAGGCCATTGTGAGGTTCACCTCCTTGGCTATGAACCTGCTCAGCTGATTTGGGAGAAAGGAACCACGTTCTGAAGTGGAAAGGTCTTCATTTATTCCTGAGTATTTTCCCTATTGCCCACTCTCCCATTTACCTTTAACTTCCATCTCTAATGACATCGATCACCTGGCTAGGCACTCCTGCCATTTTCACATCTGATCCCATCCTGTGACAACCCTGTGAAGTAAGCATTAACACTCAATTATATGGATGAGAAAACCAAAGCTCTAAGTGACTAAAAAGATTTGTCTCAGGACTTGAAGCTAGTAAGTGGTGCAGCCCAGGTTTGGACCCCATCCCTTTCCAGGGTCCTCACTGCGTGGAGTCCCACTGTTAAGACAGCAGAGAAAGAGATGCTACCAGAGGAGAAGGTTCTGATGTCAGATGCTGAGCCCAACTCGAGTCTCTCCTCAGGGCTAGGGAGGCTTCCAGAAGGCCAGGGAGCTCCTGATACATGTTTCCCCATAATGTTGTAAGACAGACCTGACTTAGCCCCTCTCCCACCAGTGCAGTGACCACTACCAAGCTACCCACATCCAGCACTTCCTCCAAGCACCAAATGCTCAGGTTCCACCCAGTGGTGTGTGGTGAGTGGGGCTGGATGCAGTTGACCAGGGGCTGGATGCAAACACTTCCTGGGTGTTCTGAATGGGGTCCGGGAGCAGTTAGTCCTAGGAAAAACCTGTGCTTTGGCCAAGTCCCCTCCCAAGGGCTAGCTGATCATGGTTAATGTGTAACATGGTCTGTCTCTCAAGGGGGGAGGATTGCTTCTCAGACTCTTCTCCGTCGTTCTTGGCATTGCTCACACCCCCATTGAGTTTGCAGCCCACCCCCGTCCACAGTAATCCCTCCCTTCTCTGAATCCCTGGGGTGTTCACCATCTGCCCTACTCCCCTGGCAGTTAACAGCATGGGTTCTGGAGCTTCCTTCTGTTCTCTGTAGCTGTGTGCGCTCAGCGCACGTAAAGCTGCTCTAGACCTGGGGATCCTCACCTGTATAATATGGGTAATAATATCTACCTCAAAGAGGTTTGGGGAGGAACAGATTTCATAATGCAGGAAGAGTATGGGGCTTTGTGTCCAGCACATAAGTGCTCAATATATGCTGGCTAGTAAGGCCATCATTCTGTCCTGTTGTAGATTGCTGACTTGTGACATCATCCAGTTCCTGTATTAATGAACTTTTCAGGTAGTCATGTTTTGCTTTTCCAGCTGAAAGATTCTTGAGCTAGGGACCCTGACATTTACAAAGGATCTTCAAAACGTTCATGGAAGGATTGGTATTATCTTTTAAATCCATTTTTCCACAAACTTTTCGAATTAACTTTGTATTTCTTTGTGCTCCCTATATGCCTAAAGTATTACCTTTGGATCCCCTGGCCAGAACACTTTTTCTCCAAAAGACTAGATAGTAAATATTTTAGGCTTTACAGGCGATACAGTCTCTATCACAACTACTCAACTTGGCTGGTTTAGCACAAAAGCAGCCACAACAATCTGTAAACAAATGAGCACGGAAATGTTCCAATAAAACTTTATTTACTAAAACAGGCAGCTGCCCACATTGGGCCTATGGGCTGTAACCTACCTACCCTTGGTTTAGAGCAATGGGATCAGAAATAAGATATCTGGGTCCAAATCTATCACCACCATTTTTTACTCCCAGTTTTCCATCTCTGCGTTTGAGAGGAGGTCCCGTCAATAAGCATCGGCCCACCTCTGCCAGTTCCCATCCTGCAGCACCAGGGAGACACCTGAGGTGCCTCCTCAGGCAGCCACCCAGCTAGAGTGGGTGGCTGGCCCCAGTAAGCAGACAGCATCGGGGACCAGTTCAAGGCCCATAACCCTGTCACTAAAGTGAGATGGAAAACCAAATGTGATTCAGCTGGCCTGAAGGATAAAAGCATTTGTTATTATTCTGATTTGCCCTTTCATGGAGAGTTTAGTCACAGAAGTTTCTATTCTCAGGAACACGCAGCACATCAAAATCCACAGCTCATTTGTCCTCAAGATAATTCTGCTCTGCATAACAGGTGTGAGGGGGCAATTATGAGAAACCATGTGTGTTAGAATCGCTGCGAGTGCTTCGAGATCATCAGATAAAAGCTACTAAACAACACGTACATGTACAGGCCACCTCTCTAATTCATACCAGAGACTCTGGTTGTAACCAGGAGGGCATATTCTATTTTAAACTTCTTTGTAACCTTTGAAATCATGTTGATTTGAAAGCAAAAATACAGCATCCTGTTAAGGAAAGATGAGACAGACTAGAATTAAAGAACAATACAAGTCTGTATAAAAGTGGCAAGAATTGTTTTAGGGCAATAAAACATTGTGTAGTATCAAGATTTTGTCACTTGGAAAATGGAAAGCTGAATCATACAAGTTGTCTGTCCAGTTATCCTAGGCATTCTTATTTTAATGGTCTGTATTGCCCTGTTGTAAGCAATAATCTCTTTGGGTCACGAGTGATATAAGTTGGGTTCAATGTTTTCATTTCATGATATAGAGAATATTTCTCCAGTGCAGCATAAGGAATAGACTATCATCCTGGAGATGCTTTACATAGGCTGTGATAATGTGGGAAAAGCTAATAAAAAGAACCCAAGTGCCCCATGGAGGAAAAACCCTCTGTGTGTGTGATTGTCATCAGGTGAGCAGTTAGATCACCCTTTATAGTTTTGACAAGTGCTTTCACATAAATTACTTTGTGAAAAATCCATAGCCCTGGGGATATGTAGGTATAGCACCCTTTTACTGATAAACTAAAACTTAAAAAGATAAGTGATTTGCTCAATATTGGTTATCAGTAGAACTGGAATTTGAATTCTGTTTTTCTGAATCCAAATCCAAACTCTCCCTCTGCACAGTTACATGTGGACAGATTTTGTATTTATCTGTGGCCTGGAGTGGTGGGGTGTGAGGGGGTGAGTAACCTTATAGGAAAGAATACCCTGCACTAAAATTTGAACCTAAGCTTCCATTATTACACATGCTTTTCATTTTCTGTTTGTTTTCCTCTTAGAGGTTAAATTTTCCATTCCTGACTTTAACCCAAAGAAAGGCTAAGTAAATTCCACGGGCCGCACTTGCACAAGGCAAGCTGGAAAAAATATACAATGCCCACTGTCTAGCCTAACAGGATGTGGACACTCTCAGTCATGGCTAAATCTGTACAGTTTGACCCTAGCAACAATTTTCCAGGAATAAATATTTCTAATAGTTCTAAATATTTCTAATATTTAGTCCTCAGTTGGGTTAAGTTCCTCTTGATTGAATACTTGGAGCAGGATTTCTCAACCTCTGCCCTATAACACCTAGGGTTGGATAATTCTTTGTTGTAGGGGGCCGTACTGTGCATTGTAGGATATTTAGCAGCATCCCTGACCTCCCTACTCACTAGATGCCAGTAGCACCACCCCCAAGCTGTGATGACCCAAGATACCTTTAGACATTGCCAAATGTTCCCTGGGGGGCAAAATCCACACCTGGTTGAGAACCGGTGGACTGGAGTCACCATTTTTGTGGATCCATCACTCAGTGATGATTAAGCCATGGTGGACGATTCAGTCTGACTTCATTTTGGTAATTAAATTGACCAGGAAGCTGACAAGTGATTCATTGCTAAGCACTTTCTTCAACATTAGTTGAAATGATGGCCTCAGGGGTGCGATGTGAGCATGGCTTTTGGAATGGTGCTTTCCAAGGAGAGCAGCTATAAACCATGAAAGTAACCACTTGACTTTGGGTGTCCATAGTTGGCAAATGCCTCCTCTGTTTTTTATCTGCATTTCTGTCTAGATGATGGGGTTGAAGGAGGTCAGTTTCAGCAGAAAGTGGAAAGAGCATAGATTTATGAGGCAATCAGACCTAAATTAAAATTCTGGCTTTATCACTGCCTAGCTTTGTGACCTTGGGCAAGTTCCTTGACCTCTCTAATCTGTCTTCTCCTTTATAAAATGGAGATAGTTCTACCTACCTTGGAAGATTGTTGGGAGAATTAAAGATAATGTGTGTAAAGAGCCCAGATGGAGCTAGGCACATACTAGCACTAGAATAATGTTTCCTGTTACTGTAAATTAAGAATGAATGACTAAATGTACAGGTAGAAAGGCCAAATGGAGTGCCTGAGCTATCTCCATGGGGAATGCCAGTGGCCACATCTGTCTGCTGCTGACCTCAAGGGTCTTCTGATGCTCCTTGAAGCATGTGCTCATCTCCAGCTCCCATGAGGCCCACTCTACCTGGCCTCACCCCAACATCACTGCTCCCCTGACTCTTGAGGGACCTGTGCATTCCAGAACAGAAGGTTGGGAAGATGTGGATTCATGCAGAAAGATGCCAAGACACTGGTAGCTTTAGCACCTGATCTGACCTGAGGTGTGAAAAACAACTGAAATCACTGAGATGCAGAGGGATGAAAATATGAACAGATGGGCAAATAGGAAGGCAGCTCTGGGTCCACACAGTGTGACAGCAGCCACTGCCTTTAGCAAGGGAAAGAGAACAGGCTAAAGGACAGGAGGGGTGACAGAAAGCTGCCAGAGCCCAGGATACCCAAGACCAAACTACTGGTACCCATTGCCCACCTGCAGCAGAGTCGACAGCAGCCACCAGAGGGAAAGGACCAGACCCTCAGAGAACTATTTGGCCAGGAAATCCCGAGTCCAAGTGGTGAAGGAGGCTTCCTCGGCTCCCTCTCTCTTGCTGTTGTGCATTATGGAATCTGTGCTTGGTACAGAACTTTGGAGCTCCCTTTGACTCAATCCCTTTATTTCACTGACCCTGAGAAAGGAGGTGGTATAATTGCAAAGCTGGTGGCTGAGCCAGAAAGATGCTGTAGGTGGAATTCAGGTCACAGGTGGGGTTGGTTGCCCCTTAAATAGGGAGTTCTGAGTTCACTCCTGCTGAGAGTCTGTGGTTCTAGATCTGCAGTCCACGAGGGACTCCCAGCCCAGGGCTCTTTCTGCTGTGCCAGGCTACCTCTCTTGTCCCTATGCTTCATCTTAACTCTTATTATTTCCAAACCAAATACCAACAACATCTACCGTCTTTATGTCCTTATTTATTTAATGATGCCCCTAAAAGTAGTAACCTACCACTAAGAAAGGCTCCCATGACCTAAAGAAAATGAGAACTGAGCGAAAGAGGACCTGCTTTTAGAACATAAAGTACACA
Organism: Cynocephalus volans; assembly: GCF_027409185.1. Taxonomy (NCBI): domain Eukaryota; kingdom Metazoa; phylum Chordata; class Mammalia; order Dermoptera; family Cynocephalidae; genus Cynocephalus; species Cynocephalus volans. The sequence goes on along the minus strand of NC_084467.1, from coordinate 124,667,610 downwards.
CACTTTGAAAGATAGCATTTATCATATTTTACAAGGTCAAAGCATACTCTTTGTGGAAAACTTGGAAAATATAGAAAAGAACAAAGAGAAAGCAAAAATCACTTTAAAAATGTTTACACCAAGATTCATTGGTATGTTGTTGACTATCCTTCTAGGCTTGAATATGTGCATTTAATCTTGTAACTGTCCTTTTCACTTAACAATAAATCATGGCCATCTTTCTCTGTCATTAAATATTTCTGTACATCAATTTTAATGCCAGCAGAGTGCCATAATTTACTTTACCACTACCTAGGTCGGACATTCAGATGGCTTCACATTTTGACGCATTATGAATAGTGTTTCCACAGACATTCATGTGCATACATCTGTGCCCACATTTGTGGTTGTTTTCTTGGAATAAACTCCTGGCAGTAGAGTTGCTAGGTCTCCCTCACTGTTAGTGTCCCTGCTCCCTGGGCCCTACCTCCAATGTATCGGTGGGCCCAAACATTGCTCTGTCCACCTCCCCCGTAAAGTTTCCTAAACACCGAGCCTATCTCCATCGACAGAGATCTCACATGTGACATAGTGCACATCAAACCGCCTCTGGCCAGCTGTCCAACAGACAGCTGATGGCCATTTAGGAGCAGTCTCCCCAGCCTCAAACTTCTAACCAACTCGGTCCCTGTTTAGACTTGCTGTCTTCCAGTTGTGTTCCTTCTTCCTACCAAGCCCTGCCCACTTTTCAGCCCCACCCTGCTTGTCAGTTGGCCTTGTTAATTTCTCTCTCAGCCCAGCCCATCTGAGATCCGGCTGCTTTCTCTAGGTTCCTTCTTCCTACTCTATGCTGCACTCTGTAGAAGGAGTTAGAACCTCCACAGGATGGAGCAGGCTTCAAGACCAAAGTGAGGCCAAACCTCATTGGTTCAGGATGTGGTGGCAAGCTACCATTCTGAGCAGTTCTCTAGTCAGGGACGTTCAAGTACTGACCTGGGGAGGAGGGAAGGACAGCAGGAGGAGGAGCAGGGCTCCCAGATCCTGGCATGGCCCCAGCAGAGCCAACCAGAATGCAAGTCAGAAACTAGGAGGTACCTTCAAAGTCATCTAGTCAACTTCTCTTCCAAGAGAGCTATCACTCAACATCTTTGATGGGTGCAAATCCAAAACTTTGGGAACACTTCTGTGATGAGCAACTCACTACCTACCTACCTTCTGCTTTATTTCACAATTCTTGCCGTGCAAAACAAGCAAACAAACAACAGCCACCACTAATCCTGTTAATTTACTTACTTACTCAGCAAATCTTTATCGAGTATCTACTATATGCCAGGAATGATTCTAGGTGCTTTGGAAACAACTGTGAACAAAACGATCCCTCTACCCCCAAATCCCAGACACCATAGAGTTCATATTTTAAAGATGAAGCCATTTGTTAAAAAAGAATAAAAGGATTAAAAAATTAAAAGAAAAAAAGATGGGGAGAGGCAATAAAAAAGGTAAATAAAAAAATATATATATATAAATAGTTGTATAAGTGCCAAGAAGAAAACAAACACAGGGAAGGTGCCTAGGAAGTGTCGGGGTGGTGGTAAGGGGAATGTGCAGGGATGTTCTCTTTGGGAAGGTGGTGTTGGAGTCAAGCCCAGGAGGAAGCGACTGAGCAAGTCACGTGGGAATCTGGGAGAAGACCAAGGGACAGCGGTGCAGAAACCGGCGTGTTCCAGGAACTGCCAAGAGGTGGAGTGTGTGAGGGGAGGGCCAGAGGAGGTGAGGTCAGAGGTACCAAGTGGCAGGAGGTGGTGGAGGGGAGAGAGTGACAGTCGTGCACGGGTTTGAAGGACATTTTACTCTTAATGAGATGGAAGCAAAGGACCTGGAGCCGGACGAAAGATGCAATTTTATATTTTAGCAGGAACATTCTAGCAGTTGTGTTGGGAATTTACTGAGGGTGAGGAAGGGCAGAAGTAAGTATTAGTTAATGGTGTTTGTTCAACAATTGAGCTCCTGTGTGCCAAGCACTGTGTAGGTGGTCAAGATAAAATAGGGAGCAAACTCTTCCCTCTGGTCCGTCAGTATGACAACTACCTTCACCTCTCTCATTTAATGAGCACTTACCCAGTGCCAGGCTCTGGGCTGAGCACACTCCAACTATTATTGCATTTAGTCCTTTTAACTACTCATAAGGTAACAACCACACGATATCCCCATTTTACAGATGAAGAAACTAAAGCTCAGAGAGGTTATATAACATATTTCAAACCACACAGATAGTAAATAGCTAACCAAGATTTAAGCCCAGGACTGTCTCACTCCAAAGCCTGCAACTCACTATGTTGTTGTTGGAAATTTTTCTTATGCTGGACTTTGCAAGTTCCTCTAAGCCAACATGAGAAGTCTGCTGAAATCTTTCAGGTGGCCACCTGAGCCATCAGCCCTCCCCTCCTCAGGATCTATGCTCCGCTGTCTGAGCCAAGGGTCTGGCATTGCTCCCAGGAAACAAGTTCCAAGCGGGGAGAGAAGAGCCCGTCCAACCAGTCTCTCTGGACCCCAGACTTTGCTATGAATAAGGCCCCGGAATAGGCCTCTAACTCTCCTTCCATCTCCAAAATCCAGTGAGTCCACAAGCTGATGTAATCATTGCCTTGCCCCTCACATTTGACTTTTGATGAGATCTTCATATTCTTTAGTAAATTTTTCTCCGTATACAGGACTTATGGGAGACACAAAATGCAAAGCAAAGCACCTGCCCTCTGAGGAACACACAGGCTATGATAATTTTTGATCCTTATAATATTTCAGAGACAAGGGTGGTGTAAAGCCACAGTGCAAAGTAAACCAGGAAAATGCAACAACAAAACGACCATACCTTTGACTGGTCTGTTCCCTAGTTGTTATTTCCCCACCCATTTCTCACTTGACCCGCACAGCAGCCCCACGAGGTCCACAGGGAGAGGAAATTATCCCCATATCACAGATGGGAAAACTGCTGCCCAGTGAGCTATGTGATTTCTCCCAAGGTCTTGCTCACACCGGTGTAATGAAGCCACTATATTTATAGACCCCCAAATCCTCCGCCAGCCCAGCACAGTCTCTAGAACGTTCTAGTTACCTGGCCATTCCCCATTTAGGAGAATATCTGACCCTTTCAGAAAAGATAAAACAAATCCCTAATCTGTTGGCAGAGGTTTTGCTGAACTGGCCCTAGGGATTCCCACTTGATTGTGGCTATCAACACAGTAAATGACTCTTCAGCAATCATGTCTTACTTATCAGCGACTTCCGTCCCCCACCACCTCTACTGTCATTCCTGACCCAAGACTTGTCCGCTTTCTTGTCCTGCTCTCCTAATATCTCTGGGGACTCAGCCCAGATTACCCTGTTATCTCCCCAAGCTGTGTCCTCATTTTGTAGCCCCCAGGCTCCCCACAGCTGAGCCCCAGGAAGCAGGTCCAGGGTCCCTAAGGCTGCACCTGCAGACACAACAGATTTGCAAAAATAAGAGCATATAAAGTCTCTGGTGGGATTTTTCCTGATTCTGTGCCTGCCCAGGGTAAGTACCTGGTAAATGCTTCTGGAGTTAACGATTCTAGATAAGTAAGCCTAGCAGACACTCACCTATGGAGAAGGCCTCTAGAACAGGAAGAGTCTCGGAATTAGGAGGCTTGCTTCTGGTTCTGGGCTCTGCCCCTGGCTAGCTGGGGGGACTTGGGCACATCACTAGATGCCTTTGGTTCTGTTTTCTTCTGTGTGCTATGGAGGGTTTGGACTGAGATGGTCAATAAGGTCCATTCTAGCACTGGAACTCAGCCTTCCAGAAAAGGCAGACAAGAGACAAACTCAAAGGTCTGCCTTAATGTCACGATCGGAGCTAGAGCCTGGCCCTTCTTCCTCTGCCTGTCAGTCGAACTTCTCCCCCACTTTCTACTGACACCATTATCGTCAGATCTACTGCCTTAGAAGAGGAAGGGAAAGAGGAAACTGTGGAAGAGAAATGAGAAAGGAAGGAAGGAGGAAAATTTGCAAAGAAATAAAATAAAATAATAATAATAAAATACAGTGACACAGTGACATGTCTGGGCTACGAAACCAGACCATCAAGGTTCAAATCCCCGCTCTGCCACATTTTCAGGTGTGTGACCTTGGACAAATCACTTAACCTCTCCTAAGCTTCAGCATCCCCATCTGTAAAACAGGCACCATCACACCTATCTCATATGGCTATTGTGAGGACCCAAAGATACAACGCGCATCAATTAGCCCTCAGCACGGGGCCCGGCACAGAGAAAGCACTCAGCTAATAACAGCTGTTTCTAACATGCTGACACTTATTCTGGGAGGCAGAAAGGGGACAGATGGAGAAGGAAAGGGGAAGATGAAAAAAAAGGAGAAGGAAAATAGGGCAAAATGGGGGATGTGGAGAGGCAGGAAAGCTTTTAGGGTGGCAACTGGAATAACTGCTCAAAAAGGAGTTCTTCCTTTCCTTTTTGCCTGCCCAAAAGGAAAATAGGTATGAACTCCAAAAAGCACTTGACCGTCCTCCACCTCACCTTCCCCTCTGCCCCCAGCAGACTTGGTCACACCCCTGGAATAATGCCTTTTATAACTGTGGGACTTACTTCTTCAGGCCAACACCATTCTGGGGGTCCCTGGACAAGCACTGGCTCAGCCTCCCTCCCACCCCCCACCCCCTAGACATCCCCTTGAGATAGACCTGATGGGTTTCCCACCTCCTACTAGGGGTGAACTGTCCGTTCAAGAAGGAGGGTTTGGGGGACAGGGTGTCCCCCACCTGGGGCTAACGTGGGCTGAGGAGGTTGTTTATGAACTGATGCTGAAGACAACAGCCTACGTGGCCAAGAGGAAAATTCCCCTCCCTGCTAGGTAAGAGGCTTCACAGAAGCTCACCAGCCTGTTGTTTTCTTTCTTTCTTTCTTTGTTTTTCCTTTGTGCATATATAATCTTCTAAATTTTACAAGCTCTTGTCTACCTTTGTCTCTGAGAGCAGTGGAAAATGTTGGACTCTCAAAAATAAGTAGCAAGCAATGGGAGGATAATAGACAGCGAGGCGGGGTCCCCTGTTTTACCAGGCGCTGCAGAGGCTAAGCCCTTCTGTTGACAAGGCATCCTAACCCCAACTCCCAACCTTGCTGGCCTCTCCTGTCTCTCCTGGTTCCTCACGAATGTCAAATGTGAACATGTTTTAATACTGACAAGACTGTCTTGGTGCCTAAGATAATTTTAATAGTATATGCATCTAAATTTTCCCCCAATTTTTGTTCATTATAGTAAAATACACATAACATAAAATCTACCATCTTAACCATTTTTAAGTAGGTAGTTTAGCGGTATTAAGTACATTCGTGTCGTTCTGAAACCATCACAACCATCCATCTCCAGAATTCTTTTTACCTTGCAGAACTGAAACTCTCTACCCATTCGTCAGTAACTCCCCATCCCCTCCCCCCAGCCCCTGGCAGCCACCCTTCCACTTTCTGTCTATGAACTTGACTCCTCTTGAGTACCTCATGTAAATGGAATCATACCATCTTTGTCTTTTTGTGGCTGGCTTATTTCACTTAGCATAATGTCCTCCAGATTCATCCATGTTGTAGCGTGTCTCAGAATTTCCTTCCTAAATTTAAGACCGAATATTTTGCTGTAAATACATACGACATTTGTCTCCAATATCCACTCATCCGTCAGTGAACCCTTGCGTGGCTTCCACTTCTTGGCTATTGTAAATAATGCTGCCTTGAGCATGGACGTACAAGTATTTCCTAAGGAAACTTTTCCAGTTTGGGGGGTACATACCCAGAAATGGAATTGCTGGGTCATTTGGTAGTCCTATTTTTAATTCTCTTTGGAACTGCCGAACTGTTTTCCATGTTACGCTGCACCGTGTTACATCCCACCAACAGTGCACCATATTCCAATTTCTCCACGTCCTCATCAATGCTTGTTATTTTGTTTTTTTTTTTTTTCATACAGTAGCCATTCTAAATGGGCGTGAGGTGACCTAAATTTTTTAAGAAGGAAAAAATGTCAAAACTAGGCTTTCAAAACTTATACATATAGAATAAAATATACTACTTTAAATGTGACAAATTAACTTAGCAAATTAAGGTTTTAGCACACAAAGATATATACGTGCTTATTTAAGTTCCTTCAAAGATAATGTCCTAGGAGGGAAGGAAGGAGAGGGGAAGACAGAAAGAATAGGAGAAGGAAAATTAAGTAAAATGGAGCAAGATGAGGAGAAGATGTGGAAAAGCTCTGAGGGCAGCATCTGAAATAAACTTTTTGGCAGTGTGAGGCCAGGCCCGTTGGTCTTCCTGAGCACCTAAGGCCTTCTGCCACGGTCCTATGTGGATTTGCATGGGGATGTTGATTGCTTTCACAGTGTGTCTCTGTGCTGGGAGGGCACAGAGACGAGCACGCCACAGTTCCTTACTTGGGCCAGAAGATCCAAAAAAAGGTGGGCTGGGGGACATCTGGCAGCTTTCTGGCCCCGCCATCCCAGCTGCTCCCACACCTCAGCGCAGGCCCAGGTCAGAGGCCAAACCGGGTGGCATTCAATCTTGGTTTCATGCATTTTTAAAACCACTTTTGAAGGAGCAGATGCATCACAGTTCTTTCATTTCAGGGAAACCGCCTGTGAGAAAGGGGGAGGTGGGGACAATGCTGAGCTCAGGAGGGGCGGCCCTGGGCTTTTGCCTCACAAAACCAGGGCTCCTCAGCAGCGGGGCTCCCACTCTTTGAAAATCAGCTGGCCAGGAACCCCTCCACCTCTCTTCTGCAGGCCAGTCACATCACATTTTACAGATCTCAGAAAATGTGAGTGTCACTCGGGGTTTGTGTCCCTGCATCTCCGACACCCTGTTTTTCTGGGCAAATGCAGCCTCTAGGTGAACAGCAGCATTTTGCTTCTCTCTGCCCTGAATGGGGTCAAACGTCCATGGAATTCCACTACCAACCAGATGAATAGAAAGAAAACTGAACAGAGCGGGCTAAATGGGGCACTGCTGGTGTCTCAGTGGGAGTGTCACCTGCTCACAAAGCAGTCAGGAAATCTTTACTTAACCCTGTTTCCAGACACGAAGACCCCCAATAACATTTCTTCCTATCTGAATAAATATTTTCAAGGAAGGTAATGTGGGGGCACTTTTATTTTTGCTATTGGAGTGCTAATTGAACACCATATATATTTTAAACTGTCATCCAAGAACATAAAATCTCTTCCTAGAAACACAGAGTATGGGGGGATATATCCTTCTAGGATCCCTCCTTTATCTCTTTCATTTTTATTCCGTAGTGACATGTCCCTCTTGGGAAAATCCTGCCCCAGATTTTTATTAGTCTTTTGTAGGCTGTGGGGTATTAAAACCTCACAAATCCATTATGTGCTTCTCAGCCCTGCCTTTCAAGTGGCCTCTCCACGAGGTGTGGGCTAATGAAACGGCCTGGGAAGCAGCTGCCCTCAGCCCCCTCGGAAGAGGCCGGTCCGAAGACAGCCATCCCTCAGAAAAACCCTCATTTTCCTGAATTTTTATTCACAGTCGTTTGAACTACAAGAATATACTCATATATGTGGTATAAAAACATGCATGCACATGCAGAAAGGGAAATATTTGTTTTGCTCCATCAGAGACGGTCTTTTTCTGTTTTTTCAAAAATTTCCCAATATTACCATTATGTCAGATGACAAAGATTCTCCGCTTGACCCAACTTAGTGAGGCTTCTAAATCTTCTCCCAGGCCCATTTGCGTGCTTCCTCGTAAAAATCCATTTTTAACAAAAAACGCTACTAAGTTGGCTTAGCAAGAACCCCCGCCTCTGATTGGGGACTTCATCCTCCACCAATCCCCCGGGTGATGTCTGATGACCCTGGCCTGCCTTCAGCTAGGATCCTGTTAGGTGGGTTTAGCTAGAATCACTCCTTACCCTTTATGTCTCCTCTTAGTAATTTTTCATCCACCAACCCTCATCCTGCTCCTTGGCTATAAAGGTCCTTATACCTATTTTGATGGTCCTGAATAAAGTCTTCCTTACCGTGCCTTAACAAATATCATTGAATAATTTTTCTTTAACACACCATAGCAATAAAATTATTTAAAAATTTTGTTAGAACGCATGATGATAATCACTTATAGCTATATTCCAATTTCCACTTTTCAAAGTATTATACTATAATCTCATTTGCACCTCGTAACAAACCCTTTGAGATAGTAATTGTCATTTCCATCTGACAGTTGGGGCAACAAAGGTCCTGGGAGGCTGGATGAATTTCCAGGACCACAGCCAAAACGTGGTATGGTGGGACTAGGACCCACATCTTCCCACCCCTAGCCCGGTGCTCATTCATCTGGCCATGCTGCCTTGTCATGGAAAGGTGCTCCACAAGGCATTGTCGGAAGAATGGTGGGTTGGGAGCACCTCATACTGCGATCCGGGAGCACATTGGTCAGTACCTCCAAGTGTGGTTATTCAGGCTGAGCACTGGGACAGGTAGCAGACTGAGGCTGCGGTGGCCTGCGGTCTGCCTGTGCTTGCTCCCTCACGGGGTGGGCCCAGGAGTACCCACCGGAGGAAGGGACCTTGATGGGCCCTCTGCAGAGCTGCCTTTTTTAATTCATACAAAGGCAGCAGAGCGGCTTGCTGTGGCCTGGCTTTAATGGTCAGAGCTCTTGCTCAATGGTTGGGAGCATGCATTTCTGTGCTGACCCTCTCAGCAGGCAGCAAGTCCCACAAGCCAGAGAGAAAGGATGTGGTAGCAGAGACTGGCCTCTGTTGCGTGGGAAACAGATCTGCATGTCACTGAGGGCATGCCTGTGAATTGTACGGTCTGCTGCTGAGCTCCACTGGGGTGCTGGATGGGGGTGCTGAGCCTGAGCACATCTGGGCTCTAGTCCCAGTTCTGCCACTGACCCCCTTCCATTTTATTTTTATTTTTTCTGGTTACAAAGTACTTTCACAAAAGCAGTCTCAGCTGATCCCCACAGCAACCCTATGGAGTTGTCCCATCCCAATTTTGCTCTGACACTCAGAGCAAAATGTCCCACAGCACTTCTTCAGCCTCCAAGGCCAGGGCACTTATACCCTCTTCGTTGCCTCTAACTAGCTGCAGTGATTAAAGCAGGTGGTGGGTCCCTTCTGAATCTGACTCCTCATTTGAAAATGGAGGGGGTTGGTGCGAGAACCAAACCAGTGTCTTGATCTTGCTGTGATGAAAACACATTTTCTTTCCACTGACTTTTCCATGTTGCTCATTTCTTTGGCTTGGCAGTGCCTCTTCTCTTGTTATGTCTTGGGAGTAGCAGAGCTGAGGCCACCTGCCCCTGACAGCATGGCGGTGTGTCCTCGCAGGGGTCAGAGGGGCAGTGTGGATCGGGGGAGGGCATGGAAGGAGGCTTCTGCAAGGTGGCCCACAATGAATCTTTACCCTCCACCCTCCCCAACCCCTCAGTCATTTCACGTTGGTTAATGACCTGGTTGTTCAACCTTCTTGTCAGTTCCATGGCTTCTTCCCCTCACCCACCCATGGCCCTCCTGGTCTCCTCTGGGGCTCAGCCAGAAGGAGGCAGAGAGCAATATTCATATTATTCTTGGTGGGAAATAGTTAAGACGAACCATAGCCACCAAAAGGGTCTGGCAGGACTTGGGGCTGGACACAGGACTAGAAGGAGGGATTCCTGGGCTCGTTCTCTTCTATCACCTCAGACCTGCCCTGGCTTTAACGACCTGGTAGACCCTTCAGATAGGGACCATCCCCAGGGGGCTGGCACGCAGCCAGCACTGCAGAAGCAAAGAGGAGCAAGTTGGCATCCAATCTCAGGGAGGTCATGGGGTTCCAAGAAAGGTAGCTGTAGACACAGATCATTACTTTGAGTCTCCCTCGATCCACAAGCCTGACTGCATTTCTGCTGCTGCTTGCACCACAGTCAAAGGTGGGAGCCTCTCCACCCAAAAACCAAACCTCAGGCCTCTCTGTTTTGTCCTTCTCCCTGGTGATGCCGAGAGGGCGAGCAGGCCTACTCACTCATCTATTCAACAAATATTTACAGAGCCCCAGGCCTGGTATCAGAGGAGACAGCAGTACAGAGATAGAGCGGTAAGCAGGACAGGCAGGGTCTGTCTGCCTTTGATGGGCTGAGTTTGCCACTCTTCCCAAAGTCTTCCTTTTCATTTTCAAAATGTTACCCTCAGCATCTCCAGATAGACCTGGAAAAGGCAGAGAAGCCCCTAGGCAGGGGTGAGTGGTAACCAAATTGAAGGAGCCAGCTCCTTCCTGCCTGCAGAAGGGGTATGCCTCGCCTGGCTGTCCCTAACAGGGGTGTGCTTGGGGACCACAACATTTAAGAGAGGGCCAGGTTCCTCAAATGCTAAATACCTGGGTTCCCCCAACTTGAGTTCTTTGCATCAGGACAGTCTTTCCCTGAGCACTGAGGACCAGAGCAGTCCCTCGGCCTCCTGGTCTTCTTGGCTGCAAAGTCAGCCAACTGGTCTCACCTCCAAGGGTTGTGAAAGCTAAGTGAACATCTAAAAGCCTTCTTAAACTCCAAATTATTCTACTAGATATAGAGCTTCCACCCTGCAGGGTCAGGTGAGGGTGGCAGGTGGAAGGGGCAGGTACGCCCAGCACCACCCTTGGGCCACTGACCACCGCCATGTACAGGTGGTCCAGGAGCTCAAGCTCCGACCCTTGCTTGCCTCTGTTTTCATGAAGTGGCCAAGGTGGGGGGCTAAATCTAGGACATAGCTCTGAGAATGCTCCAGCCACAAGGCTCCAGATGGCTCCTCATTCTCCAGGTACTGGACCCTGGCCTCTGAGCTCCCCAAGGGATAGGGGGCATGAATGGGGGCTTCAGAGAGCCAGGAGAAGCCAGGGCCATCCCTGTGACTGAGATGGAGCTTTAAGGAGCCTGCAGGCATCCCATGGGGAAGGGGAGAAAGCAGAGAGAGGGAAGAAGGGCAGGGTGGGCAGGAGCTGTCCAACAATTGGAGGTAAAGGAATAGGTCTCCAAATGACCATGTCATTCCCAGAAAAACAAGAAAAAAACCCAAAAAGCGTAGTTGGCCTCTGCCTGTGCCAGAGCACAAGGGGTGACTTTTGGGAGAGCTGCGGCTGCATCCTGCACATCAGCTCCTCCCCACCCACCTTGAGGCCCCCAGCCCCCACTCACACAGGTCACTGTGTGGCAGAGCAGTGGGACACTTGCTGTGGGCAGACTGGGCAGCCTCTGTCCTGGAAGCCTCCTGCTACCACTGTAGTCAGTTCAGTGGGCAAACCACTTCTTACGTCCCTCCGGAAGTGGCCACGGTGCTTCTGTGCTGGGGAAGGGAAGAGGGAGCAGCACCTCTTTTGGGACTCCGTGCATGCCCCAAATTCAGAGTGGAGGAGCATTACTGCAAAGAGCCATGCAAATATAAACACCTTTCATCATCCTTGTCATTGTCATCACTGGGCACGTTGTGTCACCTCCCAGAGCAGGTGCTGTTGCACTGCAGGTTCCATGGGCCTTGCCACCTCATGGAACAGCTCCACTTCCTACTAGCTGTGTGACCTTGGGCAAGTAACTCAATCTCTCTGAGCCTCTGCCTCCTCATCTGTGAGATGGGGAGAATGTGCCCTACCTCCCTGAGTGGGCTCTGAGGATTAAATGAGATAAACATTTACAACCAGTGTGGAAAATACAAGCGATAGTGATAAATACCAGCTCCCTTGTGGGAAAAACTAGCATGAATTTTTTAAAAAGCCTGAGGATAGTCCAAGTTGTTTAGGGTCTAGGCACCAAATCCCCTAGAGGGGTCTTGATTTTCTTCACTGGGCACTAATTTATAAGCTAAAGGTCTTAGAAAGTTGGTTGGCTCCTTTGCAGCACAGCCTGTGCGGTGACTAGATCAGATGAGTGTCCCTGAAAGGGCCCGAACCAGAAGCCAAACACGAACTCACCCCAGTTCTCTCCCGTCACCCCACTTTAGCTTTGCACCCACCTCTGAGACAACTTGGGCTGTCTCCTAACAGACTGTGGCATCATGTGCAGGATCAATGACCCCCCACTCCCACCTCCCCTTCCCAGGGTGGGGCCAGCTCAAGGCCTCTGGACCAGGAGAAGAGACACAGAGCCCTTTGGACACGTGTCAGAAGGATTCCTTAAAATCACTCTGCAGTCTTCCACAGTGACTGGGACCTGAGGCTGCTGCTTTTGTAGCAGCTGGGTTTCCCCTGCTGTGGGGTCACAGCTCCCCTCTTTAAGGTCAGCACCCCCGCCTCAGCCTGCAGGGCTTTGCTTCTGGAGAGGGGAGAGAGTGTGGGCCGAGGTGGGGGGTAGGAAGGGAGCGCCAAGCCACGGTGCAGAAATGTGTTTGGGAGACACTGAGAGAGGAGAGAAGCTCACTCCGCGTCTCCACCGCAGAGGTGAGGAGAAATTAAAAACAAACCCAGGCAGAACCTGAGGGATGGTGCCTTGGCTCTCAAGCAGCCTCCTGGCTGTTGGTGTGGAGTGTCCGATGGGGAGGGCCCACCTTCTCTCTTGATCATCAGCACCTGCAGGAGCTCAACATTTCATGTGCCCTGGGGACAGTGTGTTGACTTGGTGGCGTTGGGTTCTGAAAAGTCACTGAGAGAGAAAGAGATGTCATCTTGATCCCTTCATTCCTGAGTGGCCAGGGATGGTGCTGTCGCCAGTGGTGCGGAGTTGGGAGGCAGAACCTGTTGTGGGTTCACGATCATCCTCAGCCCAGAGAACTTTCCACGGGATGGGCACGGCCTCTCATTCCTGCTCAGACAGTTTAGAGGGTCGAGCCTCCTTTTAAGAGTTGTCCAGAGGGTAAAAAGAACAGATCCCCAGGAAGTCTTGGTTGAGAGGCAGAGGAAAGAGGGAGCAGTTCCTAGGGCAGGGATTACACCCTACGAACAATACAGACAGGCTCTGCTGCAAAGACCCCAAAACCAACTTGAGCACTTCTCAGCACCCAGTCTTGGATTCCATCCCTGCCTGCCCTGTGCCTCAGTGTGCCCTCTGAGAAATGGGGCAAACAGGAATCCTTGGCAGGTCTCACAGGACTAACTGAAGTGACAGGTGTAGACATGTGACCCCCAGTGCTTTTCCTGGAGGAAGTTGGGACAATGTTGCCCTTTGCAACATGGCTCCATCTGGAGTGTCACCTATCAATCAGTTAAGGGAGCTACTTCTTACATCTCTGGTGCTCACTACTGGATTGCAGCAAGAACTCACTGCATCTATCCTCAAGAAACTTGTGGGTTAGAAAAGAAATAAGACATTTCAAGCAAAATGATCAGAACAGTCATTCTGAATTTTTATTTCAACCTCAACCCAGCTTATAGATGGCACCAAAATGTGTGTTCCCTTTGTGCCTGCTAAAATCCTACCCTCATCCTCTTCCCAACTTTTCCTTGAGTCAAGAAAGCTTTTGAAAGGCAAATGAGTGAAAATGACTTTAATATAGGTATAACTTTCACTCCACTTTAATTTTTTTTTTTTCTGGCTGGCAAGGGATCAATTCACTTTAAGTATGTTATTTCCAAGTTTTAGTATTCTTATACTATAAATAACAATTTTCATTCAACACCTCCTAATGGGTAATGGTTGAGAACCAATATACTAGGAACTGAGTCTAAGACAATTCTGTAATTGTGCCCTATGTCAGCCTTGTTGACCTAAAGATTCACTTAATCTTATATGTGAAAACAAGCTATAGGTTAGAGTTTTTTCACATCACAGAACTTCTCAAGAATGCACAATAAAAGCCAAGAGATTGTAGCCCATCACGAATTAAGTGAACTACTCACAATCAAGTAATTTCAAAAGCAAAATTATAAAAATAGTTTTAAATCTTTTTTATACCAAAATAACTACATATTTTAATGTGGAACGAGCTCGCATCTTCATGTTTTTTTTAATGCACGGTGGGCTGAAGAGTTAAAAGGTTTTAAAGGGTCCTGTTTAATCTATCCTCCAAAATATGTCTCCAGTGTCTTTAAAATCACCTGAGAAGAATATTCCACAGTTGCCCTTGTTTACATGCTCCAAAGCCTGAGGTTTTAGGTTTAAGAGGTTCCAAACTAAGCTTCTGGAGCTGGGAGAGATCTTGTGTTGGCTCATTGGCTGGTTGAGCAACAACAGAGTTTAGGGAGGGGGAAGGTAGGAGGTTGGGGGGGCAGAGCAAGGAGGAGATGGTCCCCGAAAGTTGAAGCAGCATCAGTAGTGTGCACAGCTGCCACAGTTTCTCTTTGTATATTAAAGACGCTAGCATGGGCTCGTCTCAACTCTTTCCAAATTAACCCTATTGTCTATTTTTATTCCACTTTCTAAGCCCTTTCCCATTTCCATGACCCTACCAAGCCCTTTCCAGTTCTCTTTCATTTGCACATGTTGAGGAGCTCTAACCCAAATACTGAATGCTCAGACAATGAGAAACTTTCTTTCACTCCAGGGCAGGATTGCTTCTTCACTGTAGGGCTGCCCTGAAAAATCACTTTTAACTCGCAGGTCTGCTCTTTCCAGATCCATTGAGTATGTGCCTAATAGCTTCTCGGCCTACGCTGGGACCGGGGCATCAGACCATGTGCAGTGGCCATTGCATTACAGAGATCCAGCCAGTGCTGTTTTTGGATTCCGAGTGCACCCTCGGCGCCAAGCTAGATGTTTTGGTTTGGGGTATGAGAGACAAAAGAGAAGTAGAAAATGTGGCTTCACAGTCAAAAGCTCACACCCAAATCGTAGAGGCAAGACTCAGAGTCATGAAGCAGTGAAGACTGTAGTCACAATAAACATTTGGTGTGAGCAAAGAACTAGCATTTGAAGGAGGAACTCAGTGCACCTGGAGTGTAAAAGGCGACTTTCACTAATGGGTAGAAGGTAGATCTGCGGGAGAGAGAGGGCATTCCAGGCTAGGGATCAGCAGCAGTCCAGGCATGGAGACAGCAGGTGTTAGTGAGTCCCCAAAGAGGTAGAGCTGGCTAGATGTAAGAGATGTGGACAGGGGACATAGGGAAATGAGGTGACCACAGTAGAAGGCCCTGAAGCCACATGGTTGGGATGGGGGAGTTTTGTGATATGATGCAAAACCAAAGCTGAAATACTGGTGGTTTTTGAACAGGGGAGGCATGTCCACCACAGGGCTGTAAGTGTGTGGCAGATAGAGGTGCAGGTGTCATGTCATGTAATTGCCACCATCGAGTGGTCACAATTTTGGTCATGGAAAATAAATCAGCAGGTCTATGGAGACCTTCAAGCTAATCTGGACTGACCTAATCTTTTGATTTCTTTTTAGTTTAGTTTTTATTTCCAGTTAATCCCACCTGACGTCCTCCCACCATTTCCAAAGTAATGTTCATTAAATTTAGAAAATTCTGAAAATACGGAAAAGAATACAGAAACAAAAAACCCATCCATCTCCCCAGAGTAACCACTGTTACCGGTGTCACCTATTCCCTTTCAGTCTTTATTTTTATGCACTAGCTTCTTTATGTGGTTGAGATTAAACAGTATAAATAACTGCCCATTAGACATGCGGGTTTGAATAGTTCAGTGATGGGGTGGTTTAAACCCTTTTAGTAACCAGGATCTCACTACATTTTTAGGTATGCTATGCCTTTTTAAAATAGAGATCACATTTAAAATGTTTTTCCATTTATGAAATAATATGTGCTTATGCAGAAAATATGCAATATTAAAAACTGTAAAAATTTAAATCACCCAGAATCCTGTTGTCCAGAAATCACCATAGTTGATATTTTGGGGTATTTTCTTCTAGTAGTCTTCTAAAATAATGTGCATTTTTTAAAAATTGGAATCACACCATATAAAATTTGGCTTGCTGCCTTTGTTTAAAAAATCATAGATGTTTCAATTTTCTGACAGTTGCAAATATTATACTAACCTGGCACTTATTGAGTACTTAGCGGGAACCAGGCCATTCAAAAACATTTTACACATAGTAACTCATTTAATCCTCACAAGAACCCTTTGAGATAAGTGCAATTTTTTATCTCCCTTCACAGATGAGGTAACAGAGTCACAGAAAGTGGGACATGAAGCCAAATATTCTGCCTCCAGAGCCTGCATTCCTGTCCTCTCCAGCCGGCTCTAAGTGAAGCTTCCTTCTACCAATATGAACTCTGTTCTTTTGGTCCTGGTCCACCCCTTGGAGTCCCCCAACACACACACGCTCTCACACACTCACACACAAGTCCAATCTCTTTTCCATGACACAGCCTTTCATATCTCCAAGGCTTTTCTTTGGGGAAAAGTCCTCAGGTCTTTTCCAGTCTTAACATCCTGAAGAACAGCTGTTCTTCATGGCCCGAAGGCCCTTTGCAGTGCTGGCTACTCAGGCAGGTCTGGTTCTTCTACCCTTTCACTGGGTGGCTAGAAACAAGTGCATGGCTGTGGAGTAACCCACCCAGGGAAGGTTGGAGCCAGCCTCTCCGGCAGTGTGCGCTAGACACTAGACACCTGTCAGTATAGCTGGGGGTGCGAATGAACAAAGAGTGCTTTCTCCACCCCTCGGTCCCTAACGGCTCTGTGGTCTGGCTCGTCCAGGCTTTTGATTCTTTGCCTAGTTCTGCAAAGCACAGCCCAGAAGAAGAGGAGTATTGCCACAGGTCTTAGCGTGGTGGGGCTGAGAACTTCCATGACATCCTGGGGACCAAAATGACAGTGTCTGGCCTGCCTGGTCATCAGGGCAGGAGGGGAGACCCAGGGCTGGCATCAGGGCCAGCAGCTGCCCCAGAGCACCAGCATCTCTCCAGACAACTTCCGTGTTTTGCACCAAGATGTCCCAAGAAGTCATCAGAAGTCACAAAAGCCAGTCTGTAAGAGTCTGAGCTGGTGGAAGGGGTCAGCGAGGAAGGGATCTTCTGGGCAGGGGCTGGAGCCACACAGATGGCACATCCAATAGGGGCCGGCTCCATCTTGGCATCTGTTTGAGAATAGAAAGGCAGCTTTGTTTACCTTTCTTCTGGCACTGACCCCTTGAGGTAGGGGTCAGGCTTTAGGTAAAATTGCCAAGGTCACAGACTTTGCCCTTAACTCCTTCCTCCCCTGTGGTGTCTCCTGGCCCTACCACTCCTGTTGTCTCTCAGGGTGATGATAGAGGGGCTGTGTAACTGATAATTTCATATTAAGGCAGTAGCAATGGGCAGAAGCTTAATGTGTTACCCCTCTCAGGGTAATTTCCCCTTTAACAATGACCTCTTGGACATCAGAATGCCTCCATCTAAAGATATTTTAGCAGGAAGAGCTTCCTGCTGTCCCTCAAATTATAATTCAGCCCACAGTATCTTCCATCTACTTGCAGTAAGAACAACCACTACAAATTTGGCACTGTAACCTTTACCTTCACATTTATAAATGAGGATAATCATAGTACCCACCTCAAAGGTTTTATGAGAAATAAATGAGATAATGCATATAAAGCTCTTGGAATTTCATATGGAACATAGTTAACCTTCAACATGTATTAGCTATTATTATTATTGTGAACTATTATTTTGATTATAGAGAAGATTCACATATGTTATACTATTTATCCTTACTACAACCCTGTGAATTAAGAATTATTGCTCCCATTTTATAGGTAAAGAAGTGGAATTAAGAGCTTAAGTACACAGCTAAGTCAGTCCTGACACAGAGCCGAGAGCTGCCTGAAGGGACGATTCCATTTGCTCGGCAGGGTTTAGGGAGAGCCCTCAGTGGACCATCCCCGGTCCTGCTGCCCTAGAGTGTACAAGAGAAGCCCACCCTTGGGAAGCTCACCAGAATCTCAGGGTATGTGTCAGCAGCCTGAGAAAGATGCTATCTCAACCCATAATGTTGTAGCTGCCAGTGACGCTTCACTTCCCACCAACCCTTTATCTGCCGAAGGGGGAAACCAGAACCACTTTCCAGGGCAACTCTTTCTATTTCAAACACATGTAATAGTAGAGAAAATAATATACTAAACTGCATGTACATATTTTAATATGTATCTCCAAAAGATAGGGACTTCTTTTTTTTGACATAACTGTAATACCATTATCACACCTACACAATTTACAATAATTCCTTAATATCAAATATCTAGTAAATGTTGAAATAATTTCTCCTACAGTCTCTCTCTCTCTCTCTTTTTTTTTTTTTTTTGCTTTACAGTGTGTTTGATCCAACTGGCTTATATGTTTCTGTGCCTTTTTTGTGTCTACAATTTCCTTCTCCCGTGCCCCCACGCCTCTATTCCTCTCTCCATGTGTTTGTTGAGGAAGCCAGTCTGTTCACCCATAGACTTTCCCGCGATCCGGATTTCACTGGTTGCATCCCTGTGGTGCCATTTAACACGTTCCTCTGCCTCCTGTATCTTTTATGATCTGGCAGGTGCATCTGGAGGCTTGATGGGATTCAGGTTTGATGTCGTAGCAAGAATTCTTCAAGGAGGTTGTCCTACTTTCCTCAGGAGGCTCATGATGTCCTGTGCTCTTCTTCTGCTGATTCTAAAAGGCATTGATAATCATTGCCTACCGCCTCTTTCATTAGGGCTTATCTCTTTTTCATTTATTTGCTGGAATATTTCTATAGAGAGAAACTTTCCCTCATCATCTATTTGGTATCCTAATAAATACCCAGGATAAGCACTTAATATCTTCCCTTTATTTATAATGATTTGTTATTTATAGATGATATGACTCCTGTGATTTGATTCAGAATAATCCAGGGGAGAGAGAAGTGGGTTGCGGTGCAGAACAGGGAGAGTCATGAGCTGACCACTGTTGATGTTGTGTGACAGGTGCACAGAGGTTCGTTATACAATTCTATGTTTGTGTGTTTGATAGTTTTATAATAAAAAGGCTTTGGTAATAATCTGTTCCCTAGCATCCACCAAAGGTGGCATTGAGTTTGTTGGTCGGTTGGTTTTAGGGCCATGGTGAATGCATGGACTTAAACATATCTAAGTATTTTAATCCATTGCAGTTATTTTTCTAACTGATGCTTACATTGTTCCATCATTGGCCAGTGAGAATCTCTTCAAGCTGGGTCCCAAGTTCTTTTTGACAAAGATCCAGTAGTCTTTGATAGTGTCCGTGCTTTCAGCATGGCAAGGTATCCCATTTGCGTTGTGCGTTGTGCATTTCCTGCCCGCACCTGGTCTCAGCCTATTTTCCAAGGTAGGGCTGCTGTCTTTCACCAAGGGTCTTCTTGGTGGCATGACTATCATCATTCCTGCCTGGCCACTGTTATCTAAAAAGATCTCTATGAGGCTCCAGTTAGACTCTGTGGCCAGGAGCAGAATTTTCGCCCCCACACATCAAGCAAGCATGCCTCTGCCACCCTCTACCCCCACTACCGCTACACTCCCACCCCCACCCCCACCCAAGCAGGTGTCTCAGCGATGCGTTGACTGTGCTGCTGGGTGGGTGGAGGGGAAAGGAGATTAAAATCTGACTTTAAAGTCTCAGGCAGTAACTTGCTTGAGGCTGGCTCCCTCTCCCCAGCCTCACCCCCACCTCCAGACTCACAGAGCCAGGGAGAAGGAAAGGAGGCACTGAGGGTATTCAGTATCTCTATCTATCTATAATTAGGCAGATTTATCTTGCAAAATCAGAGAGAAGCATTTAGGGAGGAGGTAGTGGGGTGCCTCTGGTTCACATAGCTTTATCTAATCTTCTGGGAGGAGTGCACAGAGCAGGCAGAGCCCCCCAGAGACAAGTGTAAGATGAAAAGGGCACAGAAGACCAAAGGGGTGTAGGCCAAAAACAGCCTTCAGATAGGTGAGGTGCTACCAAGTAGAAGACAGCGTGTGTTTGGTAATTTCCAAGAGCAGAGCTAGATAATCGGTGGGTCAGTGTGACAAGGAGCCTGGTGACAAGTAAAACCACCCAGCTGAGGAGTGAGGGGCAGAGTTTCTCTTTGCAGTAAGAACTCTGCAAAGTCTGGAAGGCCACAGGTCAGGAATGTTTAGAAAGGAGGTTCCCATATGCCAACTGTTCACACACCTTCCTCTTGCAAGACAGAATAACCCTTGTCTTGAAGAGAGCATGTAGTGTGGCAGAGCAGGAAAGACTCAGGACTCACAGTCCTTTGTGAACTCGGTCTGGTCAGTTCCTTCCCATGTTGCCACGATAAGGATAGCGACCACGCCTCAGTCCCCAGGCCATTGTGGGGTCAAAGGAGTTGGAGAGCTGGGAAGCTCTGGGAAGCCCTGGGTGTGAGCATGGCTAAATGACCCCCCACATCTCTCCTACAAGCCCAGGGCCATGGGGGGTCTGGGACAGGCAGGAAGCAACTGAATGTTTTCAAAACAATGTCCAGCTTGTAGCTGCTCTTGGTCAGAAATGGGACGATAGAAAGTCCCAGAGTGGAGGAGAAGACAAGCAGAGGGAGGCAGAAGCTTGCCCCTGGGCAGCAGATGGAGGCTCTGGGGGCAGCTAGTCACCTCAGGGGATAGGACCACCCAGAGGCCTGAATAGTGAGTGTGAATATTGAGCTAGTGCTTTTCAAGCAAAGGTCTCAGAAGGGAGCTTCTGTAAGTCAAGAGGGTGTGTGTGTGGGCACGTGTGTGCACAATTTGGATAGACAAACAGCGGCAGCCACCTGAGGAGTAGACACCTGGCATCCTTCCAGGCCAAGCTGCAGAGCATTTGGGCAGCTGAAGGCAACAGCGGCCAGCGGAGCTGTCTGCAGGGGTGGTGGGGAAGGCGGGGGACAGAGCCGAGGCTGCCACGCACCGAGTGTTTGCTGAGCCTCGTGCAGTCTGCGCAGGTGTGGACCGAGACACAAGGGCCTCTCTTGAGGACGTGGAGGTCACGAGGCCGTGAAGTCACCAAGCCAGACAGGCACTCCTGGTGTGCGAGGAGCATGTCAGCCACGACCCGGGTGGCCGGCTCACTCAGGAATACACACGCCTTTAAAGCACTGCCAACAGATGCCTCTGCCCACTTTGATTTGGCTTCTTTAAAAAACACTGATAAATTAAATATACAAGCTGCAGGAGGACCTGACTTTAATGTGGAGAGATCCTAACAGAGGTGTAATGATACCCTCCCTAACCTGGCTATAAAACAGCAATCTCTGCTTTGTTGTTACTGCTGCTTTGAAAAACATCCACAATTTTGCCTTCTTAATTTTACTGCATTTAAATAGATAAAGTCAATTTTGCTAGACTTTCCCCCATGTGCACACACTGTGTGTGAGTGTGTACAAACACAGTTAGCAACAGGTATAATTCTGCCACCCTGCCTAAGACACTTCCTAATTTTAGGTCATGAGTGTTTTTTTAGGACAGCATTGAAAATAGTATCCCATACAAATACCCAAATATCACATTGTAACCTGTAAATATATACAGTTATGTGTCAATTAAGAGAAATAAATTTAATTAAAAAAAATAAAAACAGTGATAAAAATAGTACCCCCAAGAAAATATAAGTAAATATATATTTCACCTTAAAATGAGAAAAGATTTTCTAAGCATATGAACAAAAACAAAAATTTTATTACTTAAATTTCAATTTCTATGTGTCAAAGACATAAAATGAAAGGTAGATGGCAAAGTGGGGAAATATTCACAATATATACAATGGGAGAAGGGAGACTATCCCCCAGTATGTAACATGCTATTAGAAATCACTTAGTAAGAAGGCATATCAAAAGAAAAATAAAAGTCATCACCACACAATTTATAAAATGAGAAATATACATGGCGAAGAAAATGCATGGAAAAAATGTTCAACATTGCTAATAATCAAAGAAATACAAATTTTAAAATTAGATTCTGTTTTTTGCTTACTGAGTAGGTTATGTTGTTTTGCTTGTTGTAGTTTATTTGTTTAATGATAATACCCAGTGGTGGTGAGAATACAATGAATTAGTCTCTTAAAAACTCTGCACGTAAATTGGCATTATCTTTCTGGAAAGTAATTCAGCCCTAGGTTAAAGAGTCTAAAAAGTATTTTTCTTTTGTTTTGGCTATATATTTCCATGTGTCTTAATTTATCCTCTAGAAATAATCAGAGAGATAAAAATATCTAAGTTCAAAGATGTTTATTGTTACACTACAATACTCAAAAATCAACAATAACATATTTCTAACAATAAGGGGACACCTAGATAAATTGTTATATATAGCACTACCTCAAAATAGTCAAAAGTAGGTAGTACTAAAAACAAACAAAAACCCTAAGAATAGGATTCCAATCTGGGGAGAAAAAATTAATTAGAATAAACATTGGAAGAAAATATAGCAAAATGTTAACAGTGATTATGTTTGAGTTGTAGGGGTGTGAATAATTTTTATTGTCTCTTTCACACTTTTTAATATTTTCTAATTTCTCTACAGTTAATATTTTTACTCCTGTAATCCAAAAAGTCATACAGGAAATAAAAATTATTTCTCCCAGTCTTGAATTGAGAAATCAAATTCCTCCTGTTACCCAATGACCCTAGAAAGAGCAGGTTCGTGGGGGAGAAAAAAGGAGTTCTACTTAGGACAAAGTAAAGCTGAGCTGTCCATTAGACAGCTGAGTGTTCAAGTCTAGATTTCAGGGAGGAACGGGGGCTACTGATGTAAATAAGTATTGGGGACAACAGTATATAGATGGTATTTTAAAGTCCTGAGAATGAATGGATGAGATCACAAAAGTAGTGAGTTTAAGAAGAGGTCCAAAGCCTGACTTTGAGTATCTCCAAGACATGTGGTTGGGACAAGAAGACTGTGCCCCAGTGACCACCATGATACCCATGGCAGACACTCAGTAAACAGTTCTGCAGTGACCAAAAGAGCAAACAAATGAACCCCAGGGATTTATTTATCCTAAAACCTCAGATCACTTGCCTGAACATTTTCCTTTATCTCTTTTCAGTCCTTTCAGGTCCAGTTACTGAAAAAAACAGGTGGGGACATGCATTGTTCTTGTAAAGAAAATCCATGTTTGGATAACAAAACATGCCAGATTAAAAAATACTGATTCAATGTTTGTGACCATCTTAAAGAGCATGTTAAGTGTCTCAGCATCAACAATAACTGTGTAAGTGTACTGAGAGGTAATCCAGTACCGGAGGACAGGCAGATACTTGATTTCCTTGCCCAGTGAATCCCCTCAATTAAATATTTAACTGGATCTTACAGGTGAAAATCAAATGCGTCTCCATCTTCCAATCCATCTTATTAGTCCTGTGGGCCCTTGGTTCATATCTGGCACATTGGGACTATTGAAATGGACTTGGCCCACAAATGTATAAATCTTGTTTGCCAAACATTTTTAAAAGATTTATTTCAAAACCAGATGGCATCTTTTCAGTTGTAGGAACTCCTAGTTTTGATTGCAGTTTGCTTCTGTGTTTGGGAATGTAGCTTCTTTCCCCTGCTTGGAAGGAAAGAGAACACTTTAACTCTCGATCCCCTTCATTCACAATCAGTCAGCTGGGGGGAGGGCTGGAGCCACTGTTTGGCTGGGAACAGAGACTTTAGCTGTTGTAGATGTGTTGGTAACAATTTAGCAGAAGGCAGGGCTGGCAATGGTGGTGGGAAGAGAAAAGTGAGGGTTCCTTAGCCTCAGTTTCCCCCTATTGCGTGCAAGGTATAGAGAGGGTGAAAAGCCCAGCCCTTCCCCAGGGGCGAGGTGAGTTCCAGACATCAGTGGGTGATCTGGGCTCACTGTGTAAGTCACTGGATTTAATTGAAGAGAGGAGGCTCTAAAATAGTTCCTGCTGGGTTACCAGGAGGCCGACTTTGAGAAGTCTTCGCATTAAACTGATTGATGGTTTCTCCATGTCTGGGAGAGGTGTTTTGGCTCCGTTTCAGAGCTTCCATCACAGAGGCCTGAGCTATGAGAGGTTTGAAAAATGATTTGGATGAAAAAATTGACTCTGTTCAATAATAAATTATAATGATGCTTTGTATTTATAGGGCATCCTTCAACTGAGGGAGCTCTAAGTTCTTTATAGGTATTACTCACCTTTCTTACAACAGAGAAAAAATAATTTTGTCAATTCAATGTTTTTGTATCCTTTTTCCCCCCTTTTACTGGGGGAAAAGGATACCTATTACAGGGATGTTTTCTTGCATTAATTTGGAGGTAATAAATCCTCCTTTAATTTTTTTCCCACTGGAAATTTTTTTTATTGGGTATCTCATAAGGAATTAAAAATGGATAGCCATTTCTAAAATGTGTGTGTATGTGCATTTATATGTTGGTGTGGCTCTAGTATCTTCATAAATATTTAATTTTTATGGTCTAAACCTTCTTCCTCAGTTTTCATGAGCTAGAATTTATTAGCTACTGAACAGTGGAGCTATTATTATTTGCTTTTGCACCTAAATGATTTAAAAGTCAATTATGAATCGGCCAAGGGGATTGAAGAACCCTGGCATGTAATACGGCCCCCACACTTCTATTCGTTACTAAATGTCTGGAATGAGGAAGTGTCCAAGATGGGAAACGGCGCAGATGTACCATCCTGATATTAAACCGAGCAGACAGAGGCCCTAGGTCACTGGGATATGAGCAAATCTGCTGGGCTTCATCTGGGCAGGTTAGGGGGCTGCGGAGAGGATGATGGGGATGTAAAAGCAGACGAATAAATCTGAGAATAAAACAGAGCCTCAGGACTGTCCGAAACAATGACTTAAAACCAGGCAAGCCCAAGGAGAGGCAGCTCCTAACAACCAGCTCTGAACGCTAAGCTCTGTACTCTGCACCCCTAGCTAGCAGCAATCAGAGCAAGTGCCAACTTGCCCCAGGGACCCTGGGAGGGAATGTAAATGACTGCTTTATTTTCTACTTATCTGTGAAGTGCCGGTCATCTTCTGAGTCACTGAGGCAGAAAAGCAGGCTGAAAGGTGGTGATAACCCATTACAACAGAATTACCTGTTGAAGAGAAAAATCCCCTATAGAATTTGTGAGCTTTGAATTTTCCATATGGGAGATGGGAGTTCTCAGGTGGGTGGTAAAGGAAGGTGGGAAACAGCAAGGCCCACTTCATGAGCCAGGTCCTCTGCTAGGTCTTTTTGACTTTGTGTTCGCATGAAGGCTGCTGAAAAGCAGATTATGTTAACCTTGAAATTAGCCAGGAGCAAGTAGCAAATCTTAGTTAACAAGCTTGGAGCCCATGATAAATTTAAAAAGTGCACCGCAACGAACCTTTATAATAAATCTTCAGTTGCCTTCTGGTTCTGGTCTGGAAGGTAAAAAGGATAAAATACTTCTGGAACAAGAGCCAGGCCTTCTGATGCCTTTGCACATTAACTAGTTAATCAACGCGCTCCAGTCTGTTGAGCTCACGTTGCCTCACTCAACTTCTTAGTCTCCATCCTTGGAAATTGAAATTGCTGCATGATATACATTATACACACATATGTATATATGTGTATATGAATCTGCATAGGTACATTAACATATGTTCCTATGTATGTATGTATGTACACACATACATATACACACATACGCACGTGTTTACCCTCATAAATAAAACTGGATTAAACTTTATTTTCAATATATGGGTGACTCTTAAAACTGAGGGGGAAAATTGGTGATGAAAAAACAGGGCAGGACAGTAATCATTCTGCAGATTATCTCTAAATGGAAAATTTCCCAACAACATTAGTTACAAATTCAAATATTTTTTAAAAATCTGATGTGACATGATATAAAGATGGACTTAAATTTAATACGCAGCACTGTCTAGCACCTTCCGTCAGTCTAAAGACAAACTGCTTTTTTTCTCTAAAGGAAAATAGTCAGAAAACTGTGCAAGGGGGAGAGGTTCCTGTTTGTTCACTTGTTTGATTTTAGGTACTCCTAAGTGCCATGATTGGTACCAATAATGAGATCTGTGCTGAGCCGCAAACTCCAAAGCTGCAACCGAGCCCCTGATGAAGTTAATTAAGCCTGAGTCTTGGGCTCCACAGCCAGTTGATGCCAGAATAAATCTCATGTGTTGTCAGCAGACTGAACCAAAAGAGCAGAGCTCCAACGAGGAATTTCTATGCAGTAAATATCACTTAAATTCCTCTCAAAGTTGGAGCTGGTGTCAAAGTCCAAAAAAGCAATATTCCCTAGCAACTGCTGTCAGGAGTGTGCGTGGGCCTGGCCATGTATCATCTGAACACTCCAATTAGCAGAGGAGAAAGATGGCGAGTTAATATCACCCAGCTGACTGCTCAGAGAACCGCTTTAACTGTAGCCCGAGAAATATGGACAGGGCACGGCCAGTCATCAGTGACCTCCAAATGACTAGATGCTCAGTATCTTCTGCAGCCTGGGCTAGATAAATTATTCCTGCTGCCGTGAAGTAAATAAATTCCCCCAAATATTTCAGTGAAACCAATTCTTTCACTTCCCAGTCACCGAGCTACAAGGAGCTGGAGAAGAGGAAAGGAAGGTGGAAGGAATCTGTGAGCGGCTTTCTAGCTCACTGATCGCCGTTTTATAAGGGGCTGGCCACCCCATGAGGTCGGCATGGCAGGGTGGGAGGGGGTGTTCTTCCAAGAACTCTGTGCAAGGCTTATAGACACATGATTCCATGTCTGGACAGGTCTTTGAAAGGGAGGAAGGAGGTGGGGAAGGAAGAAAGGAAAGAAGAAAGGAAAGGAGGGAGGGAGGAGAGGAAAGAGAAGAGAAGTGAGAGCCAGTGAAACCAATAAAAAGGAAATAAATGAAAGATGGAGAGAGAGATGGGATAATACTATGTAGCTCTCTAAGGTGTGTCTCTTTATAGAGTACACACTACAGATAAATATTGCGGTCTTGGAGTCTTTTCAGTAACTGTACTTCTATTGTTCATTCCCTTTGTTTTTTTGTATGTTTTGTTTTACTTTAAAATTTTTTGCCTTTAGGGCCAGCCTGTGGCTCACTTGGGAGAGCGTGGTGCTGACAACACCAAGTCAAGGGTTAAGATCCCCTTACCGGTCATTAAAAAAAAAAAAAATTTTTTTTTTGCCTTTAAAACAAAGTCAATTGAAGTTTCAGATTAGTGCCACTGCCCTCCATTCCCAGGTGTTTCAGAGCAACTAAAGGCAACTTTTTTCCTTTTTCTCCCATCTTCCTTCACTCACCCTGCTTGCCGAGCTTTCTGCTTTTAGAAAACAGGTGGGGGCTGAGAAAGAGCTCAGGGGAGTTGAGGTATTTGGGCCCTCAGCTGCTTTAGGAGCCAGTGCCCTTGCCCAAAGCAGGAGGCAGCCAGTCCTGAGCCTGGGAGAAGCTTCTTCCCCAAGAGTTTCCCAAGGGGACTATTTCTGAGCCATTTGGGGGAAAGCAACCTCTAGAGATAATTCAGAATTGGACCTAAACCCATCCTCTCCTGGAGAAAAACAGGGGTTTTTAGGAACCCACTACGCAGCAGGGAAGCGGCCTCTGTATTTGAAGCTAAATGTTTGTAAAATGCCTGTCAGAAACTCAGGTTGGGGAAATAAATAATCTGCCTTCCATACAGCACGAGTTGGGAGTGCAGAGAAACGGTGGCTTTGTCTCCGTGCTGGGCTCTGTTGCAATCCCCGGGATGATTTTAGTTCAAGGAGAGTGGCATCTGCTTGGGGGATGTTATAAACTTATCATTTCCGTTTATAAATTAGGCTTCTCAAAGGAAGAGAACTTAAAAACAGTTTTATTATTGCCCACTGAAAAGACAACTGCTACTGCCACAACTGGCACCTTGTGTAGAAAGACAGTGCCCAACCAGACACACAACGCATCCCACACGGGTTTCTTTTTGAGGCAGTTATGAAAGGCATGTGTCTTATTAGTCAGTGTCAGGATCTCTGGGGATGTTTTGTTGTCTCAAGAAATGAGAAGGCCATCTCTAGGGCTGCGTGCTTCTTAAGTCAGCCATCAAAACATTAAAAACAAAGAAACCTCCTTTTTTCTTCACCATTTCCCTGACAATTCCCCTATACATTTGTAGGAAATAGTACTCATGGAAAAAGGAATATTCATTAGTTAGCCAAATCAATCACTGGCTTTAATCAGGCAATGGCTTGACATTCTCCTTAATTTAATAGTTTCAGGGAGTAAATTTTTGTAGAATCAGATCAAATTCTAACTAAGCATTTCAACGGGGTCTATTTTTTTGTTGTTATTCAAAAGTTTGATTTTGTTCCACAAAATAATGACTCTTTGAATTTGGTGTCCAACTAATTAGCACAATTCAGTTTAAGTTTCCATTAAATTGAAGGCTGGAATACAAGATCAAGAGAAAGGAGATGCAACTTAAAACCTAGATTGTAAATATCCCAGCAGACAAACTCTACGAAATCGTCCTTTATTTTTTGTGAACATGTGTATGCCTGTTAGCCTCCCTCTCCCGCTTCTTCTTGTAAAAAAAAAGAAAGAAAGAAAGAAATGACAACTTTTTCAGGTCTCTGCTTCCAGATATGAGGGGCTTTGAGTATTTGAAGTCAGATGGGAGGCAGGAATGAGCGCTACTAATTGGTGCATCCTGGTGTGCTGATATAAAGGGCAGCCAAGTAACCGTGAGTTTCTGAGTTTGCTGTCTGTACCTAGCCTGTCTGGGGATTAAGAAAAGCTTGCTGGCCCCAGGTCATGGGTCACGTTGCAGCCTGGACTGCAATTGCCTGGGTGATTCCTGCACCAGAGCAGATAGAGTGTGACCTTTTATGCTAAATAGCCAAGAGCAGTCATGCTCAGTGGCCCGCAGAAAAGCCACACACAGATGCCAGGAAGGGCTTCCAGGATGGCCTGGTGACTGCCCAGCCTCCAGAGAGAGCCAGATGAGCAAAAGGAGCAGTCCCCAAATCTTTAGGGCCAGGGCAACATGCCAGGAAACATGTTACCCAAGTCTATCTGAGGGGATGGGCAATGATGCTTCCTTGGGGAGTGACCATATAGTGAAAGAGGAGCAGAAGCAGATAAAGAAAAAAATAGTTTGTAGGAGAGAATGAGAGAGAAAATGCAAGAGACAATGCAAAAGAGAAAAAGCAGAGGGAAAGAGTGCATGGGCCTGGAGACAGGAAGACACAGGAGGGGAAGGGGGCTGGAGGGCATCAGCTCTACCAGTAGGGAGGACTGACCTTTCCAGGGGTGGAAGTATCAGACTGGCCCCCTTTTACTGGCTGGTCCCATTCTTCTCACATTACAGAGAGACCCTAAGTGGCGGAAATGACCTGGGGGCCTCTTCATTGTGAGTCTGGAGCAGAGACTGATCTCTGAAGGACCATGTCACAGCAGGGGCTTGGCCCCCGTAAAGGAACATTTCTCCTCCTTTCCTGGTTTTGACACTTCTTTCTGAGAGGCAGGGCATGCTCCTGTGCAGAGCCTGTTCCACAGGCTCTCGCGTAGGGAGACACACTCGTTTAATCCCATGGGCTCCTACGCGGGTGCACACAAGGATCCCAGGTCCCCAATCTGTGTTGAAACCACTGTTAACAATTTGCCGTATTTTCTTCCTGTCTCTTTTCGGTAGTGGTATCTATATCTCCAGCAGTCTACACACACAAATCTAGATTTAGATTCAAGGAGAAATAGGTCGAGGGCGCTGCAGGTGCCGCCATCGGTTCTGGTAAGCGGATCTCACTGATCCTTGGCGGTCCCGGCAAGACGTCCTGAGGACCCACCTTATGGGGAAAAGGAGAGAGCAAGAGGAGAGGTGACATGCCCAAGGCTCACCGCGGTTACCCCACCCTGAGCAGGGGGCGGGTCCGCGCTGGGTGTGGAAGCCGCAAGGTGGGCTCCTCCCATGGGAGAGAGCGGCGACCCTCCGAGGGGGCGGCCAGCAGGCTGGCTCTCAGCGCACGATCGCCCACGTCCCCAGCGCGTCCCCAGAGCGGCAGCTGCAGGGGTGGCAAGCTTTGTGGGGCCTTTGATCCAGGCGAAGTACGTCACAGGCGAGTGCTCGCGAGGCGTGGGCTGGGCACACCGAGGGTTGCCGAACTAACAAACACACCTCCAGGAAAACCTTTGGGCTCTGGCTGTGCTCGGTCCTGCCGCCCGCCCCAACATCCCCACTGTCCCACTGCCGCACAAATGACCCGAACAAGAGACTCAGAAATGCACGTGCCTTATTCCCCCGGTACCTCCCAGCCCAGACTCACGAGCTCAGAAATAATCCGCCCCAGGGGAGGTGTGTGTGTTTGGGGGGAGTGGGGTAGAGTCAGCTGTAGGGGAGGTGAGAAGCTGGGTCTCTCCTACACCTTGCTGCACAGGGGGTCAACTTTTCCTGAAGCTCACGTATTTTTTCTCTTCCACGTCTGAGACATAAAGCTCTTAGTCATACTCATTGTTTCTTGTCAAACTTTTGGGGGGATTAGGGAGGAAGAGTTGAAAACACAGGAAAGATGGCAGGCAGCTCACTCTGGGCTCAGAGACAAGAATGCCAGTGAAGCTCCCCTGACTATCATTTATTCATTCATCAAATCCTTATGATCACCTAAATCGCCGATGGCTTGCTAGAGATTAGAGTCAGAGAAGAATAAAATATATCCCAAACCTTGTGGAGTTCTCAGTTTTAACAGGGACAGACCTGTCATCAAATAATTACATGCCAAGAACGACAGTGTCTGAAAAGTCAGAAATATTACCATAAACTTATTTTTAAAACAGAATGTTAACTACATTTTCAAATAATATGCTCGATATGTTTTTCTTCAACCTTCAGATATCTTTTCAGGAAGCACCTCTACATTTAAAGCAATGAGTCCAATTGTTAACGTGAAAAAAGTACAAGAAATACACTACAGAGTTTTCAAAAAGCCTGAAAACACAGAGAAAGTAGTGTATTTTTTTCACCTTTTTAAAAGATAAACAACTGGACCCATTTCTTTTCACTTAGAGATACTTCACCTGAAAAGCTATTTTTAGGCTGAAGGAAAACATATTTGAATATATTACCTGAAAATCTAACGAACATTCTGTTTAGCAATAAATTTACCCCATGATTCCTGACTTATAGGTCGCCCAGCAGAATAGAAACAGGAGCCCACTGAAGGGAAATTAGTTCTGCCTGAACTGCACAGAAGTTTTCCAGGAGGAAGTAACATTTGAGCTGAGCCCCAAAAGATGAGTACAGGTTGTCAAGCTGGAAAACATAATGGTGGGATGAGTTGACAACAATCTTATTCAAAGCAATCATCTGGTCCTCCTAGAAGCTGACAGCCCCTTTCAGGTGAACCTCAGGCCTGTCCTTTGTTCAGGCATCAGTAGGGTGCTGTGCTGGCTGGCAGGGCCTAGGCCTGAGTCAAATGCAGGACAGGAAGCCTGCTCACAGCTTGGAGCCTGACCCTGAGAGAGACATGTGAGAAAAGGCCCTGCCAGCCTTCTTCCCTCGACAGCTCAAGTGCTGCAACATCCCAACCCCACTCACTCATGCCCAGGCCAGGGCCAGCCACGTACGGGCAATAGGGAAGATGAAGGGCACGTGTGGGAATCTGACACTTTGGACGGCTGCTCATTAAGAAATCACAAGCAGGTTTCATACTAAACTCTAGCTTTAACACTGAGTCCCAAGCACGACGCAGCTGGAAGAAACTCTACAAATTATTATATTAACACCCTTATTGTGGAGGCAACGAAGTAACTTCCCTTAGGTCACACACTGTGTGTGATAGCATTGGCCGAAGCTCCTGTAAAAATGATCACTCGGGTATCTTCCAGCTCATAGGTTCTTTGAAACGTAACGAGAAAGATTCATTCATTTTACAGCATTAATGACTATTAATTGATCAATTAATCTTTCAATCATCCAAGCAATTATGTAATTACTGAGTCCCAGTGTTGCCTAAAAATGGGCTTCCTACAGCAGTAGAAACAAAAGAACTAGAAACCTTGGTGTTTGCCCTGGAGCAACCTGCAATCTAGTTGTGTAGGAAAGAACCCTTTCAACACAATAAGAGTAAAAGACAAAGTGTTCTTTGCACTTAATAAAGTGCTCTTTGTACTTAAAAACAATGAGTGCAATTGAAGTTGGTGTGGGCTGGAGCTCTGGGGGAAATGGAAAGGATTAATAAAGGGTAAGGGAAAGGGCAGTATCTGAACAGAGGGCTCTGGGCAATATTTAGGACATAAAAGCCGGCACTCAGTCGTATACTCACAGGCTCACGGCTCCAACTCACAGCAGTGCTCTCCTTCCAGGCTTGGTAGGTGATTTTACTCTTTCTCCATCCAGGATAAATCAGTGAATGATAGACAGTGGCAAGATTCCAGCTCCATTTTGGTTGCCACATTTCTTTGTTCTTTTCTCCTTTGCTGATCATTCTGGTCTGTTTGGGAACTGGACTTGTTCTCTTTGAGCAAGAGGGACTAAGCACGCTACAGAGCGTCCAGACCCCTCATCGCATTTCCAAACAGCCTTGAGCAACCACTGAGAATCTTTAAATTGCCCAACGCAGCTTGTACCTCCAAAAGCACTGCCGAGATGGTGCTGATGCCATGTAAGACCCCTTCCCCAGCTCCTGCCCCAACCAAGCTGGCGCCTCACACTTGCTTTCAGAATCTCCCAAGACATAAGTGGGTGTGAAGTCTTCCAGGGCAGGCGCCAGCACCCTACAAGCTGGTTGTCAGAGAATGACTGGATGCGAAAAGAGCCAGGGATAGAAAGAGAAAAATTAATTCCAGGACTGTCCTCTGTAGTATATTTTAAACAAAGTAGATATCCAGGCAGCCATGTTAGGTACGGCATGATGTCCACATGAGATTACACACTGACATGACAAAATGTAGGGAATGAACAGAAGATGGCCCTACAGTGTCAGAGTCGTGGCTCACTCAGGTGTTCCTTTGACAAAAGAGACAGTGTATGATACTAGTCCCTGTTGAGATACTCTGTGTCTACAACAGAGAGCTTTAGGGCTGCCCTCCCTCAAGGAGCAGCCTGTCTGCAAATGCTCATGTGAGGCTGGATATATTCTTAGACTGTCCATACCCATCCGACGCAGAAGGCGTGGTCCTCGAAGAGTAGTGTACATGAGAACACCAGGGAGCGCGTTAAAAGGCTGATCCCTGGACCTGCCTTCAGGGAGAGGTTCAGCCATGATGGGGGTGATTCTGATACAGGCCCTGGATCAAACCTTGAAACACTGCTAGGTCTTGGACTCTGCTATAAGCCAAGAGGAGTAAAGAAACTAGAGCAACCACTTTTTTCTGTTTTTCTAAAATTTGCAAAATTCTCTCATCTGTAGTTTTCATAAGTTCATTTCCATGCAATCTGGTTAGCTCAAGTCAGAGAAAACTAGAA
This sequence comes from Cynocephalus volans, assembly GCF_027409185.1. Taxonomy (NCBI): domain Eukaryota; kingdom Metazoa; phylum Chordata; class Mammalia; order Dermoptera; family Cynocephalidae; genus Cynocephalus; species Cynocephalus volans. The sequence goes on along the minus strand of NC_084467.1, from coordinate 124,634,451 downwards.
AAGGCTGACAGTCACTATCTCCTCGGCCACTGCACTCCCCACGGTGGCCCCTCACTGGTGCAGTGGGGAGGGAGAGAACACAGCCCTGGGCACAGGCAGCGCCCGTGCATATTCTTGGAGCTCCACACAGAAAAGGCTCACTCTAGGGGAAAATAAAACTCGGTGCTCTCAGTCGCTGGGTATGTGTGCCAGGAAAGCCCTGAAACTGCTCACAGGGCTCCAAAATGAAAGCAGCTGTTGATTCTGAGAGTGGCAGCTTTGACGACACTTGGAGTCCCCCTGTGTGACAGCAGAGACCCTTGTGCTTCCTCCCTGCTGTCTGACTAAGAGGGGGGAGATGCTGGGGGCCGGGGGAGGCCCAGCCTTGGCCGATTTTCGTCTCTGGGGCCTTCAGATGGGAAGGCAGCGACCCTTCCTCGCGGCTGCACAACTGCGGACATGCATGCGTGCGTGCAGGCTGTGCCGGGCGAGCCGGGATGAGGCCTTATCCCGGTCACCGTCCCCACCCCAGGCAGGTCCCAGGGACTGGCCCTTTCCCTGCCCCTCGGTGGGACCCCTGAGGAGCGCTCCCTGGTACTTTGGGCGGCAGCCCCTCGGCCCCGAGCTCCCAGCCTGGGGCCGGCCTGTCGGCGCGGGGGGCCGAGGCGGGTGCGGTTCGGGGAAGGGACCGCAAGTGGGGGCGGGCGCCTGGGTGTGTGCGCAGTTCACATGGAAGATCTCGGGCGATAACCCAGGCCCTGGCTGGCGGCGCTCGACAGGAAACCTCGGGCGAGCGACGAGGCAGCTGCGGGCCGCCCGGGAGGGGTCGCCGCTCCCTCAGGGGGACACCTGTCCTTCACGACTTCGCTTCGTGACGTGGGGACGCGGGCTCGGACGGCGGGGAGGCCACGGCCGCGAGGGCTCGGGCGCGTCTCCGCTCCGGGGGAACGTCCCCACAGCCGCAAGCCGTCGGCTCCGTTGTACAGTCAACATGGCGCTTCCTCCCGCGACCTCCAGGAAGCCCGGGGCGCGGGGAGCCGCTTCCGGGCCGGCCGCGGGGCCTGCAGCCTGGGAAGCCACGCGCGGGGCCACCACGGGCCGGCGGGCGGGCTCCCGGGTTCCGCCGGGGGTGCTGCGGCCCCGAGGGGGAGGAGCCCGCAACAGCCCGCGGCCCGCCGGACGGCTCGCAGCGGGACGGAGACGGGCGAGCGCTGCAGGCGCGGCCCTCAGGGCCCGTCCGCCCCGACGTCTCCTCCGGGCCGCCCCGAGGCCCAGGAACCCGCCGGTGCGACTGGCTGGGGCGACTCGGCGCGTCGGAACCGCTTCCTTCTCACTTCACCCGCCTGGCTGGGCTGAGGGGCCTCGCAGGGTGGAAAGATGTCGTTCCTACAGCATTGGATAATCACGACAGTAATGACCATGCCATTTGCCAGCAGTAATTGTGTCATATATAACTGTAAACACACCCCCAGACACCACTCTCGTGAAAACTGCTGTATGGCTGAGGTTCCTGCAGAGCCTGGCAAGTCATCGGCAGAAGCGAACTGCGCTCCAGCGAGTTCAGGGCGCTGTTGCTACACGGGCCAGTCCTGTCCCTCCACTTTCTAGCCAGGAACTTTGCCGCACACACCTCCTTCGATGTAAGAATTCATGTCATTTGTTTTCCTTTCGGTTGTTTAATGCTAGAAATGTAATATACTATTGTAGTTAGAGTGTCAAACAGCACAAAAAGGGGCAAAGTGGAAAATAAGTAAAAAATTCTTACAACCTTCCCCTCCCCTCACTCCTCTGCAGAGATAACCGTGGATAACTTTTCTGTGTGTAGCTGTCCATATATATAGATTTTTTTAAAACATTTTTTTATTGTGGTAAAGTATACCCAACCTACAATTTGCCACTTTTACCATTTTTAAGTGAATAAAGCCCATTCACAATGTTGTCCAGCCATCCACACTATCCATTCCTAGAACTTTTTTATCATCCCGAACAGAAACTCCATCCAGATACATTTTTATGTATTCCAGGGCACTTCAAAAAGTTCGTGGAAAAGAGAATTAAAAAATAATATGATTTGGGAGAGCATGGTGCTTGCTGATAACACCAAGGTCACAGGGCTCAATCCCCAGCCAGTCAAACAAAAGAAAAGATAATACAAATCTTTCTATAAACTTTTTGAAGTACCATCATATATAAGTATATATGTTCAGCCTACATAATATTTCTTTTGCATACACAAATATTATACATACCATTCTAGAGCTTGCTTTCTTTTTAAAACCTAATCGTCTTGGAGATCTTTCCATAGTAGCACATACAGAACTATTTGTTGTATTTTGGTTTTTATCCTAACTGCTTTGTATGAATATACCAGGTTCCAGGTTGGTGGACACTTACATTATTTTCAGGATTTTTTTTTTTTTTTTTTTTTTTGCTTCTGCAGATAGTGAGACAATAAACATTTTTGTACATATATCTCTGTATACTATGAGAGTTTATCTGGAGAATAATTTAAATTCTCAGAGAAATGCCAACATCTTGCCTGGAATTTTGACAAAAGGGGATTTGCTCTACAGTTATTTTTTTTTTAAATGGTGCTAATGTTCAAGAGCATAATTTGAGGCCTGTGTGCTGTGTGAAATAAAACGAAGGCCTGGCAAGATGTGGCCTCTCATCTAGGCTCTGTCACATATGTGCTGTGTGACCGTAGGAGAGTCACTTCACCTCTCTGACCTTCAGTCTCTTCTTTGTCTGCAAAGTGGAGCAAATAAGGTCTGCCCAGTTTACCTCCCTCCCAGTTGTTAGGATCAAATGAAATAGGAAATATAAAAGGGTTTTGTAAACTGAAAGTGTGGAGCAAATGTCTGGTATGATCATGATTGCTACAACATCAGCCCCTGGAGTCAGCCAGGGAAATCCACGTGTCCAAGTGGGCCTCAAGAGGTAAGAAAAAGTCTCTCTCGCTGTATAGGTAATGTATGTATATACAAGTATATGTATATACACATCATAATACTTGTATATATATTGCTCTGTCTATATGTATATATGTATACACACATGCATACATATATGTATGTATTATTCTCTATACATGCATATGTACATATATACCCAAATACAGGTGTGTCTGTGTGTGTATATATCTTATGCTGTGCCTGGCACATAGCAAGTGCTGTCCGCTAGCCTGAGAGAGTCATCCGCTGGCCTTGGGGGGCTGTTGGTAAGGTGGACTGGGTGGAGCAAACTGAAACATGCAGCCTGCTCACCAAAGGCGGCCACTTGCCTGTCGTTGTTTTACTTCCAGAGCATGGCTGCAGGCATTGTTCTCTCCCTCTTGTGTCCTTAGCACCCTTGCATCTGTGAAACTTGCCTCATTCCAATTGGCTTTAATTTTTTCTTTGAAAACTTTAACATTTTTGAAATTAAAAAATAATGTGCACTTGTAAAAAAGGGAAAACCCTGCAATTGCTCCCCATCTCATTCAGAGGAAAAGCCACTGGCCAAGGAGGTCCTACCCAATGCCCCACCTTCTTGTCACCCTCTATCCTGGTCTCCTAGTACTTCTCTCATTCATGCCACTCTGGCTACACTTGCTGTTCAGATACACCAGGCATGGATCCACCACAGGACCTTTGCACCTGCTGTTTCCCTTCCAGGAGTACCTTTCCTCCACATAGCCTCACAACTGAAGCCTTCTCTGACCACCCATGAAAAATGAGGTCCATCTTGTCATTCCATACTTTCACTTTCCTGACCAGTGGTGAGACTGAATGTCTTTTCATATGTTTATAATCAATTTGTTTTTCCTCATCTGAGAATTGCCTATTTATATCTTTTGCTGATTTGTCTCTTGGATTATTAGTCTTAACTTTTGTTTTTAAAAACTGTTACTGACCGAATCCTAAACCTGTAAAAAGCTTTAGGAATAAAGCTGTTCATCACAGAATTATTCGCAATGGTGAAAATCAGAAACAAATGACCATCAGTGGGGGAATGGTTAAGTAAATAGTGGAAGAATTATTAGGCAACCATTAAAAAGAATAGTCAGTAAAACTATGAAGTAACATGAAATATGAATAAGTAAAATAACATGAATTGTTAAATTAGAATATAATACTAGCTTTAAAAAAACAAGTATTTTAGGGAAAAATTTTTGATATAGAATGATTACAATTTCTAAATAACAAGCACTTTAGAAGGCAATTTGGCTGCGTTTGAACATGGTATTATGAATGATTTTAATTTTTTCCTGTATTTCTTGCACTTTTATAATGAGTTGGTCTACTTGAAAACAGAAAGAAAAATGATCACAGAAAAATTTTTAAAAGTATTGCACAAACCATAACAACTTTAATTGAAATAAAAAGAGAAGAATGCAAACACCCATGATCTTGCTATCTCTAAGAAATCAAACGGTCCCTTTCTTTTTTTTTTTTTTTTCAAAGATGACCGGTAAGGGGATCTTAACCCTTGACTTGGTGTTGTCAGCACCACGCTCAGCCAGTGAGCAAACCGGCCATCCGTATATGGGATCCAAACCCGGGGCCTTGGTGTTATCAGCACCGTACTCTACCGAGTGAGCCACGGGCCGGCCCAAAAACGGTCCCTTTCTCTTGGAACCCATGTCTATGGGGATATATATTTGTAAATAGTTGTGACCAAACTATCAACTTTACAATGAAAATGATTATTTTAAATCTAACATTGAGGAGGCTGTGACAAATCAAAATGAGTAGCAATACATAATGCGGTGCCAATAAATTATGTGGACTTGCTCTGCTGGCCAAGGTGATTAGGGTGTCTCCAGGTGGGTCATCTTCTTTGGGCATTGGCCAATGTGGGTCCTAGCCTCACATTTGATAGAAGATCATCTGTACCTGTTAACCCCCTAAGCCTCTCAGTTCCCTCTCCCCTCAAAGAAAGGCCAATTATAGAGTTAGTATAAAACCTGCTAGAATGGTTTGATGCTCAGAAAGGGAAGGACTCCACAGCCTGGTGGGGACCTCTCTCCCCAGCCATGAGGACCAGCAAGTCACCCAAAGGCAGTACCGAGTGAAGGTTAAGAACCTGGATGATGGATCTAGACACACCTGGGTTCAACCCTGGCTTTAAACCATAGGCATGTTATTAATCTCTCTGACACTCAGTTTCCCCAGCTGTAAAGTTAGAGTCACTGTGAAGATAGAATGAGAAAACTCACATGTGGTGGTTCCTGGCACAGAAGAAATCTTCAACTCATGGTTATAACTATTACTCTGTGTGTCTAGCCTATATCTTTCCTGCTGCAGTGAAAGTTTGTTGCTCAGTGAAAGTGGCAGTGTCCAAGCGGGAGGTCTGGATGCCCCTGGTGCTGTGGTCAATGTCGATGTCACACCCAGCACCCTGCCCCATGCAGACACCCCCATAGCTGCTGCCACTGCCTTCCTGAGAACATGTGACTTCCTGTTTTCTAAATTCTTAGCCTGCAATGTCATCACCAGTTGTGTCTGATCCTGAGGGTGGAGCTGGCAGCAGCAGGACCCTGGGCTCAAGGTTGGGGGTGCCAAGGAAGAAAGGTCAGGGGACTTGAAAGCTGGCTGCTCCTATGAACTGAGTGCTTTCCAGGTACCACGCCCATCCTATTTAAGTGTCATACACCTTAGGAGATAGCTATGACTACTCCATGGTCACACAATAGCAGAGCCAGGGCTTGGACTCACGTCGGCTACTTCAAAGGATTTGTTCTTACCCGCGATGCTAAACGGCTTCCTATTAGTGTCGACAAGCTGGACATAGGTGGGATTTTAAAGGCTTCCCTATAGAATTGGGAGGATCTGTGTAATTTGTGTTTCTAAAGGCAGAACTAGGATCAAAGTTATTTTTAAAAAAACGAAAATTAGAGCTCTTCACCAGTGATTGGTGGATGATGAGCTCCCTGTCACCAAAGGTATTCAAGCAGAGCCTAGAGATGCCTGCCAAAGCAGAAATTCCTGCAAAAGGTGGGAAGCTGTCCAAATGAGAGGCACTGAGATACAGTTGAGAGAGAAGGGACTCTGTATCAGATGCATTCGGGAAATTTCTAGCTGTGTGACATTTAGGAGCCTCAATTTCCTTTTTTGCAAAATAGAATTGGCAATAATTTGGTCCATATCAAATAAGGTTATTCCAAGGATTAAACCAGATCATGCATGAGCAAAGAGTTCTTTAAACTGTGTGCTGAGTGCACACGTAAGTTATGTCATTATCATTTTGTGAAGTGAGAAGTTCTCGAAATGTCCATGCACTATTGAGCTCCTACTGGGGCCAGGCACTTTACACATATTCATTTTCTGGTTTTATTCTCACACCCCCCTGAAAGGTGGGGTATCCCCAGCGCTGGGGAACCTGGCCAGGTTCCGTCCCCAACCCTGGCATAAAGGGGTGGAAGGTGGGAGGGTCTGACCATTCCAGCTGCTGCTTATACCTGCAGAGCCTCTATGGTGGCAAAGAGGGCCTCTTGAGACCTGCGGTCTCGGCACCTCCACTGTGCAGGGCCAACTCCCCTTGTCTCATTCGCTCTGCACCGCTGCCCCGTGAGGTGAGTCTTATTAAGCCCCCTTTGCTGATAAGGGAACTGAAGCTCAGAGAGGTTAAGGCAGCTGTCCCCAAACGCAAAGCCAGTAAAAGTCAGATGATGAATTTGAATCTTAGAACCTCTCTGATTGGAGGGCCTGTGTTCTTTCCTTTTGTCAAGTTGCCTGTGATGTGCTAGGTGAGGAGGGGAAACGAGTAAGTGAAACCAAAATGCACCGTCTGTGCTTTCCAGAGCCTGTTGGAGAGGGGACACATGACATGAAACATTCACAAGCTGCTGTGACTAAGTGTCAAAAGCGGGCAAACAGTAAGGGCTGTGAATTCAGAGGTAGGTGAGAACCCTGGGTCCTGCACCCACAGGTGATGTGCACCTAAGACAGAGGGCTAAGAAAAGCACCTGCAGTCAGGAGACCCAGGAATCCCATCCAGCTTTGCCACTAACTGTAGGAATCCTGGTGCAGTTCCTTCATCCCTCTGGTCTCAGTTGATCAGCCTATGACTTGAATCCAATATTAGGAGGGGGGATAGGGAAGAAGCTGGGATCAGGAAGGGAATGGCGACGCAGAGCCTTTGAGCTGGCATCCAGGAAAGCTGTGTGCTGTTCCAGGGACACCCCTGCACTCTGTGGGTGGCCTCATGAGCTTAGCCTCATAAGGGCAGGGACTTGGAAGACCCTACCCAAATATCGGACATCATTGTCTTTACAGAGGAAGCCCCATCATTTACAAAAACACCTACCTGTGCATTATCTCCTTTGATTCTCACTGCAACCCTTATGGTAGATATGACTATGCTCCATTTCATAGATGAACAAACTGAGGCCCAGAGAGGTGAAGTGATTTGTCTAAGACCACACAGTTAGCAAGCGTCAGGGAAGGTACTAGAACCCACCTGTACCCAATCCAGGGTTCTTTCTGTTTCAACAGCCCCTGGCACAGAGCAGATGCCCAATGAATATTTAATCAATTACATAATTGAATTAGGTCCTGCGTCCCAGCGTGGGACTTTCTGTGCTCTAACTGCCTACCTCAGGCCATTGCTCCCAGCACAGACACAGCTGGACTGAGGGGGCGGTGGGTCCCAACCCGGGGAAGTGTGTTGGGCTTAATGTCTTCTCCTCCACCAAACCACATACAGCACACTTGTCACTGATCATAAAATCAGGCTGCTCTTTAAAAAGAAAGAAAACTTGTCGTAGTTCCTTATCTCTGGGGAGGAGGCCGATTCCCCTGCCTCCCACTGTGCTGACTCTGCACAACACACAGAAATATTTCTTCTTGTTTGTTCTAAATTTACTGTCCAGTAGTTCTTTTGTTCTCATTTTATGTGACAGGCAGCTGAGCGATTTTCTCAATATCAGCCACCCCCATAAATCGCTGCTGCCATTTCCTCTCCAGTCCTAAAAGAAAAAAAAATCACCCCAGCTTCGGTGGCCTTCGCTGGGGGCTGGTTTGACTCCCAGAGGCCTTTAGACCCTCTCCTTCGGTCAGTGGGCACTCCCAGCACTGCCTCAGGGCAGGCAAACCCAGCGCTGGGGCCCAGCCGCTGCCTCCTCACTGACACTCAGCCCTGAAAGATGTCACACTGTTGAATGAGTGTCTACCCTGTGCCCTGCACTCTGCTGTTGGGGTGCAGGAAGGAAGAAGCAAAAACGAAGACACATTGGTCTCAAGTGCTCGCAGCCTAGATGGAGGGGGACCTCAGAGTCCTAAGTTATGTTTGTAGCATGCTTCGTGGGACCCAGGCTCTTGCACCTACATCACTGCAGTGAATTTTCACCAGCGGCTCAGGTGGTGATTTCCACAGGTGATGAGTGGAGGGGGTGGAACTAGCAACAGCAGGCCTGGAAGAGGAACCAGCTCAGGCAAAGGCAGAGCGGCAGGAAAGTGCCAGCGTGTGCGAAGAAGAATGGCGTGTAAAAGACAGGAGCAGGAGGGCAGCGGGCAGAAAGGCATGGTGGTTTTGGTCCTGGGCTGAAAAGGCAGAGTCCTAGCATGCTGGACAAGGAGTGTGGTCTCCCCTCTGAGTGCCTGGGTCATGAATGAGCTGTGACTAGTTTACAAAGAGATCAGCTGCCTGGGACCAGGAAAGGTCCTGAAAGAGGGTTGGAGTTAAAATCTTGAGGACAAGGGATTTAGGGTGGTGAAGATGGGGACACTAGGGGCAGGTTGGAATTACCTGCTTCCGTGGCTTATGGGAGAAGCCAAAACGTTGCTTGCATAGAAAGGTAGGCAGGGCTGGGCAGGGGGCAGGGGGCAGGGGTGGGACACTCCCTGGGCTGAAGTCTGGGGCTGCCTCTCACTTATACTTTGTGCCCTAAACCTGAAGTTCTCAGTGCCTCAGTTTCTATGTGACGCTGTCAGGAGGATCTGACAATTGTTACATTTAAAGCAGTATCTGTCACAAAGTAAACACTGAAGAAATGTTACAGTTTTTACCCTGTTTAACAGAAGAGGCAGTTGAAAGAAAGTAAATAACTTGCCCCAAATCACACAGCCGGTGAGGTTATGACAGCACTCAAGCATACATTATCCACTCCCTTGGCCCTAACATAGGCCTAAACGTGGCCACCAGAGGGCGCCGTGGCCTCGGGAGTCACAGATGCTGGCGGGACTCGCCTGGGACCTCTGTTCTTGTGGTTACCAGGCAGGGTTGGAGTGAGATACACTCCCTTTTACATGTTGAGTTGCAGCATACTCACCTAGTAGAAAGCACAGTCAAGACTAAAATTCACGTCTCCTCAGTTACAGTGCTGTGATCTTGCAAATAAAAATGCTAACTTTTATTTAACCAGAATGTTTATTGTACCTCGTTCCCCAGTGCATTGTACTTCAATGCTAGCACCAACTAAATGTGTATTGAATATAGGTTGACAAAGGTTAATAAGGCAGTATGGATTAGGGGCTGCTTGGAAATTTGGGGTGGCAGAAGCTAAACTGAGGGAACCTCTGAGCTGCATTTTGTAAGATGCATCAAATTTTACCAGATTGGCAGGGTTGCAGGGACAGAAAAGAAGGAAGATGAAGAGAGAACAATGCATGCAAAGGCACAGAGGCAAACAGTCTGGAAGAGCAAGGTGTATCCTGGGAATGGACAGTGCATATGGGGGAAAGGGGAGGGAAGGAGACAGACGAGGCTAAGACCATGGAGCTAGGACTGGTAGGCAGGGAGATGCCAGGCCCCAGTGGGGAAGGGAATCACCAAAAGTACCCTTTTGAGATCCTTCAGGGCTCAGGGAAGGCAAGCACCAGACCCTACTGCCTTGGGTGGAAAAGTGCCCGGCACTGAGGAAGCGGGGAGTCAGGAGGGGAGAGTTAACCCAAATTCTCACTGTCCTAATTAACAGTTAGATATTAAAATGATCTCATTTGACCATCAAGTCTCTGAGCCCTGCCCTTGCCATCGCCCAGGAGTTCCATTCTCGCCATACACCCTAGTTCAGGTGGTACCTTTCATCCAGACATGGGCATCTTTCTGGGGCTTCCAGAGTTCATGGTTCATACAGTGACTCGAACACAGCTGGGCCCTGGTACCCCCCCAGGCAGCAATCCTGTGCATGATGGACGGCTTCACCTTCCTACCTACTTTCTGCTTCCTGCCCCATCCCCCTCATCTGCCCAGGTTCTGTGACCCTACCAGGTGCCACATTGGCCACTGCGGCAAGCCAGGTTTTTTCAGGAGCTGGTCGACGTGGGAGGGAGAGAGATTGTGGTCAGGTGAGGTATGCGGATTGGATCTAGTCTCCTTGTCATTGTTACTTTGGCCAGAGGCAGTCATGGGACCATCTTGGGGTGGTGGAGGTGCGTTCTTTTCACTCTGAGTCTAGCTAACCAGCCTTGTCTCTTGGCACAGAGGCACAGAGCCTAGGCCTGCTGGACCCCAAACTCTGCTTCCTGCTGGATGGAATCCTCTTCATCTATGGTGTCATTGTCACTGCCCTGTACCTGAGAGCAAAGGTGGGTACCACTGGGTTCGGGGGGGAGGGGAGGGAGTGGGCTCCCCCACTCTGCAGATGTTCAGAGGGACCTTGGTCTTGGAAAGTCTCTGGCCTGGGTGGTGCCTGACGCTTGGTGTCCGTGCACAAGGCAGCCCCAGCCAAGTGTGCATATTGGGTGGGTTGAGGAGGTTGTGGGGGGCGTCTGGCTGGGCCAGACAGGCCGGGAAGGAGAGTCTGGTGCTGGGCGCCTTAGTGAGGAGCTGTAGAAATGTGTGAACATCAGAGTGTCCCAGGGCAAGGGGATATTGCTGGCAAGAAAGGGGCTTACACTCAGGCAATTAAGAGCAGGGAGGCAGGGGACCTGCAGCCACTTCCCAGATTCTGCTGTCCAGCTGCTAACTGCGGCAATATCAGCCTTTCTTTTGAATTCTTTGTTTCCCCAACTGTTAATAGGAGGATTGGCCCAGAGCAGGGGTTTTCACCTCGTGCCTTACAGGCCCTGGGTTTCTTGGAGGGACTGGGCATGATGTGCGGAGAAAGTAGAAGGAGTTAGGGGAAAGAGGGGGCTCCAGGCTCTGTCATCACGTCAGTGCCGCCCAACCCATTTCTCTTTTAAATTTTGGACTTTGGCATAAGATTTTGTTTGAAAAACAGTCTTACTGACTTTCTTTTCTTAAGTTTGAAAACAGTGCCCAAACGATTCTTAAGGTTGTTCCCAATGCTCAGAATTCTCTAAGACCGTGCAGTTTCTCTCCGGCTGAGGCGGCGTCAACTGAAGAGCGAGCCGGGTTGCTTGAGCCTGGAGCAGATGCTCAGGACGCCGAGCAAGCGCGGGGCTTCCTGGCTCGGGGGCAGCCGGGCAATGGCAGAGGGTTGACCAGGGGAGCACAGAAAGCACCCTACCCCGGGGGCCAGGATAGGAGACAGGACCTTGTGCAGCCACGTCCACCCCAGATTGTCCTCAGAGTCCCTGGTGGAAGGGGCCCCTGGAGAATGCCTCCGGCCCCTAGAGGTGCGGACCATGAGCCCTGCACCTCTGCGCAGGCGCAAGGGCGCTTGCGGGGCGGGGGAGGGGGAGGATTAACTCCAGCCCGTGACGGTGCTGGCGTGGTGGGTGCACATGTCACCACCGCAGGAGGAGAAAGGACAGCGGAGCTCAGAAGGGGGATGCCGCGCCGCCGGCCGCTGCAAGGGCTCAGCCCCAGCAGGCAGGGCACGCGCTGTTCGGTGTCAGGGAGCGGAGCGGGGCTGTCCCTCGGGTGTCGCGGCCCCGGCGAACCTGCGCGCCCCCACGTGGAGCGATAACGCGCTGTGCTCTGCTCTGTTGCAGTTCGGCAGGAGCGCGGACGCCGCCGCGTACCCGCAGGGCCCGGGCCAGCTGTACAACGTAAGTCCACCTCGGCCCTGCACCCGCGCGGAGGGGAGCGCGGCCCGGCCCTGCGCCCTGCCGTCGGGGCGTGAGGTTTGCTAGCACTGTCAGCTCTAGGACCCTGCGGCACGTTGTTTAACCTGTTTCTACCCGCAGAACGGAGGTAGTAATTGTACCTGTCTCCTGGGGTGGATTATACGCTTTAATGACTTGATGCGTGGACCGCACTTAGTATAGCGCCTGCCGCTAGTGAGTCCCCAAGCCATGAGCAATTTGCAAAGGCTAGAGGCGGGTGGAGAAGGGATGTGTGATCATCTTCACAGCGGAGGGGGAAGCAATTTCACACTCCCTGTGCGATGGGATTTTGGTCGAATTGATTGTTCCCTCTCTGAGCCTCAGCTTCTTATCTGCTAATGGGAATGTTATTATATATCCCATTAGATTGATCAGCATATAGTAAGAAAAACTCTCAGCATATAGTAAGTAAAGCCCTTGGTGGCGTTTGGGGATCCCGTCCACCGTCATGGTAACATGTGTTCTCGGAGATCTTCTCTGAGATGATGGTATCCGGATGGACCAGTTACACCCCATCCCGCCCCACCCCGCAGTCCCTGCCCCTTTTTTGTGTGAGTCCCCACCACCACCACCACCCCCTCGAGGGAACCAAACTCCCCAGTCCGGCTTGCTCCACACTCCTGAGGTTCCTTTTTCCTGTGTCTGACACTTTCCTGTCTGTTATAGGAGCTCAATCTAGGAAGAAGAGAGGAGTACGACGTTTTGGATAAAAGACGGGGCAGGGACCCTGAGATGGGAGGAAAACAGGTAGGGAAGGGAGTGCCTCTCTGTGGCCACGAGGGGAGGGCTCTTCAGCACCAGCACACTCTGCACCCAGACTTGACCCTAACAGGTGTGGGGCCTGGGGCAGGAGGACAGGTGGAGGCCCCGCTTGCCGCCGCCCCCTCTCTTCCTCCTTGGCCAAATTCTGCATCCCGCAGGGCCTCAAGTGCATGAATGTTGCACCCCAGCCCTTCATCCACCTCCCCTCAAACTGCTCCTTGGCCACCCTGAGGTGCACACATTGGGGCACATCTGACCCCAGGAGGACAGACCTGGTGAAGAGATCCACACAGGAAGGGGCCCAACACCACTGGGCAAGGATTTCAGCGTCCTGGGTACCCCTCCAGGGCATGGTCAGGGTACAGGCTCTAGGTGGCTCTGTCCTCTTGGCTTTGTGGACTCCACACCGCCTAGGGAGGGGAGTAGCTAGATGAGGCCAGAGTTGGGTCCTCATAAGAGCAGGGCTCAGGACAAAGGCCGGGCTGCCCCAGTTTAAGGGAAGTGCAGCTGGCTGCTGCCCAGTGGCCCTCGACATTTCTGATCACACCTGTCCATCCAACTCCTGGCTAGGCCCTCTGAGTCCTGTGCTGGGCGTGTTGTTGCTAGAGTGAATGCGCAGATGGAGAGCCCAGTGGTTTCCCTGACTGTCCTCCGCCCATGCTCCCTCCTCAGCTCTTGTCCCCTTCTCTTGCTGGACTGGGAGGGGTGGGGGAAGGGTGGGGAAGGAGGGGGCCGTTCTCTGTGTGGCAACTCTCAGTAGGGCCACCAAGCAGTGGCTGGCCCTGCTTCAAATGAAAGTACGTGGCACCTTTCGTCTTCAGCCAGAAGTCCCACATGTAATCTTGTGACACTGTGGGGGGCGTGTTTGCATGGGCACGGACAGACGGACATCCCCAAGTCCTGCTCCGGGCGAGGCTGGAGCTGAGTAGGCCCTGCAGGGAGGGCAAATGGACATGCAAGTGTGCGGGACCCAGGCTGGGCCGCTCGGAGCGCGAGGACTGCACAGCCTGGCCGGGGCAGCAGTGCAGGGAGGGTTGTCGGCTGCACAGCCGCGGGGTGGCACAGGCTGCATTCTCGCCGGATTTGGTTTCTCCGCCTCTGACTTCTTCCCCTTTGTCTTTCTTAGCAGAGGAGGAAGAACCCTCAGGAAGGCCTGTACAATGTGAGTAGAGGGGATCTCACAGCTTTTCCTCGGGAAGTTGGAGGGAAGGCCTGGAGAAGGGCTCTGGAGGAAGGCTTTCCCCCACGCTCCACCATCCCTCTGTGCAGACCTCCCCTTCAAGTCACATCTCACCTGCCTGCTGCCCGCAGAAGCAGCTGCCCATAGAAAGGCCCCTTGGCTGAAAAGTGACACGTTTTCTCCCCTTCCCTGGCCTGCCCTCCCTTGCTCAGCCCCTGAGGCCCTGCTGCTGGAGTTCCCAGGCCCATCAGCCTGGTGGGGGTCGGGGGAGCGAGGTCAAGACAGGCAGGAAGAGCTGGCAGGCCCCTCTGATGGGCGCCTGTTCTGGGGGCTGGAGTGTTTTCCTGAGTGGCCCCTCTTATTGAAAGGTCAGCCTCACCTTCCTGGGTGGGAACCTGATGGTTGTTTTCAGATGGTGGATCTGGGTCTGACCCCTGCAAGTGGTAGCTTACTGTAAAGGCAGCCGCCTCCCCTTCCCTCCTGCGGGGAAGAGGGTTGATCCACAGACCGTGCTGTTGGCTGAGTTAAGAGCTAGCTAACTTGCTCAGATAAATGATCCTGAGGCTTCGGGTGAGCCCTTGCATTGTCCAATATCTGCATCTCTGGCTAGAACTCCACATCCTATCTTTCTGAGCCTAATTTGAGCTTCTCAGCTCAGTACAAAGGGCTGGCAGCTCAGAGAAGATTCAAAGGGGACCGGGGTGAGTTGGAGCTGGTTGTGGGCAAAGATGTTAGTATAAATAGGGCTTGGAGTTTTGATCGTGGGAGCCCTCACCAACTTGGGAATTGAGAGGATCTCTGAGGGGGAGCTTACTGTTTTCTGCATTAGCTAGTGAAATCAGTGTCTCACTCTCTCTTCTTCTCCAGGCACTGCAGAAAGACAAGATGGCGGAGGCCTACAGTGAGATTGGGATGAAAGGCGAGGTGAGCGTTACTCTTTCTTAATTCCCAGGGGAGTTCCTCATGGTCTTCCAGATGCACCCGTTGCAGGTCTCTTTTCCCTTCCATTCCTCATTCCACCTGCAGAAGTCCATGTGGTGGCCACCAGATGTGAAGGTACATCCAGCTTTCACCCAGTTGGACAGTACATAAGAAAATCCTGAGGAGCTGATGCTCTTTCAGGATTGAAAACCAAGTCTAGATTCTATGACAGCCTAAGCTTTGCAAAAGCAGGTCAGATCTGGCACTGTTAATACGTATTCAATCCTTATTGTATGCCAACACGTGTGCGCAGGTCCCAGGGCAAAATGAAAGTGTAGGCCCCTTGTTTTCATAAATGATTAAGAATTTCAAAAAGGTGGGAGTGAAGCATTGAACACTTGTAAACAGGGGGTCCTATGCAACTGCACAGGTTATGTGTCTGTGAAGCCAGCCTAGTCAGTGCTTTACACACCTGGTTTCATTTAACTCCCACAATAACCTGATCAAGAACATGTGCCCTGTGAGGCTCAAGGAAGTTAAATGACTTACCCAAGGTCATATAGCTAGTAAATGGGCATCTTAGCCCTTTTTCTGTTGCTTATAACAGAATACCTGAAACTTGGTAATTTATCAAGAAACAGAATTTATTTCTTACAGTTTGGGAGGCTGGGAAGTCCAAGGTCCAGGGGGCACAGCTGGTGAGGGCTTCTTCCTGTTGGGGACTCTGCAGAGTCCTGAGGCCGTTCCGGGCATCACATGGCAAGAGAGCTGAGCTAGCGTGCTTTTTCCTCCACTCATAAAGCTACCGGTCTCTCCCATAATGAACCATTGACCCATGAATGGATTATTCCATTCATAATGCATAGCCCTCTGATTCAATCACCTCCCAGTAAAGGAGCCAGGAACTGACGCCAAGCCGGAGCTCATAACCACTATGTGGTTGCCACTCCCAGTGAGCACTGATGACGAGGCAAGACTTTCAAGAGCTGCAAGGAGGCTCATTTATTCCCAGCAATGGGCAACATGGCCAGATCTCATGGGGCCCAAATCCTAGGAACCTGTTGTCTATGAGGATCTCAGCTGTGCAGAGCAAACTTGGTCCCCATCAAAGCCAGGCTTCACTTTACTCTTCAGTTCAGTGAAGATCTGATCAGGGGCTGGAGGACTCTTCTCTCCAAGAGCCATGGGTGCTGGCTGGGAGACTGTCATCTCTGACTTTCCCAGAGCCTCTTGAGCAGGGGCTTTTGAGCAGGAATGCCACTACTGTTTGCCTGCCTGTCTAATCTTTTTCTCTTTTCATTCCCAAAGAACCAGCGGCGTAGAGGCAAGGGGCATGATGGCCTTTACCAGGTGAGAGCCACTGGCCTTCCTTCCCAGGGTGGCACTATCTGTCAAGGGGTCAGGCCAAGACTCCCATGGTTTTCTTGCTGGTGGCACCAGCTCTTGCCAACAGCTGGGCAGGGCAAGCCCAGGGCACTCATTTAGGCTAGTGGCAACTCCTCTGCCAATAAGTCCCTTGGGCAGGGCCGGGACTCAGCCATTCAAGCAAATGACTTGGAGGCTGTGGGAGCCCCAGGCATTGATTGGCCATGGCAGACACAGCAGCAGCTGCCCAGAGGGTGTGCAGTCTCCCCAAAAGGACAGATGTAGGCAAAGGATGCCACACAAGTGAAGTCCTGCCTCTTTGTCTGCGGCTCTTCACCCTTGCAGAAGCCACCCTCTGCCTCGTATCCACAGACCTAATGAGATGGGAGGATGAGTGGGAAGACTGAAGAAAACAAAGTTAAGAAAAATGACAACTTCAAAAAGAAAATGTTATTGTAGTCAGGTGCCTGGTTTGTACAAATCAGTGCAAATAATTATGAAAACTCAGTGCAGTCAAGCTACTTGTCTACAATATGACCCCCAGTGGGTTCTCATTTCTCTCCTTCTGGCTCCCCTGGGCTGGCTGTTGAGAGTTTGCTCTTCTGACCCCCAAGTGTCAGGATGCCTGGCTTGCTTGGGTTCAGAGACATTAAAAGAGCCCAGAAACTCACCTGTGTGTGGCTGCTGTTGATGCATCTCAGTGACCTTGCCTGGGACCTTGCCTGCCTGTTCCCTGGCAACAAGGGGCTCAGGGAGCGAGGCTGGGAAGACACCACTTTCTGTCTCCCTGGGACAAGTCCAGGCTTCCCGTAGGCCCAGGCATCAGGGACAGCAGATTTTCTGAAGCAGGCCTGGGCCCTTTCCCCTGATTCCACCTCAGTCTTCATTTGAGGTGGGGGACTCCCCTTCCTCTTTGATCCGACAGGAATTTGCCTGGGCTGTATGGTGCAGCACTTGGGAAGCTGGGAGGAGGGGTGAGAATTTAGCTGGAAAGGAGGTGCTGACAGGCCATTCCGAGCAGGGCACAGAACCCATCTCTCCTGCAGCCCTCTCAGCAAAGGCTCCCCACCTGTAGCATGAGGGGACTCTTCCTGGGCCTCTGGAAGGTGGGTGGGAGGTCTCGGGGCTGCGCCGCAGAGGACACCAGTTGACCTCCAAGTCAGCTCTGCCCACCCAGGCTCCTGCCTCACTCTTGTTGTCTGATTTGCTTCCACCAGGGTCTCAGCACAGCCACCAAGGACACCTACGATGCCCTCCACATGCAGACCCTGCCCCCCCGCTAACAGCCACGGGCTTTCACCACTCACGGGCCAGACCTGCGGACGCCCAGATTGTGACAGACACAGGATAAAGCCTTTGCAACCCAGTTCACTCGTATTTCTCAGCCACCAGAGTATTCCTCTTTATGAACAGGATGCTTCAAGTTGTAGCATTTGGTCATATCCAATTCCAAACTAGCACAGACAGAATATTGTCCCTGGACTCTTTAAGGAGTGTGCCCCCCCAAGGTATGGCCTTCTTCTAGGGTCTTCTGGTTTGCTGGTGACTGGGCAGGCTGCTCTCCTGGCAGCTCCACACCTTCACCTGGGAGCCCATCACACTCCTTCTCACAGCTGAATTGTTAAGTCTATGTTTTGTAAAGTCCACAGAGAAACCCCAAATGTTGCCAAAGTCCTCATAGTCTGTACTGTTCTGTCAGTGTCTGAGTGGCTTTGCTCCTGCTGTAAATTTGGCTTCTGTTGTCAACCTTCCCCTCATTTCAAGTTAATCCGCAGTTGGCTGCGTTGCAGCTACCTGTGAAAAGGCTGAGCAGAGTGCAGATGGGAAGGGGCCGAGGCAACTGTGCACTCTCGAAGGGGCTGGAGAAAGGAAGCAGTGAGTGGAGAAGGGGTGGGAGCAGGGAGGGGTCATGAAGGGTCAGCTAGAGCCCCCTGAGGGCAGCAAGGGGGTCCTCCTTCCATCAGGCCCATGTTCCATGTCATCGAACTTGTGTGTCAGGCACTACGGGAGCCAGAAGATAAGACTGTCCTTGGCTTCATGGAGCTCACATTCTTAGAGGGGAGATGAGCTGTGCACCAACTGGTATAAAAACAGAGTAAGTCTCATTATAGAGGGTGCCTGAAGCACAGGGCGAGCAAGACAAGGGAGCAAAATGCTTTCTCCCCATGCACACGCTGATGGAATGACAAACCCATCCTGCGAAGGTCTCGGAGGCAGACCCAGCACCATACAGACCTGGGAAGTCACCGCACCAGTACTGGAACACTTCTGTGAAATTAAAGGGCACATGGCCATGGATAGAAAACCCTTCTACTCTGCTTGGTATTAATTTATACTAGCTTGCTAAGGCCTTACTATTTTGCATAATAAATGCTTCAGTAAAAATGCTGCTTTACTCGAAATTTTATTTCAGCAGTCAAGCTTGATCAGTAATTTAGTCATCAGGAAATCAGCATGTTGACTTTGTAGGTATGGGAATCTTCTGGTTCTCAAGAGAAATCCAGGGGCCCAGAATGCTGCTGTGGGGGTGGCATCTGGGCTGGGTGGCTGTTCCTCAGGACAGAGAGAGCAGTGCTTGGTGGGTTGCAGTGTTGCAGGATGGGCCTGGGCTTATGCCAGAACCCAGAGGGGGTGATGGGAAGGGAGCCCTGCTGCATGGAGCCTAGCGTGTGGAGTGCAGGAGAGAGGCCAGCCTTGCATTCAGGCACCGGCAAGAGGCAACGCTGTGATCAGAGGGTGTCTGGGAGTTACCAACAGCAACAGAAGCCACATCACAAAGTCTCAGTCCACAGGGTTTGGGAGAGGGATGGAGGACAACACAGGTGTTTCAGGTCAGTTTCCCTCACAAAAGGTGGCCCTGTCCCCAGCAGTATTTCCTCTAAACATAGTGGCCGTAACTCGTCAAGCTCACCAATTAATATTGCACAACGACTTTGAAATCACTACCTTGACTTTTTCAAAGAAGTCCAAGGCCCTAACTGTTAGAAGCCCCTGAAAGTTTGAGATTCTAACAGGAGCAATGTACATCACTGCCACGCACATATAACAACTCAGACACCTCACGAGAAGGCATTCGATGTGTAACCTGGCCTCCTCAGGGAATTCTGCTACTCACTGGGCTTTTAAAACTGAAGGCTGGTTCATCGATCAGTCAAAGTCAGTGAGCCTAATACCTAGGGTTTGGCCTAGACCTAATTTCAAGGCAGGCCGAGTTATGGCTGTCTTGAAAATTATAGAGTTTGACCCAATTCTGTCAAACACATCTCAAGAGGCAAGGAGGAAAGCTGCAGTGAGCTATGAGTGCTGAAGCTAACCTGGGGTGTGGACGTAGCAAGCTACATGGGAGATAACCATACAGAGAAAGCAAGTTGGGGGAGAAGCAAGCAGATGTGCTGACGGAAGCAGAGCTGGGAAACCAGAGTTCCTGAGAGAACGAAGCCACGGATCCAACATGAGAGTGGCTATCCCTGGAATCGCCGGGACTCCTGCCCTTCCTGAGGTCTGGCAGTGCCCTCTCCAAAGCATGGGCATTGTAAGGTAAGATGTACTATCAACTTATTTCAAGGGAAAAAACACTACTACACTAAACATAAACATCCACCATAAGATGCAGCCTTGTTTCACATGTTAAAATGTGAAGACGTGTGTCTTAGAATTAAGGAAATGTGGAATTCCACTTGTATTAAGGAACTGAGATTTTATATAAATTAAGATGGAAGCTTTCAGTATTTTTCAAAAGTACATCACTTGAATGTCACTGAACTCAGGTAGGATGTGGATATTTCTGATCACTTTCTTCTTCTTAGAGTAAGATTCAAGGTTATTCTTGGAATAAGACCCAAGGTTCATGGTTTATAAACAGTGATACTCAAACACCAAAAGCCAGGCTTGACAGGGAATAAAGGGCAGATGACCAACTTAGCTAAGAGGGCAACTCCATAGGTGATTTTAAGCCTTGCCATTTGGCCAGCTGTTTAGCTGTAGGCCTCATTCTGTTCATGAATAACAGGTGATGTGTTTTGGTGGCTTGGTGCTGGACATTTCAGTTGTTGGTCAACAACCCATAACAGTCCTAAATACAGATGTCCTATAACTTTAACCCCTAGTCTTTGGAGAGAGAAACAGCTCTCCAAAGAGAAAAGAGGAAGGGTAGATATTATTCACATCCTCCCACAGGTAATTCAGCTTCGTATATACCCCTGAAAGAGGGTTATGATATAACAACCTTTTAAAAAGGGACTAAAGGGTGAGAGAGTCTAATCAGCAGCTTATCCTCATTCCTTAGGATGTGATAAATGGGTTTTGCTTGCTAAAGTCTTTCTCATGTTAGCGAGAATGCCTCTACCAAACAAGATTTGTGTTAAAAATTTGAAATTATTTTAAGAAAGTACCTTCACAAACTTCAATGCAAGCTATAAATGTAAGGGATGGAATGGGAAAAAATGAGAAGTTCTTTGACGTAGGAGCAGAGAAGAGAACCCAATATTTGTCTTCCCAATTTGGTACCTTTACAAGACAGCAAGCACATTTTGAGACATGGCTCCCTCCAGCTTCTAATTCAAGGACAACAGACATAGAATGTCAGCACGTGATAGACAGGGATACTTCCCAAAGTTCTTCAACAAGCTGAAGTTGCTCTCTATGGGAAATTCATTTTAAGATTCAAATTTTCCTTTTTATGAAACCAACAAATTGTATTGACACTAAATGTTAAGTAGTATAATAAGTCAGAGGAAGCTAAATTGTGCACCCTCAAACAGAAGAACCAGATGCCAAGTTCAGGATTAGCTTCCTTCAGAGGATCCCCCCAAAGAATGAATGTTCAGGACTTTGCATGAAATGCTACAGGGGCATGGCAGTTTAAACAATAAACTTGGAAAAGACGAGTTCAATTCCAGTTCTGCAATCAAATACACAGTGAGATGAGAACTTTGAAGAGTTCTTTTGCAGGATCAATCAAGGGTCTGCGTGTTTGATCACACAAAGCTCTCAGGTCTGAAGGAGACTACTGCTACTCAACTCAAGGTCCCACTAAACCACATTGAGGGTCTTGGGAGGGAGAAATGCAGCGGCCACAGATCATCAAGGGGCACAGGAGGAAGCCTGTGTGGGGTGGGAGAGGAAGCAATGTGCTTACAGTGATTCTGGGGTTCCTAAGGACCTGCTGGAAAAGATAATTTGGAAGGCTTAAACAAGCAGTCTGTGAGAATGTATGTGTGAAGCATCCAGAATACCAAAAAAGCAACTCCAGAGAAACTCAAACAATGTGAAAACACTTGGAAAATGGTTTAATGATGTTTTACAACAGAAATGAACTGTACAGTTACAGTAAGTTTAATATATATATAAAAAATTACAGCAGACAAATGCATCTACACAAAATCTACCATTTCATTCTGATTCACTGTCACCTATACAATCTCTCCCAAGCCTACAGCCCCTGCAGGCAGCCCCAGGAGGGGGAATCACATAAAGGGCACTTTTAAAGAGACAGCACCGCTCATATTCCCCACCACCTCCTCAGGACTCAGGAGGTATCAGCTAATTCCCCAAAATGTAAAGTTGCTTATGTTTCAGGTTTTCAAAACCAAGAAAACATGTGTTTCCCAGGGGCACAGATAACAAGGTCCAGCACTCCAAGTTATCAGCTGATTCTTATAAAACATTCCTATGAGGGGAAATGGCTAAACAGGCACTCTGGGACAGTGAGGCTACACAATAGCCACCCAGATTGCAAAGTTACCTAAGGAGAAATGTAAAAGGACTCCCAATAAACTACTTAGGAATTGTCACTGCCTCATTAAAGCTGCTGGACAATTTTGGAAAGAGTCATTTACACCACATTTTAAGTTTCCACAAAGAAGAACTCAAACTCACATTTTAAAGTACATAAAACAAAAAGTTTTGGGAAGGCCAAGGGCCAATTCCCCTTGTGTCCCTCCCTTGACAACAGTGGAAAAACACCCCTGAATCATATTTTTAAAAAAAGAAGAAGAAGAAGAAAAGAAAAGGTGGGGGAGTTAAGATATTTAAAGACAGAAAGAAAACATCTTTAGAAAAACACGATCACTGTCTCTTTAAAACAAAACAAATCCCGGTTGGGAACAGTAATCAGCAAATATGCAATCCAAATTGACACCTGGTGGAAGATTATCATTGGATATTATGTACACTCAGAACTTTTTCATTTTCTTTTTTATTATGAACACCTAGGCAGTGAAAACTGGTATGTTAATACATACGGACACACACCCAAAACATACAAAAATACTATTATTTCAAACTACTAAGAATAGGACAGTTCAATTATTTTCATGCTATGACTTTAAGAGCATACACTGAAACAAACAAGTTAAACGACATTTTTTAATATCCCAGAAATATACCAAAATATACATCTAAGCTTTGGAATTACTGAGGTTAGACTAATGCAAGTGCTGGGTAATCGTACTTAATACACAAGTCTAAGGTTCTGCAGGAAAGAAATTATCTTTGGTATCTGCATCAGGCTAATATTATTAACATTTGGATTTTGCTTTGGGATAGAGCTTGTATGACCCTAGAACCAAATACCCCCTCCCCCAATCAACTGAGATTAAAAAGATCCATGTAAAAAGTTCCTTCATTTGCAATCCCCCCACCCCCAAGTTAAAAAGTCACAGGCATCTACCTAGCACAAAAGGTTGTGAAATACGATGCATAGTTGCACAGTGGTGCTGCAAAAAGGAAACAAAACTACAATGAGAAATGATAATCTTGATAATCTTTCTGCATGTTTTCTCACAAACAGGACAGCCGCTTCCAAGCAGTTCCAGTAAAGGAAAAGAGAAAAAAGGCTCAGAAGGGCACCTCAGCGTGTATTCACCCAGCCCTTAGAGGTTCAAGCACCCAGCAGAGCAGCCAATCTTGCGCCAGTGTCTTCAACTACCCCCCACTCTGTGGAGTCCATGGGCTGGTCAGCAGCAGCTCCCACCCGCCTTAGTCCCCCTGCTAAGTCCCCATGGTGACCATGGTTGTTATAGTATGGATTATGGTGGTGATAGGTTTTGTCTTTTGTTTTGGAAAACCTAAAATGCCAATTTGTTCCGTGGCATGCTCACAAGTTGGCAAGGGCCAAAGCTACCGAGCACGCACCTGCGCAAAACCCCGGAATGTGGAAACCAGCTTGCCTACCCTTTCTGAGCCGGTCAGAGGTCCCCCCACCTGCCCCTGGCCCCACTCTTTAAGCGCCAGGACGCCACAGACTGGACTGATGCTGAAGACTTCCCTTTTCTTTGGTTTTTTTGTTTGTTTTGAGTTTATACAATCATTAAGAAATCTTTGGTTTTGGCTGGAAATTTAAAAAACAAAACAAAACAAAACAAAGAAACCACCCTCCCCTGGCGTATAGCAGCAGTATTATGACCTGGCTAAGCTTTTTTTCAACACTGGGGGTGGGAGTTGAAGGTTGGGAACTACATTCAAAGAAAAGGTAAAAGGGCTGGGGATGCAGCTTCTAGAGAGCCCACTGGATATAAGATTGTCAAATAATAATAATATTAATAATAATAATAAACTTAAATATTTGGATTTCTTTTTTGGTCATGTCAAAGGAAAAAAAGTGAAATGTGTATGCAGCAGTCAGCTTAGAGGAGCCTTTGGTGTCTTCCCTTCTACCCAAAGTCCTGAAAATAAACAGAACCCTGAGGCCTCAGAGTGGAAGGGGATGACCTCTACCCGACCAGGGAAAAGGCAAGTAGAGATGTTGATGTGAGGCCAGCAGTCAGAAATACGGGGTGGGGTGGGC
Source organism: Cynocephalus volans (assembly GCF_027409185.1). Classification (NCBI taxonomy): domain Eukaryota; kingdom Metazoa; phylum Chordata; class Mammalia; order Dermoptera; family Cynocephalidae; genus Cynocephalus; species Cynocephalus volans. The sequence goes on along the minus strand of NC_084467.1, from coordinate 124,610,525 downwards.
TGGGGGTGCCGACAACTGGCCAGCCCCTAAAGGCAGGATGGTGGGGGAAGCAGATGTTAAGAGACCTGTGAAGACCCCTTGCAACAAAAAGAAATAGAAGATTGCAATTTGCCCTCAGTTTGCAGTAGCTTTTACGCGGCGACATTCAGAGGCTTTAGGGGGTCCCACCCCAGGCTACAGGTCCCGTGATGCTATAGGCCAGAGTTCAACATCACTGAGAGGAGGGAGGGCAGACTTGGCAACTCTGTAGGGTTGAGAGACAGTTAAAGCAACTTACTCAGTCACGAGTCAGAAATGAGGTATACAACAGCTCCTGGACCTGTGGTGGGTAGAAAATCCCACACTTGCTCACCTAGCCTTTGCTACTACCACAGATGAGGGGGTGGAAGGAAGGGTGAATATGGGAGAGGGCGTGTCTTCACAGAGGGAGACCTCCTGTGGACCGAGTAGTGCACACATGCCCACGCAAGTAGAAGTCAGAAGCTGGGAGAAGTCAGTCTTTCCCTCCCGCAACCTGATCTTTGGGAGACACACCATTTATGTTGCTGAAAGCCAGTGTCATAACATGGCTGCAAAGACTTATGCTCCCTCCCTTTTCTTTTCTCCAACTGTTTCCAGTTTTAAACTCAACCAGGCTGGCATTAGTCCACTCTACTCTTAGAAGGAATGGAACCAAAGACATGGTGCCCCCCCATCCGCCTACAGCTGCAGCCTTTCCTAACAGACACTGTCATTTTAGCTTCTGAAAGTACATCTCCTTTCTTCCTATATTTTTCAGACCTTGAGACAGTTAGGCCTGGGTGGGAGCACAAAGTCTTTTCTCTACTTGGCTCTGTCTGTTTTCATTAAAGAGTTCCCAATTTTAAGGAAGTAAGTGTTTGGAAGTTTCATTTTTTAAACAGCATTGTATCCAGCTGTCTGCCTGCAGACTTTGGAATATAATGTGTGAGAACTCAATGCCACTGCCAATTTATGAAAGAAGCATTAAGCTGCTTTTGTGAGGTTGTGGTCAACTTGGTGATGAACAAGTAAATAAAGAAAACATGAGAAAACTTTGCAGCAGATCTCAACTTTTTTTTTTTTTTTTTTTACAGTAAATTAGTTTTGGGGTCTTAACTTTTTGACAGTGTCCTGGGTTTGAACTAGAAGGTGGCACTGGGTGGTGGAGCCCTGTGCAGAATGGGCAGATTCAAGAACACAGAAAGAATCATAAACCACATCTTCCCTCCCAGCCCCAGGGAGCTTCACTTCTGTGCTCAGTGTGGTACTCCATCATGCACACCTTGTCTGCCTATAATTTTTGTTTCAAGTGCTCTTATCTTCAATATCCCTATTACCTACTTATAAACCGACCTAGCACTTTGAAAAGTCACATAATATTAATACCACTTTCACATAATGTCAGGACAATAAGATTATTAGTAAAGCTTTCATAAAGTTCTGCAACCTGATCATTTTTTGGACTATTAAAAGAGCAATATATTTCTTTTCCCTTTCTCCCTTTCTGTATGCTATCGATAATACACAAAATATCAATAAAGTACCAAAACAATGAAATACTCAACTCCCTGGAGCTCATATATAAAAAACATTTTGGAATAAAACAGCTCTAAAGAAGAGTAGGGGAAGATCTTTTGGTTTTCCATGTAATCCTGCTCTTGAAAATGCTTATTCTTTACAAGAGACAGAACAGAGATAGCACATCTAGTGTCTGAACTCAAACAGGCTGTATTCATTCTATGTATAAGTATTAGATACAGGGAAATAAAGAAAAGAATTCTACCTCATCTTTTGCCTTCCCCAAATTTTCAGCAATTCCAAGAACATCACTGCTACACTGAGCCACTCTATCCATCTTTACACAGCCAGCATAGCAAAACAAAACAAATCTCTTTTCCAAAGCCAGGATAATCAACAAAACTTCCTTCAAAAAGTGGGGAAGGGATAAGGAAAGGGAAGGAGAGAGACAAAGTAAGCTTTCCCAAATTTCAGCTTTTTGCTCCTATTCCCTCTGCCTGTATTGAAAACATAAGGTAAGCAATGACATAGCAGTGTCTTTGGTATCCAAACCAAATCCCACGTAAGTTCTGTGAGATGGATCATTTATCTAAAAAAATAGCCTTTTTGGAGATATAGTCTACATCTGAACTCAGGGAGCCAAAAATTTGTCTCAAAGAGTATGCGCAGAAAGGTCTCAATTTTTCCTAAACTGGTAACATTTCTCATTCACATTCCCATCAAGAACAATATTCTCCTAGATCCCACCAACCAATCCTTAAAGGTCACACCTTATCATACATGTGAGGCAAGGAAGTATTCAACTTCTTGATTTGGTTTTTCTTCTGTTGTGTTTTTAGTCTAGACAAAACTAGTCTTGGTATGAGAAAAGAAAGTAAGGTTTTAAAATGTTGTGCTAACACAACATTCAGTAACTTGACAGAGGACAACAAGAACATGTTTAACTTTAATTTTCCTAGATTAAGATATACCAATCACTCACCTCTCCATTCCTATCCAAATTAATTGGTGCATGTCTATTTCTGCCTCTATTTCTCAACCGCACACCCAGACATTCACACATCCATCCTTTGCCTAAGCTTTTGCTATGTACAGAGGTAATGAATCATTAGGAGAGGCTGGCAGGGACTGGGGGGCATGGGCAGCCACAGAAAGGGATATAAATGCACCCTTAGGGACCCTGAACCTACTGGATACCTTATATGTTACCTGCATGCACCACACGCTGTGCTGCCGATCAGACCACAGAAAGGCCAACAAATCCCAAACCCAATCATAGGGAAAATCAAGTTTCCTTTGGCAAGACAGATATAAGGAAAAACAACTAAACACACATGAACGTTTTCCTTCTAATATAATCAACTTCTCCTCTTCCCCCAACCCAACCCTCCCTAACCCTATAAATTGTAACCTATAAACAGGATCCCAAATACATACAGCATTAATCATGTTTATCAATCATAATAAACATTAATTCAACTAAATGCTACAGCTAGAATTATTTCCACTATTTATAAAGTTTATTTATTTATTTGGTTTTTAGTTTAAAACCAGTTTTGCAACAATACTAAACTATGCTGAGGTATTTTATGAAGGTGCCAGAAGCTAGCTGTTACCCACGAGAGCATTATCCTCACAGATTAAGGTACCACTATTCAAAGAGAAAAAGAAGAAAAGGAAAAGAGGAAGGGAGGTCCATATTACGGAATCAACATGAGATTCACTCAAATTTACTGCTTTTAACAAAGGCCAACAATAGAAGAGCCAAAACAAGGAACTACTTCGTGAACAAGGATGGTCAGAAGAAAACAACAGTTCACAAACTATATAGGGAACCAGGTACAAAATGTACAACTCTGAGAAAAAAACATATTCTCTGTCCTTCTGGGTGGACTCCTTTCAAACACATTACTAGAAATCTCAGGGGTGTCCCATTTAATCTCTTTAGATTAAGGAAAGGATGAAGCAGAATAGAATTCCTATCAGCCTTTTTGATAATGGAAATTTACCCTACTCCTGTCCAAGTTTACATTTGTGTTGTGTGCACCGTCCATGAAACCTTATATAATAGCTGGTCTTAATTATTCTTCTTGGAGGAATGGCAAAGAATAATTTTTTCCTTCCCAAAAGTGAAGGTAAATGCTAAGATTTACCATTTTATATACTGTCATCCTCAAAATGTTATAAAACTGAAAATGACTTCAAAATATGAAGGGACTATGATGACATGAACAGTGTCACACGTTAAATGCTTTTCACACACACACACAAAAGTGAACTCATAATAGTTAGGAGTAAAGCAACCCACCAATTCTTGCCCTTTCGGATAATTTTAAATTTTAGGTCTTTAGTCTTTTTCTCCCAGTAGTTATCGGTCATCTTGTAACATTTTCAGTTCTAACAAACAGGGTTTGAAGAATAAACAAACCTTAAATTTGTCAAATTTAGATGCTAATTTAATGAGAAAGTATTTGACCAAACTCTCCTAACGAACTGTTGAGGCCCTTCTTGAACTGAGGGTTCTCAAAGTGCAGACTGGTCTGGGGGGGGGGGGGGGGGCGCGAGTCCGCAGAGGCGGAGGCAAAGCAGACTGCCAGCATGAGGTCCCTGCCACACCCTATGGTCAGGTCCACCAACTTCTCCCTGGCATCACGTTTCCTTTCTTGGGGAGAAACAAAAAAAAAAGAGCCTTCTCCTCTGTCTTCCTATCTCAACGATCTTACTTTTTTCTTGGTCAAGAAAGTTTTGTGAGGATGACATGGCTTGGGAACAACTTTAGGCTATGAACTACAGAGAATTTCCTCTGTAAGCCAAGTGTTTACAACTGTGATGTTTTCCATCAGGATTTATAACATTAAAAATTGACATGAATTTCCTATATTGTGAATGTATCTGGCTTTTCCAGCAAGTTAAATAGAAAATTTAATGTTAAAGATTGGGCAGAATTTAAACATCATGTCGAGCAAATATCTGTGCTTCTGGATAATATAGACAAGATTTCCCCTATCTTCCCTAATAAATGAAGGGTAATGGGACAAAATGACATTAGAAAGAGGTATAACTGTGCTTTTTTTCTCAACAATAAATGAGCGATGGAGAAGAAATTGGCAAGCTGATCTCTCTAAAAATCTTTTAATTAATTTTGTTTTCCCTTATTTCAAGAAAAAAAAAAGATTGTTAATTTCTAATAATGCTACCATAAAGTATAAATAGGTATGGTCTTACACAAAATGAAAGTTTGATTCCTTTGGTTCCATTTCTTGAGTAACAAGCTGAGTAAATTGGGATGGTATTGACCTTTCTGATAATAAATAAAAGGAAGTGTGTATTATCAGTTAATGTATAAATACAATTTTTTTCTTAATTCTAAAAAGCTGCCTACAGAACTTCAGAAACATTTAAACTAATATAGCACTCAACTTACTTCTTAGAACAATAACATTGTTCCTGTGAGAAGCCCTTTTTTAGGTCCTTCTGCTCTGTCCTTCAGATTTACACAGGGTATAAATGAAGTTCATGACCAAATTGCACCGCTTATGATAAGCAGGATTCAATTACATTCACCACTCCCTAGGGAGGGCCCATTACCATGGGCAAATATAGTATCACTAAAAATGCATTTAGAATTAGTCTTTGGCTTAATATGTGTTAACCAAATTCAGGGATGAAATAAAACTTGCATAAACATTAAGGAGTTAAAAAGAATGATAGAATGAATTGTGATGACCTAACTGGCTTTTCCTCATCTAAATGCAAAAAGTCTACCACACACCTCTTTTTGGTCAAATGCCTCCTTCAGTTTCCAGACTCTCCCATATAAGGTGGCTAAAAGTTAAGCCTCAGTACCTTAGCTTAGGAGATAATTCATTCAATTCAAAAAGCATTTCTTGAGATGATAAAAAAAAGATTATGTGAAGTAAAAAAGGACAAATGTGTTCATGAAGCAATATAATCAGTAGAATATCTAGGGATGCTGATTGGAAGTTGATTTTCAACTAAAGACCCACCAGACAGGCTATATTAGTGTTTCATGTGTACATGTATAAATGTACCTTTCATTTCACAACTTATTTTTAAATCAGTGAAAAAAGAGAAAAAATTTCTAAAAATTATCATTGTCTAAAGATTCATTTCTTCTTTTAAACACAGACTTTTATATTGGTTTAAGGTCTACCCTCATCAAGTGATCCACGCACAAAAAAAGACAGAATCCCCTTCTTCCAAATTGACTAGAGAATACAGACAGGGAGGGAATAAAAGACCATTGTACTGACATTTAAAGCTTAGTATCTTCTTTAATAGTAAAGTCTGTCTGTTGGTGAATTTTATTTGGGAAAGGGATCATTTTTTTTAACCACATAGAAAAACAAAACAAAACAGCCTTTCCTTGCCCTTCCATTGGGCTTGAGTCCCTTGGGACTCAACACTTCCTTTGGTAGCCATTTTGGGAAATTAATGCTATAACCTCTAATCCAGTATAGTGGGTATCAGCATTTCCCTCCCTGAATCCTTCCTCCTAACTTTCACTACTCCCAAGGGGGGAACTCATTACTATGGGCAGCTACAGTATCACTGATAGACCTAAAATTATTTGCACAGACTGAAGTTAGAGATGTCATCAGGATAAAAGATTAAGTTTAACTACAACAGAGAAAAAGCAGATGGAGAGGAGAGAAATTAGTAACTGACACTGCCATTCTATTTACACACCAACCTAAATAAACTAGTTAAAAATCAAGTTAATGTCTGCCCAGAGGATATAACAATTTATCAACATAAAAGATTAAAAAACAAGCAGCAACTTTTATATAAAATTAATAAAGACAAATGAAAAAGAAATTGTCAGTAGCTTCTATCTCCTCAATGTGTCTGAACTGCACGTTATAAACTAGTCCATTAGTACAGCAGCTTGCTAAAAATTGACTTTGGTTCAAGCTTAGTTAAAAAAAATTAAAAAACATTAAAAACAAAACAAAACAACACACACCACACAAAAATGGTGGATGGACATCTATTAGTTTCCCTGCTTGCAGTTCACTGATTTTGGAGGAATTTTAGGGAAGGTGAAGGGTACGAGGAGGAAATTTAGGAGTGGCAATTAAATACTTTGTGAAAAAACAAGACAGAAAGAACTAAAGAAAAATTTTAAAGGGGACTAAAACATTTCTGATCTTTTAATATTAATGTTAACTGTCTCCCACTTGAATCACAAACAAAAGTACACATTGTGTCTGTGTTACTGTTTTTTTAAAAAATGGTGGAGAGAGACACAAATACACAGAATCCAAGCTCTCTCCTGGACACAAGCAAAGCAATCGGAACAAAAATCACCTGTAAGCGCTCTCTCAACCCCCAGTTTGAAAGGGGGGAAAAGTGCAGTCTTGAGACCACTGGACACTTAAGCCACCACTCAGACACCAAATGGGAACCTTAACTCCAATTAAGAAGGGGAACTTAGATGAACTGCATTGCAGTGATCCAGTCTTTTGGGAAATTTTTTGGTACAGATAGCATAATAATAGGACTTTGACAAAAGGGGGAATTTAATCTCCAAGTTATCCTCATTTCTCTTCATCCCCTTTCACAAGCTCTTCCTTTTCAGTGGGCTCATTTACATAGTCTAGAAACACCCTGAAAACAGTTACAGGAGCTAATTACTTTCTACATTGAATAAAGAGATGTGTATTGCCATTCAAACCTACCTAGCAGGAGCATCACAAACAAACCAAGGAGATACTTGAGGTGTGTACAAAGTTCTTGCTCAACGCCCTTCTTCAAAGGTTCTACAGATCCTACGGCTGGCTAAAAGTACCTCCTTTAGTCAGAGAACCAAGGAGAATCTCAGGGTTGGAGGAATTGATAAGCCACCCAGTGGAAAGGAAGTTTGCGGCTCTCCAGAGAAAAAGGTGGTAACCTTAGACTCTTCTCATCATACTTCTTTTGGATATGTAACCGATGGAAAACATTCTAGTAAAATTCCTTCAGAAAATAAAAGAAAGGAAAAGTTTCTCAATTTCAATAGGTCAATTTGTTCTTTGTCAAGTTAGCTAAAGGAGGTTTGGATGAAAAACTTCCATAAAATGGAAAAAAACAAGCAAACAAACACACCAACAGTAGGAGCATTTTTCAGAAGATAAGAAATCAAGAGAACCACCAAGTCAGGTGTCTGCAGTAGTCTTTGCTCTTCGGAACCAAATCCTGCCCTGTACATGTACAACTGTTCCCACTCAAAGTAGCAGAAAGCAGCATTGTTACAGCACGGGATCTGGGCCTCAGGGTCATTCAATGATTTGGGGGTGAGTGAGAGCTACAGTTCAGCAGGAATTCCTTCCTACACAAAAGTGCTCCAAAGGCACCACCTGATGGGGGGAGGGGACGTGTGTGGAGTGGGAGTGTTTGCACACACAGTCTTCAGCTTCTGCACCAAGCTCTTGCATAAGTGGCAAAAGAAAATAATTTTCTAGCACCTCTGTAAGAGTCATCAAGGATAAGGAAACCAGCAAGAACATTCCCCATAGTTAAGAACATAAGTCTCCCCTTACCCTCAAACCCTCCCTCCCCACAGTGTGGGAGCTCACTGAAATAGGATCCAGGAGCAAGAGATAAACATGTCCAAACTATATATATATATATATATAAAAACAATAACAACAACAATAATAATAGAGATACAGTAATACAGGCCTGCCTAAATTGTACCAGTTAAGAAAGGAACCCCAACACAATTGATATGATTATAAACACCTTGTTATGACTTAATGGCCTGTACAACAGACCTATAAAAATGATTTTTTTTAAGAAAAAAAGAAATTTAGATAAACAAGAAATCCCCTTCCTATATTGGAATTTGGTAACCCACCTTAACTTGTCATCATGACTGCTGGAAATGGTAAGTAGTCCTTTCACTTTTTTTTGTTTGTTTTTGATTTTTGTTTCTGTTTTTTTGTGTGTTTTTTTTTGTTTGTTTAATTTTTGGTTAGAAAGTTCTCCAATCCATGAAGCAATCCTGAAAAGACAGTGTTTTATTACAAAATTAGGCAAATGTTGTCCCGCTTCCATCCTTTTTTTTTTTTTTTCTGGTATGTGTTTTTTCTTCTCTCCCTTGCCCTCACAACACGGCGAGAGGAAGCCAATCACATATTTCAGTTTATTAACCTGGCTGGCAGCCCAATCACACTGCACAGTGAAAAAGGCTAGTGGCAGCCCAGCTCTGCCCAGTTCACTGTGCCTTGGAGGCGGTGGTGGTGGTGGAAGCAGCCCCGCTGGCAGAGGCCACTGTGAAGAGAGAGTTCTGGATGGACTCAGCTGAGGTGGAGGTGGCGTGAAGGCTGGCTACAGGTGCAGAGTTCCCTGCGGAGGCTGCGGCAGCAGAAACCAAGCTAACTGGGTTGCTGGTGAGCAGAGAGAGGTTCTGAGGGTTCAGGAACAGAGGGGCAGTCACGATGTTCGGGGCTCCTCCTGCATTGGCAAATACCAGGTTCCCAGTTGCATCCAGTGATGTTATTGGAAGAGAGCCACCAGAAGCAAGAGCTACAGACAAAAACCCCAAAAACAGGCAGAAAGGAGAATGTTAACATCATCAAGGAGAAGCCAAATAACACAACAAGTCTTCTGAGTTTTCCTACAACTCAGCCAGCAGAAAATAGTACAGACCTTCACTGATTTTTTCTTTCTCAGTCACAGTGCTATATTGACACCAATTAAAGTTTATTTATACAGTCAACCCTCCATATCCATGGTTTCCACATCTGTGGATTCAATCAACCTCAGATAAAAAATACCAAAAAAACAATAAAAACAAAAATAAAAAATAATGCAAATTAAAAACCAATACAGTATAAGAATGATCTATATAGTATTTACACTGTATTAGGTATTATGAGTAATCTAGAGATGACTTAAAGTACTTGGGAGGATGTGCATAGGTAATATATAAATACTCCCCATTTTATATCATGGACTTGAGCATTCATGGATTTTGGTATCCATGGGGGGTAGGTCCTGGAACCAATTTCCCACAGATATTGAAAAACGACTGTCATTTTGAAGATCTTAAAGAACTAAAAAATCTAATTTAACAAGCATGAACAGGGTAGGTTAGAGAAGAGCTAATAAGAACAAAATGAATCAAAGAGTCACATTTCTATCTTGAAATCTCAAGTATATTTCATTTACCTAGAAATATCTGTTAAATTAATAATTTTGTCTTTAATGAAGATTGCTAATTTTAAACTACCTCCATTCAAAAGACAAACTAAAACAATTAGAGCATTAAAAACATATTTAGCTTTTATCAAACCAGCTGGCATTATTGATAAATTTGAGCAAACACTTTACAGCATGATATACAAGATGAAAACTGTCTTTTGAGGAGGCTTTAGTTCTCAAATAATCATATATCACCAAATAAAGAAAAAGATCTGATTAATTGTTCACTTCCTGAGGCAAAACATTTGATTTCTATGACTCGTGCAAGGGAGATTGATGAGTCTACTGCAGGAGGAAACCAAAGACATAATGATGTAGGTGGCCCTCAGTGGATGATCTAAGGCTAAGACTTGCTTTAAGGGGTGAAAATTTTTCTATGATGCTGTTGCTTCTCCACAGAAGACATCATCAAAATTTATTTAAAATAACTGGGACTCTCATTTAATATCCTGTTGCCTGACAACACCCCCAAATCTCCCCTCCCATATAACTTTACCTCCACCTGCAGCTTTGAGGGTTTTTCTAATGGCATTAAAAACTTGGTTGATTTCTTACATAATAAATAGCTGAGGGAACACCCCTGACTTTGGACATAATCATACAAATAGTACAGAAGAGTGAGTCTTGGTGCAGCTTGAAGTTTTCTGACATTCTAGGCTGTGGACCATAAACCAGTTCTAGATCTTCCCAGACAGTGTCTAATCTACAGTCAGTCATGTCCTGGGGAAAGCATTTTGCCTTTGTAGAAGAATCCCCACGTCCCAAAGATTCTCCCTGATGCAGGAGAAAATGTGATTTATCACAAATCTTATTCCAGAAAGAAATCCTTGTGTAACAAAAGCTTTATAGATCTAACCATCAATTCGGGTTATGATTTAGTCAATCAAAGACAATATAATGTAAGGTAACCTATGCCATGATTTGGTTTTGCCTGTAATTAACATTCTGTACACTTGTTAGAGATATGAGCCATGAAACACTGATCTTATCTGAAGGCAGCTAACAGCTTATTTTTGGGCCCCAAAATTCGTGTTTAAGCACAAACTATTTTAAGAAAAAAATATTCTCTAATTAACATAGTGATGTCTTTCAAATTGTTTCCCTGAGTCACATAACATCAAGCATCTTCTGACCCAAAGCTTAGATGCTAAACAAGGCAAACCTTTACTATATGGAATCAATATTGCCCTGGATAACATGCTAAAAGGCTGAAAGAGACCCAAACGGGCTTGGAAAAGAGACATTATAATCCAAAAGAATATATGCTCTACACTGAGGGGAACATAAAAAGGGCAGAGCATAATAAGAATTATAAGTACACTTGAAGTCTGCCTGATGTGCCCCAGTGTTAATTCATTATAGGACTTTCCCATATATGACTCTCTTAAGGGTAGGGATAGGGATTGCTGAATCTTACTTGGTCAACCTGGCCTGGATATAGGTTTTACATGAATGCCTGTATAAATATACCAGGAGGGGGAAATCTGCCTCCAAGTCTATTCACATAAGAAGATAAATGTCAGCATAAAAGTCCTGACTTCTTACAATATACCAAACTAAGTATATTTCTTGTTCTTACTCATAAACAACTACATACTTTTCCTACAAAAAGCTTTCTACAAGGACATTTCCTTGATTCTCAAGAGCAAGTCAGTCAGCACTCGACTATCTTTCCCTATTATCTTCACTTCTAGGAAAGCAGGCTTCTTCCACTGAATGAACACACACACACACACACACACACACACACACGAACACACACACACACACACACGTGCGCGCGAAAAGGTTCTACTGACCTTGAATAGTTGCCAGTGTACTGTTGCTCATAAGAGCTGGGCTGAGAGCACCGCCCAGGGTCCCTGGATTGAGACTGAGTAAGGCACCTCTGCAAGTCCAAAAGAAGGGTCACTTTATTACCATACAGACACATCTGTCAGTTTGACAACACATCCAAAAGGATAAGAAAAAGGAAAATTCAGCTGGGGAGGTACATAAATATTTGTTATTTTCCCTATACTCTTATATGGTTTGGTTAGCGCTTCTGCGTTACTGCTTTCCTTGATGCTTACTTGTACAAACGAGGTTATGATCCGCGTGGAACATAAAACTTTTTCAACGATTTTGACTCTGCTTTGAATTACTTCTCTTTTTTCCAAAACAAAAGAAAGAACCCCAGAGAAAAGGATATATTTACAAGGAAATTCTTATAAGGTGCTTGACAATAATTATATAAAATTACTGAGGCAATATATGTATTTAGTATATACACTGTATATTTAATATATATAATTATATATGAAATCTCATGACTACATCTCTTATTTCTGTTTGAGAATCAGAAAGCAGCCAGTTGAGAGAGTTTAACGGCGAGAGCATATGAATAGCAGTGAGGAATTCTGGGCTTCCTTCTCGGCCCCATCTCTGAGGTCTTAGTCACCTGGCGTGCTGGGTCTTCATCTGGAAGTAAAGGTATGACTACATCCCTTTTCAGGATGTTAAGAAACTTGAGTTCAACTATAATCAAATTCTTTGCATGACTACAGAGCAGTCTATTTCAAAGAGATTATTGCTCTAAACAGATTTTTTTTTTTCATTTAAGATGGTGATTGGTAAAGGGCCATGAAAATCGATCACACTGCATAATGGTGACTACACCAATTATACTGATTTGAACATCACATACTGCACATAAGTACTGATAGTCAATGCTGTACCCCACAGATATGTACAATCAACTACGTTCCAATAAAAATAAATAAAAAATAAAAATAAATAAAAAAAATTTTTAAAGTTTCCTCAATTCCTTCAAAAAAAAAAAAAAAAAAAAAAAAAAAAAAAAAAAAAAAAGATAGTGATGGAAAGTCTCCCCTATGAATAACTCCAGGGATGATCTCCTAGTTGTTTCTCAGATGTGAAGGAGATGAGAGAGCTCCTTACCCAGCCGCGAACTGTGAGGGTGCCATCAGGCCTGGGTTTAGTCCTGCAGCAGCAGCCATGGCAGCAAGACTGGCATTTGCTGGCAACTGTGCAGCTCCCTGGAGGGCGGCAGCTGCTGCTGTTTGCAAGCCTGATGCTGTCACCATCACCTGGCTGGTCCCAAGAGGGGAGGACAAAGGAGTGGAGGTGGTCTGGGTTGTGCTGGTCTCACTGGCACTGGATGCCTCAGAGATGGAGGCTGAGGCAGAAGGGGAGGGACTCAGAGAGGGGGATGTAACTGCTGAGGAGGCTGGAGGTGCTGTGGAAATCACAGTCGCTGTGTTGTTGGAGGTGGTGTCTGTAGTGCCTGAAGAGAGAACTGGATTAGAAAATGACCTTCTGTAAATGGTTTTGGAAGAATGGTGGCTTTATTCAGCCATACAGTAGAATCAATGGAATTATTAATTTACCATCCAGTAACCTCTAATTTTTTTTTTATTAACCTAGATTAGTATTTCTATGGAAATTAATCACAAAAACAAACATTCTAGAAACCAAAGTTATGAAACCTACTTCAAGAGACAAGAGTGATAAAGTAACCATGAAAGACAGAACCGTTTTCCATTGCCAATTTCCTATGCAAAAAAACAAAAGAAAGAATCACAGAAGCTCTAATTATGGAATATAATTGCTCTGGGGAAGAAACATATAAGCAAAAATAGAAAGCTTCTGGAAAACTCCTTTTCATTCAGAAATCTCTTTAGTAGTCTCCATAGAAAAAAATCAAAACAATGACAAGAAAAACTGAAAATTACACACTGTTCTAAAAATAAGTATAGCAATATACACTGAAATAGTATAAAACTGACTAAAGATAAATGTCTAGATGTCTTATTTTCATTAAAAAATGTAAGTAATTATTCTGTAATGAAAATTAGCTCTCAAAAAGCCCATTGCAGTAAACATTTTCTTGTTCACAAAAACAACATACAATGATACTATGAATCTCATGAAAGTTGGCATGAAAAATGAACTAAGAAATTATTATTTAAAAAGCCATTAAAAAAAATCGAGGTGCCTGAATTCTTTTTAAGGAGAATGAACATTTGGATATAAATGACAAATTAACCTTAAAAATATCATTATTGAACACTAAGAAACATCCACTGGGATTGTTTAATGTTCGCGATCAGCACTGTCCAACAGAAGTTTAATACAAATGTAATTTTCAATTTTCTAGTAGCCCCATTGAGAATAGTAAAAAGAAAGAGGTAAAATTAAATTCCATAATATAGTCTATTGAAACTGATATATCCAAAATGTTATCATTTCAAGATTAAATCAATATTAAAAAATTATTAGTAAGTTATTTTACACCTTTTTTCTTACTAAGTCTGAAAATGGCATGCATTTTATAATTACAGCACATGTGGCTAGTGGATGCCATACTGGATATCACAGACCTAAAATATGTCTGGAAGTCAGGCCTACTGGGTCCCAGAGTCAAGTGTAACTTAAAGTCACTTTGCCTCAAGTAGAAATGGCTGTTAAGGCTCTCAGAGGACAGATATCCTGCCACAGAGCAGAAGATTCCAACCGTAATTCCAAAATTACAGTGAGCTGTAATTTTGATGCTATCTATAAAAGACAGTATGGAAAAGGCACTCTTATTTCAGTTATCAGTAATGCTACATATTACAAAAACAGGCTGCCTAAACTAGCTGGAACTTAATTTAGTAACACTCACTACGTTCTAGGATATAATCAACCATATATATGTATAAAGTGGTATTTTCTCAAGATAGAGAACTCAAAAAGACAATATAATTTTCAGTACAGTTGGGAAGTATAAAAGCTTTTCAATATATTATAAAAGAACCAGACCGGGCCGAGCCCGTGGCGCAGTTGGTAGAGTGCTGCGCTGGCAGCGTGGCGACGCTCCCGCCGCGGGTTCGGATCCTATATAGGACTGACCGGTGCACTCACTGGCTGAGTGCCGGTCACGAAAAAAAAAAAATAAAAAAAAAATTAAAAAAAAAAATAATAAAAAAATAAAAATAAAAAAAAATAAAAATAAATAATAATAAATAAATAAATAAATAAACAAACAAACAAACAAACAAACAAACAAACAAACAAACAAACAAACAAATAAATAAATAAATAAATAAAAGAACCAGACCAATCAAAATAACTATTTCAAACCTATAAGGTATAACATATTGGAAAAAAGCTTATGTAAAAGATAATCTGCTTTTGGAGATAAAGTCTACTACTAAGCTGCAGAAGATCCTCCTTTCTCATAACAGCCTTATCACAAATTCAGGCAGTCTTGTTCTTCCAAAATCTGTTTTGAAGCCTTCTTCTGGTCTGTACTAATAACACCTAAAATTTGACTTCTTTTTCATTTCTACTCTTCAGTTTCTTTCACATGTAACAGAGCTGAGAGAAACTTAGATATCACTTATGTCAGCACTGATTCTATATTCCCCACCTCCTACAATGCTGCACATAGTGGTTACGTGGTCTCCAAATGAATGAGGTAAACTTTGTTTCTGTTAATTGAAAATCTTTCTTACTGTTAATTGAAAAAGGGAGGATTTGTTCCTCTTTCTGTCCTTCTCAAAAACATAAATAAAATGATTTATTCTTATTGCGGTTTCCTTACATATAATTATAATTTCTGCTCTAATCTTTACTATTTCCTTCTTTCTGCTTGCTCTGGGAATGGTTTGCTCTTCTATTTTCTTAAGGCAGTAGCTTTGACTACTGATTTGAGATTATTTTCTCTTGTGTTTTCATTTTCATTCATTTAAAAGTATTTTCTAATTTTTCTTCTTTGACTTACATGTTACTTTAACTTTCAAATATCTGGGGATTTCCCAAATTTCTTTCTGTTGTTGATTTCTAATTTATCTCAGTTGTAGTCAGATAATGCGCTTTGTATTATATTAATCATTTAAAATTTATTGAGTCTTGTTTTATGGCTGAAAACATCCTGGGGGATGGACGTTCCACGTGTACTTGAAAAGAATGTGTTTTCTGTTGTTGTTGGATCAAATGTTCTACAGATGGCAATTAGGTCAAGTTGGGTGACAGCGCTGTTTAAGTCTTGTATATCCTTGATGATTTTTTTTACATAGCTCAAATTAATCATTGAAAATGGGATATTAGCACCTCCAACTACTACTGTTGAATTATCTACTTCTCCTTTCAATTCTGTTCATTTTTGCTTCCTGTACTTTGGACTTCTGTTGTAGCTATATAATTGCTATATCTTCCTGAGGAATCATCTCTTTTGCCATTATAAAAGGTATTTTGGAAAAAGAATTGGGGGCAAAGCATATTTAGTTGAGATTATTACAGGCTGTGGAATTTTTTCAAGTTTTTGAGACATATCAGAACACGTTTTTCTGGAAGAGTAGAGTTGTGATCATTAATTGTTTACCAAGGACCTATTATGTGCCAAGCACTATGAGAAAATAAAGATGATCATATCAATCAAACAAGATTTTTCCTGGAAGATGGTAGACTGAGGATATGGTTTTTCCCTTTGTTTCTAAAATCCTATTCCAAATGATAGTAAAGAAATAAAAAAGGGAATAAGAGCTCCTGGGACAGATATTAGAGGGCTTGTGATTGAGATAGATTTGCAGAAATGAGAAAGAGGATGAAAATGGGTGATGGGAAAATCACCACAGTCCAAAAGGGCACAGGAGAAGGCTATGATAGAAGTGGGGATTATTCACTTTGATGGAGCCCTGATGAAAGTCCATGCACAGAGTTGCCAGATACTGAGGGAGGAATAGGAAACACCGTTAAGAGAAAAGCGTGATTAAATGACTATTCACACACTAGCTCTGACAGTGGGCCTTTCCCTCCCTCTACCAGACCTCTCATATGAGCAGATCTAATGTCACATACTACTCTTCAAAGAAAATAAAAACGTGACTATGTAAGACTAAGGATTCTAGCACAGGAACTGGCATGCACAAGTAAAGATCCTCATTGTTACGGGAAATGTGAGGGTAAAGCCTTGCTTGCCTGCCTGTTTCCCAGTCATACACCCTGAAATAAAGTCTGGCCGTTCTCTACCCACATTCACAACTCACTGCTAGCCCTTCCATTCAGGGGAGATGACTGTTGAATAACGAGAGCTACACAATGGTAGAAAAAACTCTTAACAGGCTACTGACATTCAGTAATATGGCCTTGCATTCATCAATAAGAATAAATAACCCAAAATCACCAGACAATGAAAAAACTACAATAGCATAAAAGAAATGGTAAAAGTGAATAAACAGAGCTAATGCCAGAAGAAACAGCTTAAATAAACAAAGATAAATTACCAGAGTTGTCATGGGTCAATTAAGAAAAAAACAAATTAAAAAGAAAAAAAAATCTCAGGGACAGAAGTAGATCAGAGGTTACCAGAAACAGGGGTGGGGGAGGAATAACAAGAAGTTATTGCTTAGTGGGTTCAGAGTTTATGTTTATGATGATAAAAGTTTTGTAAATAGATAGAGGTAGTAGTTGCACAGCATTGTGAATATAATTCTACACAACTATATGTTTAAAAATGCTTAAAAGGGGAATTCTGATGTTATACATGTTTTACCACAATAAAAAAAAAAAAAAAAAAAAAAAAATTCCAGAGTTGAAGAAAGACATTAATCCAGATTGAAAATGCTCACTGAAGGCCAATGGAGACAAATTTTCAAAGGCTCATACCTTGAAACTTCCTAGTGAAATTTCAGAACACTAAGGATAAAAAAATCCTTAAAGTTTACGGAGAGAAAAAACAAACTATCAAGGAAAGAGAGTTAGATTGAATTCAGACTTTTCATTGGCAACACTGATGCTAAAACACAACAGCGCAATACCTTCAAAGTTAAAAAAAAATTATAATTTTGTACCTAGAATTCTACTATTGAACAAACTCCAAAAAACTGTGAAAGTATAATAAATACTTTTCAGCTATGCAAGTCCTTAGAAATTTTACCTCCCACAAAGTCTTTCTAAATAAAGAAAAAAAATACTTAAGAATGTGCTCCAAATGAACAAAAAGAAATCAAAAAGAAGACACGGAATCTAAGAAACATTGGATCTAAAGCAGGAATACAATAATTAAAAAAAAAAATTAAAATAAGCAATCATGGAAATCCCAAGAAAAAAAGTCTGCAGGAAGAAAGTAGATTGCATTATGTAACTTATATAATTAAGATACTAGATGTCTTTTTTTTTTTTTAAGGCAGTATAGAAATGTCAGAGAAAAAGAGCCTATGTAAGAAAGTTATAGTCCTAAGAGCAAAAAAAATTAAAATGGGGCATGACTTTGAGCAACTGCTGACAAGAGTAAGGAAAGAAAATTCATTTCACAATTGACTCTTTTTTTTTTTTTTTTTTTTTTTAAGGGAGAAAAGGCATAATAAATTTTAGTAGTTTAACATGCAGGGAGGGGAAATGAATGTGGGAATCAGAATAATGTCCCTGACACTTGACTCTTGTAAACCTCTTTCAAGCAGCTATGTTTAAGTGCTGTAAGATTACATTTTTCCCCCTATAGAGTCAATCACATGAGCTGGCCATGTACAGTATTTATACAAACATAATATTACTGTATTCACCTTGTATTGCTGTGTAATAAAGTACTACAGACTCAGTGGCTTAAAACAATACAATTTATCATCTTATAGTTTCTGTGGGTCAGGTGTCTAGGCACAGTCTAGCTGGGTCCTCTGCTTAGAGTATCACAAGGCTGTAATCAAATACTATACTATACAAATACTATCAAAATTGCACAATATATGTCCATATAAAGAAGGTTTAAAGAGAAAATAAAAATAGTACTTGTGATTGTGTTATTCCTGTTTGTGTAGTTCCCTAAAATGTTAAATTTCTTAATAATTAAAAAATTCATTACAGGGCTGGCCTGTGACTCACTTGGGAGAGTGTGGTGCTGATAACACCAAGGCCATGGGTTCGGATCCCATATAGGGATGGCTGGTTAGCTCACTAGGTGAGCATGGTGCTGACAACACCAAGTCAAGGGTTAAGATCCCCTTACCGGTCATCTTTTAAAAAAAAAAAAAAGTTCATTCCAAAGAAGAGTTACCAACGTTTCAGAAAACAGTCATAATTAAATCTACATAAATGGGCTAGTAACTGAGTTCAAGACAATGTAATTGGTCAGTTAGGATCATCAAAAACTGACACAAATTTTTAGTTAGTTTTGAGTATGTGTATCTCCTTAAAATTGCCTTGTTTGATTTTACTCCCATTTTAAAAACAACAAAGCTACTTGTTCTCAATGTCTGAACTACTAGAAATTTTTCTGCACAAAATGGGTATCTTTAGACCTAATGGAGTAAGACTTATTATTTGTTAGGAAAGTAAAGTTCAGTTCATAATTTAGCAAATGACTGGCAGTCAGTTTGGATGGTAAGCTCCGAGGCAGGAACTCTAATGTTTCTGGTGCCCAACACGATGCCAGTCAATCACTAATAGTTTGCTTATTAAGCTAAAGTGCTGAATAGTATACACCCTTGAACAGAGTTCTTAACCTAGAATCTGTAGGCTCCTAAGGTATCAATAAATAGCCTTGGGGTGGGGTAGGAGGCTGTTGAGAGCTGTCATTTATGAACCTTCTTAAATTTTACTAAAAATTGTGTGTACGCCTATTTTGTGGGTGAAAAAGTCCACTGCTTTCAAATTCTCAAAGAGGTCCAACACCCAAAAGAAGGTCAAGAAATACTGTTTAAAATAAACATAGAAAAATTATGATATTTTCTAATAACCTAGAAATTTAGTACAATCTAAAGCCATTTATTCAATTTACATTATGGTTAGATCATATAGCTGAAGATGTGTTATGAACTTAAACCATGAGTGAAGACAATCAAAGTCTCCAACTTTAGGTTAAATCGAGCTTGATTGTGAAATATCACAAATCCACCCAAAGGTTTACTAGCAAATAATCAACCTGGTGAATATAGTATGTCTTATATATTATGTATCATTTAAAACATTTGATGACAATGCTAAGTCATTTTACTCGTATTTGGGAAATTTGATATTTAAAGGAAGCCAAAGGGAAAAAACATTTTTTTTTTAATAGTGAGTGTGTAAAGCACTAAGTTAGGCATCAAGATTTCAAAAAATAAAAATATAATTATTTATAACAGAAGTAGGTGGAAATGAATAGTCTCCTGGGAAAGCTAAAGAATATTTTCAAGAAGAATTGATATACAAATATAAGCTGGAGTAGCTTTATCAATGTCACACAAAGAACTACAGTCTGTAAGGGATGTTTTCCAAGGTATGGATGTTTTCCAAGGTACGGATGGTAAGGTGTGTGCTGAGGCTAAGGTGAGCAAAAGACTAGTGATCAGGTCCAATCTGGAAATAACCTTCTGAACGGATGAACTGATGAATTTGGATGTTTTCCAGAATTCAGAAAGCCATAGCTATTGAAGGTTTTTAAGGAAAAGAGTTACTTGGGGAAAAAAATTGAGTTTTTGAAAGATAAAGTTGAGAAAGTGGACTAATGTGGGAAAGAACAAAAGAGGTAAGAAAATCCTTGGGCAAAAGTATTTTTTGCTGATAAAATTAATTATGCCTGATCTCTTTTGAAGCTCAGGTTTTCATATATAACTTTTTTTTTTTTTTTTTAAAGCAATACATATCTTCAGTTGGAGCCTTAATTCACAATTTAGTGGCAGATTCTCATAGAAACCTATCATGGGCCTACCATGGGTTTAACAATTGCACTGCCTGGCTGCTGCTTACCTGCAACAGAGAGATTAGTCACAGCAGCGCTGGTTAGAGGGAGGACAGGGTTGACTGTGAGAGTAGTTGCTGCGCTGCTCGTCACAAGGCTTGGTGTGGTTGCCACCTACAGGTCAGAAATGAAAAAAAGCACAAATCCCTTAAAATCAAAACTTGAAAATTTAAACCCATATTGTAGACTTTATAACAGAATAAAATAAAAGGCCTACAAGGAAATGATTTTACAATTACTTTTAGATCTTGGAAATGAGAAACCTTGCATCATATGTTGGAAGGCTGCTATTAGAAGATAGTTTTTCACTGATATCACAAACGGCTTTGCCCAGGTTTTAAAAATAAATAATAAAAAAAATCCATAAATTTCAATAATGTTGAGTCGGATATACTCTAAGTCAGTAAAAAATATTATACTACTTATCTTTACCGAAATAAGAAAACTACTTGACAGGATCAGGGAATCTGGAGTTCACACTGCTTTTATTTTTGACTCTGTGAGGGCAAGATTGCCTTGTTTTTGTTTTTCTTTTTTAAGCCAGTCAAATTTAGCAGTGGGAGGCTGTAAACCAGGGTTAGTGACATTAATGTTCACTAATAAGTTCTGATAACCCACTACCATTGGACCAGATTGTTTTTGTTTTTAATGAAATAGTATTATGGAAAAAAATGTGAAGCAAATTTAAAAGAACTGAGTTCCTTTCTGAAGTAAAAAATTCCTACTGTTTTTTAAAGAAATACTGTCTTTCTTTTAGTACGAATAAATCTGAAACAGAAAACACTCACCTACACAAAACTTACCTAATGACTATCTTTTTCATAAGTACGATTTCATGAACTTTATGATTAAAGTTCCACCATTTAACAACCATAGCCTCCACTTAAAAAACTAATATGTGGTTTAGCTTAAAAATTCCAGTATTGAATGAGCCGAATGAAACAAAAACAAATTAAGAAAAAAGGAACAGAAATGCAAACTCAATAATCCTCTCATCTTTTGCATCTTGGTTGGCATTGTGGAAGTCCTATTTACAATCATCCTAAAAATCAAGGGAGTCACACCACCACTATATGTCTGTCCCTTCAGTCTAGGAATATTCTAATGCAAACAACAGAAGTTATTCAATGAGTTTACATATGAAAGGACCACATGTTCTTTGAGAGTGAAGATCTGAGATGATGTTTTAAACACAAGTTCAGTGCTAAAAGTTATCTGGGAATTTATTGCCACTTAATCACATAAGTGTAAGTTTAATAAATTGGGCTTTAGAACTCAACATGAATAAAAAGTAACTAAACACTTTTTGAAATAGTGGGAATCAGCAGCAAATTTACTCCCATGGTTACAGAGTAATCTAATTAACAATACCACAGAAGAAAATAACGGAAATGTATTGTTTATATATACCACATTTTCCTTATCCAATCATCTGTTGACAGACATTTAGGTTGGTTCCATATCTTGGCTACTGTAAATAGAGCTGCATAAACATGGGAGTGCAGGTATCCCTTTGACATGATGATTTTCATTCCTTTGGGTAAGGAAAATGTGATATATATACACAATGGAATAATTCTGAGCCATAAAAAGAATGATATTCTGCCATTCGCATCAACATGGATGAGCTTGGAGAAAATTATGATAAGTGATATAAACAAGCTAGGCACAGAAAGAGAAATACCACATATCCTCAATCATAAGTGGGAGGGAGGGTGGGAGGAAGGAAGGGAGGAAGAAAGGAAGGGAGGAAGAAAGGAAGGGAGGAAGAAAGGAAGGGAGGGAGGGAGGAAAGGAGGAAGAAAAGAAAGAAAGAATGAAAAGAAAAGGAAGGAAAAAAAAGAAGGAAAGGACAATCACAATAATATGTTGAACTTTCAGAAGGAGAGAAGAGAACTGTGGTTACTAGTGGTGGGAAAGGGAGAGGAAGATGGGGGTTAGCCAGAAATTGGTTAATGCACACAAAGAATGGTTCCATTTTGTAATGATGAATATGCTAATTATCCTGATTTGAACATAACTTATTGTGGACAAATATTGGTAGTCAACTCAGTACCCCACAAATATGTATAATCAATTATGTCTCAATTTAAAAAACAAAAACAAAAAAACAGGTTAGAGCACACCCTTATAACACCAAGGTCCTGGGTTGCAGGTTCCCATACCAGTCAGCCATCCAAAAAAAAAAAAAAAGGAAATGCAATGAAATAGGAAAGAATTAAAATTGTTCACTTTAAAAATTAGAAAGACCAATAAGTTCTTAGGTTAACAACAATATGAGATTTCATTACCTTGGTTCTATGAGTTGAATGTCCCCCAAAAGTTCTTGTGTTGGAAACTCAATCCCCATTATAATAGTGTTAAGGGGATGGAAAATCCTATTACGGTATTTGAAAAGTGGGGCCTCTATAAGAGGTGATTGGATTGTGAAGACTGTGCCTTCGTAAATGGATTAATCTATTCATGGAATAATGGGTTAATGGTTTAATGGGTTCTGATGGCTTTATAAGGAGAGCAAAGAAGCATGTTAATCTTCTTGCTCTTGCCACTCTCGCCATATGACTGCTTGTGTTACCGTGAGAACCTGTAGAAAGTTCCCACACAGAAGAAAGCCCTCACCAGATGTGTTCCATGGACCTTGGACTTCCCAGCCTCCAAAATTGTAAAAAATAAACTTCATTTCTTTATAAATTACTCAGTTTCAGGTATTCTGTTATAAACAACAGAAACTGGACTAATACACTTGGTAACATCTAAAATATAAATTTATATACATTTATTCCGTGTAAATAAATATATAATAAATTCCCTGTTATAAAAATAAATTGATTTAACAGATCATTTGTAAAATTACAAAAATTAGTCCTTGAGGTTGCACCCTCTATTTTTATTCTTACCAGTGAGGTTGGGCTGGGGAAAATTGCTTTGATAGGTGAGCTGCTGGTCCCACCACTGCTAGGTGGGTTGATTCTTTTTTCCTTCTGGCGGCGGTTACAAAACCAAACACGAATCACCTCTTTTTCCATATTGAGCTGTTCAGCAATCATGGTGATCTCTTCCGAGGTAGGCTTTTGATTCTGAAGGGAAAAAAAACCCCATCTTTTGGAATAACTTTTTGAACTACTGACAATTATGTCAGTATGTAAATAAACAAATGGGGAGGGACAACTCAGAAAATGAAGCTGGATATATATGACTATATTAGGCCACTTTGAACACAGAGCTTCATAGACAGACATTCTAATGAACGTTATGTTCACTAAATTCATTCATATTAACTTAGAATAAGTTGTTCTTGAATATTTTTATTTTTTCATTTTAAGGTCTAATAACCTTGAATAAAATTAATAAAGTATTAATACAACTTTATGTATTAGTAGGACTTGAAGAGTTTTCTCACTGCTTCCTGCACACTATCTAACTTGGACCTCACAATAAGTCTGTAAGGCAGGAAAGGCAGATATTTCACAGATGAAAGGGACCTCAGCTTAAAGAAATGAAATGATTTACTACATTACACAGTTAACAAGTGGCAGAGCTGATAAAGACTTCTAATTCAGTGCTCCTTCCAATGTGCTCAAGTCTTTTCTGAATTAAAGAAGTTAAAATTTCGTTGGAAGCTTTGATTATGATATTCCCTGGTACCAAAAAAAAAAAAAAACAGCCAAAGATCTATTGAATTAAATTAAATTCCACAGCCTGATATTCAAGGTTTCTAGTGTTCTGGTCCCAAACTACCCTTCTAGGCATATAGACACTAATATTTAGCCAACCAAACTACTAGTATTTCTCCTGATACAGCCCATGGTTTTACCCCGGGATACACCTGCTCATGCGTTCCCTCTGGTTGAAGTGCTTTCCTACCCCATCTTTTCCAGTCCGCGGAATTAATTCTCATGCATCCTACAGCAGCTGCCACCTCTCTCATACTGAGTGCTCATGTGGATGTGACCCTGGTCTCTCCTGAATACTGCAGCACTCTGGTTCTGTATTCTATGTCACTAACTTACTTTGTTTTATTTTCTCCATGACATTATAAGCATCCATAGGGCAGAGGCTGACAAGTTCATCATTTATCATCTTCAGTTCCTAACACCAGTACCACACAAACAGTCCCATGTACATGAAAAGTAAAAACCTCACTGACCTCCAAGAAACTCTTCTCTAAGGCCACACGGATGTTGGTCTCTATGCTGGTGCGTTTCTTCCTCCTCCGGTTCAAGCCCTCAACTCCCAACCCTGGAGAATTCAGGGCACTTGGGCTGGAGACAGCTGAATCAGATGAGAGGTTCTCTGTAAGAATGAGGAAAACACAGCAATAAAATTAGCTAAGCATAGTGATTCATGTGTGTAATACATATATTAACAACAACAAAACTGACAAAATATTTTGAGCTACACGCGAGCATTAAAAAGTTTTCAGGTAACTGATATTAAAATCTTGTTTACTACCATGGATTTTTCTACTGTTCTTATTGGTGTTCTTTGTCCCAGGATGGGACAGGATGCTTGACCATACATACTGCCATCTCTACTTTTTGATTTCTTCTGTTTCTGACAAGGCAGAAGTTTACTATCTCTTCTTTTAGACTCAGCTCTATTTCTTTCAGTTCTGTTCTTATGTTTTGTTTATTTATGAGCTCTGGAGATAAAAGGAAGAAACTTCTTAGAAATTATTGAAAGTTTAACATTTATCTTATAAATGACCTCTCATTTTATTGGTGTACTGTAATCTAAGGTAAAAAAAAAAGGAAAAAGAAAAAGAAATATTTCCAAATTCTTTAAAGTTAAAACAGAGTTCTGTCATTTAACAGTTTAATAACCCTGGACATGTCATACAAAACCCTGAGTTTCTTTCTACTACATGATGGATGGAGTAGACCAGTGGTTCTAATCTGTGGAACTTGGTAAGATTACAGATGTCTAGGTCTCACCCACAGCTATTGAACCAAACTGTCCAAGGTGGGTATTTGAGGTTTGTCTTTTCCAAAGACCTAATTTTTGTTCACATTTACAATGAAAACCATAGTCTGGAGGATCTCTGTGGATCCCTATACCTTTCACAGTCTATGATTCTGTGATTAAAAATCTAAATTTTCCAAAAGGAAATCTCAGCACAAAATACATATATTAAAACTAGCAGCCCAACTTTTTTGTATGAAACGTGGTCATTTTAAATAACACAAGCAGAAATATTGCCAGGAACAAGTTCTACGATAACTCATCAAGGAAGAAACAGTAAACTTGTTCTTCAAGTTTATCCAAATACACAGGTCTTCTTATCCTCTTCTTTCAACTGTGTGTGCATCCTTAATCCTGGCTTAAATACAAGAAATATTC
This sequence comes from Cynocephalus volans, assembly GCF_027409185.1. Classification (NCBI taxonomy): domain Eukaryota; kingdom Metazoa; phylum Chordata; class Mammalia; order Dermoptera; family Cynocephalidae; genus Cynocephalus; species Cynocephalus volans. The sequence goes on along the minus strand of NC_084467.1, from coordinate 124,584,760 downwards.
CAAGGCTAAAACTTATTGCTGATTATCTACACTGTAATTATTAGAATATTTAAGTGAATTAGTTCTCTTATTTACATAGCCATAATTTATAATGCGTCTTCCAAGATTAGTGAGCTTCAAGATTCTGTAGTACCAGAAATATAATATAAACTCCAATTTATACAACAATGCTCCCTTTAAAATTCCAATGGACAGCAAAAAAATTTCTTATATATTCACTTACCTGCATCATTTAGCCACTTCTCTAGAAGTGGCTTTAACTTGCACATGTTCTTAAAGCTGAGGTTCAAGGCTTCAAAGCGGGAGATGGTAGTTTGGCTGAAGTCATTTCCATACAGTTTACCCATAGCGAGCCCAACATCACCCTGCACAGCAATATAGAGCAGGAGCCGGGGAGTAGAAGAGAGAGAGATTGGTCTCATTAAGGTTTACAACCTTCACTCTGAGGTGCTACTCCAGTTATTGCTCTAGACAAAGAATCGGCAATTTGCTGTGTCCCACATAAATTTTATCCAAGTGCCGTATTCCCGTGAGGACTCAGGCCTTGATCATGATAACGTTCAACACTATCCCATTAACTTTCCATTTTTAATCTCTTCTTGCTACCGCATGTAATAAACAAGATACCAAAATTTCTACAGTCTCAAAAGATAGTGCTAATAGTCTATCAAGCCCCTTAATTGATACAACCAAAGCAATCCAAGTAATCTTTGAAAATCAAAGTACATGTATCACCTAAAGTGATTAAATACAACTATCTTGATAACCCTAGGTATTTCTGAACTAACCAACCTTCTCATAAATCACTTTAAAATTTAGAAATGATCCCTTGCTTCCCCCCCCCCAAAAAAAATTATTTCTGGAAGCTGTGAAAAAAATCTATTTCACCTCTAGTTTGGATTTCAAAGTTGGCTATAAAAAATAGGTATTCTAAAAGACTACTTTTGTAACCATTATAGAGATAGAAATTCACAGTAGAGAGGTTTGACCCATTTAGTCACACCTTCATGAGCAATGGAAACTTGGTAACCTTATAGAACAATGATTCTCTGAATATATGTCTTTCTCTATAATTTTTGAAATGTATACAGTGCTTTTCTTCCAGCTGAATCTCCCTTGTTCATGCTAGAAAAAGCCACATCTTGATACTTATTTTAAATACAGGTAACAGAAGCTCAGAGAGTTGAAACGATTCACCCACCCATTTCAATTAGTTTAGTGACAGGGCAGAAAGACAGCAGCATTTCTGGCCCAAAGTACCACGCAACTACTGTTAGACATACAATTCCCAACCGTCCTGGCAACATCTACTCTGAATTGGGACTATTCTAGTCCTTTCATTCCCCCTTTCCCCTCAAACCCATTTTTGGGATACTACATTGGTTATTACCATCTGTATTAGGTTGGTAGTTGTGGGGGCAGAGGGTACAAAGAACATTTTTTGAAAATTGCACTTTCTCACTGGTGAGCAACTCCTGAAAAAAGTTTAACAGAGGGGAAATGTTGAAACTATAAGATAAAATGAGGCTTAGAGAGCACATGAACTTCAAATGACCTATACCCTATGCCTTCCCATACGATAGCCAAAAGCCATATGTGGCTATTCATATTTAAATTAATTAAAGTCAAATAAATAAAAATTTCATTTCTTCAGCACCACTAGCCCTTCCAAGTGCTCAATAGTAGCTACTGTATTGGACAACACAAAAACAGAACATTCCCATCACCACAGAAAGTTTTAATGACAGCTCTGAATACATTCTCCCTAACTAGAACTGAAGTAGATTGTTCATTGATTTCCTTCCAATTACAGTAAAATGGAAAGAACCAAGACAGCATGAGTGGGGCATAAATGCTATTCACTATATTTATATACAAATATATCTAAAGATATACAGATGGTTCCCAACTTACAATGGTTTGACATGATTTTCTAACTTTACGATAGTGTGAAAGAGATATGAATTCAGTAGAAACTGTACTTCAAATTTTGAATTTTGAACTTTTCCTGGGCTAGTGATAGGCAGTATGATACTCTCTTGAGATGGTGGGCAGCAGCAGCAAGCTGCAGCCTCAGTCAGCCACTCAATCACAGAGGCAAACCAATACTCTATAATATACTATGTTGCCAGATAATTTTGCCCAGCTGTAGGCTAATGTGAGTGTTCTGAGCACAGTTACGGTGGGATAGGCTAAGCTATCATGTTTGGTAGGTTAGCTGTACTAAATGCACTTTTAACTTACGATATTTTCAACTCACAATGGGTTTATAGGAATGTAACCCCACCATAAGTCAAGGAACATTTGTATATATAGATATGTTTATCTGTATCTACATATTTATATATTAAATGTTACTTCGCTCAATCAACAAATATCCACAAAGTGCATACTGTATGTCAGGCACTGAATTTCTACTTTGTACATCACATATATTCATTAGATTATAGATTTCTAGAAAACTAGAGCCAACTAAACCTTGCAATTTTCTGCATATAAGACTTTATGTAGTGGTTAGATGACAATAATGTTTTCTGACATCGCTAAGAATTTTTCAAACTTCTATCTTACTATGAGAAGTAACAATTTTGGCAAGTAAACAAAAATTAAAATATCTATTCAAAAAATATATATCATATGCAATATGATATAAAATAAATATATAAAAATATAAATATCATAGAAAGTATATTAAGTTGGTGGCTGGAAATAAAGTTATGACATCAACTAAAACCACAGCAATAAATGACAAATCCACCAAATTGAGATTTATAATGCAATTTTACTTCACATTCAAATTGTTTAATTGAATAAAAAGTCACAAGCCCCCTCAGTTAAGACACTAATTTTCATTAATTTGGTATAAGCTTGGTATAGTACTCTTGTAACTCACAACCATCCTGGGTTCTCCCCTTCACAAAAATAAACATTTAAAGCAATTGATTCATATATGATTGATATTTTTAGAAAAAGCAAGAGAAAAAGGAATAATGATTGGACTGGTAAATAATAAATGTGAGTCATGATAAATGCATTATACTATGACATGCTTTCTAATTATGCAGTGACATCCACAGTAATCGTTTAATAAGCAATTACGTAATTATAAAATAACTACTGTTTAAACATCTTATAACATGTATATTTACTCAGGCAATGGGATTTACTTGTTTCAATAACTTGAATGTCTAACTTTCCCTTTGTGTGTGTGTATGTATTAAATAAATTGGATACAAAGCAACCTTTGAATGACTTCATTTGAGGTATCTGACTTAAAAACAAAGGTTGATACGCTGATTTGCTCATCTTGTAACAGTAGTATGTGCTTTAATCCATGTAGTCAATGTTTCTGAATCATTGCCACTGCTGTATAAAAGTCATTTTCAAAAATAAAGAATAGTCATGCCAAAAAATAGGATAAAATCATTAAGCAGAACAGCAGACCATAGGGCAACTCCTTTCCATGAAAAGAGAGAGAAAAAGAGAGAAAGAGAAGGGGAAGAGGAACATAACACTGGCAATACATTGGATCAAATGCCACAGAAAGGCAAACCACTACTTGGTAAAAGTTAAAGATTTTTAAAAATGTTAACATGCTCAGTGTATCACTTAGGTAACTATCTCCCAGGGAACCCAAGAGTATTCTGTGCTAACAGCCTAAAACGTGAAACACTGGTAAATATGCTAACCTTATACTTATTTCAGCTTATTAACTTACTCCCATCAATCTAGTTATCTTTAGCTTTCTTTTTAAAATAAGTCAGATCTTTTTTTTTTTTTTTTTTTTACTTTTATCTGCACTTATGTTATGCTGAGTTTATTCTCATGCAATGAGCTTTTGTTGCTTCAGTTTCTTCTGGGATATCTTTTTCTTCTGTGCAACCTCCTCTTCTGGTTCAAGAACAATTTGTTCCTTTTCAGTAAGGATTATCTTGATGTGGCAGGGGGAGCTCATGCATGAGTTAATCCAAACATGAACTCTGTAAGTACGGCGGCACATTCTGAGTGCTTCGTTAACCTGGATATGCTCAATGACCAGAGAATCTACATATAAACCCTTAAGTTCAGCATTACTCTCTGCAATTTTTAAGCATGTGCAGAAAAAATTCAGCACTTTTTTTGGGCCACCAACCCTGTGTCCTGTTTGGCCTGGGTACATCTACCAACTCCACCATTGTAACATCAGACCTGTACACATTGCTTCTTTAAAGTGACATCTTTCAAATACTTGGTGGCTTTTTAGATATGCATACCTTGATGGCCTGGGAAGTTTCATGGGTATTCTAAAAATGAACACAAAGATTTGAACCCTTGATTTGCATGATTTTGTGGGGTTTTCTGGGCCAAGTGAATTGTGAACCATTTTCACAGATCAGCTTAAGCCACTTACAGAAAGAGAACTCAGATCATTTAGATGCTTCAAAAGTACTTTCTGGATTGTAAGTTGTTTCCTCATAACTGAAACTTCTCACAAACGTAACTGCATTTCCTCAAAAATTATATCTATTTTTAAAATCATTTTATGTTTCTAACACATAATTAGTTTCTTTGAGCAAAAATAAATTCCCAAAGAAATAAGGAATATAAGAAATGGAAGCCTGTTCCTAAAAACACCCAGAATACATGCAGGGATGTCATCTCTGGCTTTTGATCAACCAGGGCAAGCAGTATGTTACTGTATTTTCAACAGAAAATAATTTGGATAGTATTTAAGCAGTGGTTTAAATTCCCAACAGTAATTATATAATGTGGGAAAAAAAAAAATCAGGAAAAAATTCCTGATTTCGTTAAAAAAACCAGTCCAATCTATACTTCAGTTTTTTTTTTCACCTAATGATCTTATAAAATTTTACATAAATTCATTTTAATTCCTTTCCCTTTTTAGAAGTATTACTTCTGACAGGTTAATCAAAGAATACAACAGTTGCAGTGCTTACAACAAAAATGCTGTGTACCTAGAGGTCTGTTTAAAGCATTAAACATATTCATTCCACTGTAAAAGCACTCTGGTAACACTAAAAAATAATTTAGATTTTGATTAATTTGGATTTTTCATCTTTAGTAGATTCTTATTTGATTAATTAGTTTCAGTGAAGGCTTAGAGTGTGTGTGCATGTGTGTGTGTGTGTGTCTCTACCACCTCCCTCTCCCCCAAAAAACTATTTTAAAAAAGCCTTTCAGAGAAATACTACATGTTCCCACTCATAAGTGGGGAAGCAGGAGGGGGAAAGGGCAGGGAAGAGAGGGAAGGGCAGGGAAGAAAGGGAAGGGGGGGGGAGAGAGAGAAGGGGAGAGCGAAAGAGTGGGAGAGGGACAGAGGGAGAGAGAGAGAGAAAGAAAAAGAAAGAGAGAGAAAGAAAGGAAGGAAAGAAGGAAGGAAGAAAAAGAAAAACAACAATCATAATAATTTGCTGAACTTTCAAAAGGAGAAAACAGAACTAAGGATACCAGAGATGAGAAAGGGGGAGGGCGGGGGGGGGTCTAGTGAGAAACTGGTAAAGTGCCACAAAAATTAATTTGTGTAATGATAAATACAGTAATTGTTCTGATTTGAGGACCATGTATTGCACACAGGTATTGATATTTGATGCCGTACCCCACAGATATGTAAAATCAATTATGTTTCAATTAAAAATAAATAAATAAATAAAAAGAAGTTCAATTAGCCTAACCAATGCTTGCCAAAATAATTATGCCTGAATCCAAAGTAGAATAATTTTTTGCTAAGCCATAAAACTATATTAACAATGAATAAATTATTTTCTTAAATAAAGCCATTACTTTAAAATGAGTATATCTTACTCTTTAGAGAAAATTCAGAACCAATAAAAAATAAAAAATAAGGAAAAAGCTGTGTGTGCGGGCATTAAAATGTAGGGTAAGGGGCCCAAGATCTGAGGTCTGATAGGCAAACTGAGGATCAAATGTACAATCATTCCTTGGTATCTGCAGTGGATTGGTCCCAGGACATCCCCCTCACCCAAGATACCAAAATCCAGTTGGCCCTCCATATCTGTGGGTTCCTGAAGATACAGAAGGCCCACTGTATTTAGATTATAATGAGAAAAATTATATGGTTCACAACAGCCACCACCATAGCTTCGAGGATGGCTTGCTGTCACAGTAGCAGCCACGACCACTGTGAAGGTGGTCCACCACATATTCAACTGCATCGACACAAGGAGAGTTATTAGAGGAGCCTGGAAAAAGAGGAGGAAGTCTTTCTCCTCAAAGTCCACTCCAGAGCACTAAAAAAGAAACTGATCAAACAGTTGACCAGATATCAATGTAGAGATACTAGAAATATGAGAAAACAAGAAAATATGACACCACCAAAGGAATATAATAATTCTCAAGTACCAGAACCTACAGAACAAGAAACTCTTGAAATGACTGAAAAGGAATTTTGAGTAAATATCTTATGGAAATTCAGCGAGATAAGAGAAGACTCAGACAATACAATGAAACAAGAAAATATACCCAGGATATGAAGGAGGAAATTTACAAAGAGATTAATACCTTAACAAAGAATGTAGCAGAACTCCTGGAACTGAAGTACTCATTCAATGAAAAAAAAAAAAAAAAAAAAAAAAAGCCCTGAGAGCTTAAGCTGCAAATTACAGGAAGCAGAAGGAAGAATGTCTGATCTCAAAAACAGTCTTCACAAAGTAACACAGGTAGACAAAGAAAAGGAAAAATGAATTTAAAAAACTGAAGAAAGTCTAAGAGAGCAGGCAGCCAATCTAAAGCACACAAACATCTGGATCAATGGATGCTCCAGAAAGGGAGGAAAAATATAAAGGCACTGAAAATCTATTCAATGAAATAATAACAGAAAACTTCCCAGGTACAGGGAGAGACACAGACCTTCAGATCCAAGAA